>NW_006429782.1:1814582-1824617 GCF_000325575.1 Pteropus alecto | reverse complement strand
ATCCCCCCACACCTCCCCCAGAGCCCCCGAGCGAAGTCTCCTTGGGGGCAAGAGTCTGCTGTCTGCACCCAGGGCCACACAGAAAGGCCAAATCAAGTCCTGGGGAACCTGATCGTCACCCCAAGGGCTCCAGAAGCTCCCTTCTCATTAGCCCCGAATTTATAACTCAACCCAGCATCAGAGCACCGCAGAGCACTCTCCAGCTCCGCCCCGTGTGACCATGGCGCCGTGTCCCATGTCCGCCCAGAGGCCTGGGTTCGCCCCTCTGCCCACCGTGCCGACAGGCACATGTCACGGAACCCCTTCATGCCTCATTTCTTCCTCCATAAGCACGAGGGGATGCAGCCGCCTCACCGGGCTCTCCCGGGGTGAGCGTGCCGACCCCCCAGAGACCCCACACTGAACCTCTGCCACCTCACAGGATCGGAGAGATCAGAAAGTCTGGAAAACCATCTGAAAGGGGTCACGCAGCCCCCACCCCACCCCAACCCCGGCCTCATCCAGCACCAGCGTGGCCCCGGGTCCCTCTCCTGCTTCAGCCCCCCACCGCCCTGGTCACCCCACTTTTGTGCACTGCCCCCCACACGCATGAGAACAGCAACTGCAGCGGTTTCATGTGTCCACAAATCCCTGCCACGCCTCCCTCCAAGAGTGATGCCCAGTGTCGCCCCTCCCCAGACGGCAGACAGGACTCAGTGACAAGCTTCCAACAACATGACAAATGGTGGTGTGTCCCTTCCAAGACTAGGTCGTGAAGCCACGGGGCTCCTCCTCGCTGTCTGGGGCCCGGGAGGGGGGGCGGGCTGCCACGCTGTGAGGACACCCCGGCAACACTGTGGTGGGCCCCGCGGAGGAGCCCGGCCCTCAGAACCTGCAGACACCATGAGCGCCATGCTCTCCAGCTACTGAGGTCTGGAGCGATGTTATTACGCAGCAAAAGGAACCCTAAATCCTAAGAATGCGCTGCCTCAGACCCCCACACGCCCTCTCGCTCCTCTCCGGCTCACCTCCTGCTGTGTGGCCTGGGGGCTGGGGACCCCTGGAGTGACTGACCACAGCAGCACCTGAGCTCACTCGGGGAGGCCTGGGTCACAGCTGGGGCCTGGCTGCAGCCTCCTCTTTCTGATACTTTTATCGACCACCTTGGACCCTTCTGGAACGAATAAATGTGACTTGGGTTCTGTTATCAGTGGTAATTTACCCCACACCATCCCACACTGTCCCACCTAGACAATCTCTCTGCCACTTGCCCCAAACCCCCGAGTCTAGGGGCAGGAGGCAGTGGGGGTGTGTGCACACGACCCCACCTCTCCTCAGAGGGGTCCACGCTGGCCCCTCACCGCACACCGCGGGCGCTGTGCCGGGCTGTGGTCGCCAGCACGCGTACATCCTGACCGTGTCCCCCAGCGCCGCTGACACTGAGACCCTGCCACTCTGTGCAGCGTCCTGGGCACTGCGGGGTCCTGAGCAGCATCCCTGGCCCCTGCCCACTCGACACCAGGGGCACCCGCGGTGCGACAGCACAGATGTCCCCGTCACTGCGAGGAAGGACGGAGTAAGGAGGGTGTGGAGGTGACAGCTGCAGACAGGAGGCCCACGGAGAAGGGCCCAGGTGTCGCGTGTCACCTGTATTCTGGGCCAACAGGGGCTGAGTGAGGAGGTGCTGCCGGCGTCAGCTCTGAGCGTGAGCCTCGGAGCCAGAAGCCTCAGCACGGGTGGCGGGAGCCTGCAGCGCCCTCTGCCCTGGAACGGGCCAGGCCCAGTTGGCCTGAGAGGTGCTCAGCCGCCACGACGCCCAGGAGGGAGGGACAAAGCCACCCGGTCTGCTGCCTCAGAAGCGCTGGCTGCAGCCTCCGTTTTGAGCCGCCCTGTCTCCTGGCCAACTCGGCCGCTGCCACATCTTGTCAGCACATGGCGCCTCCATCGGTCTCTGGCACCAGGATGCCCCACGTGCCCAATCCAACGTCCACCTGCCCAGAGAGGTCTCTGGGTGCAAGGGCCTGCCCGGACCGCATGGCCACCCGCCTAGCCCCACCGCGGTGGCCAATGCCCCGGGGTCCTGGCCGGCTCCACCCCCCTGGCCTCCTCGTGGCCCTCAGCCTCCCGCCTCCAACTCATCCTGCCCAGCCCTCGGCCACACTCCCCTAGGAGATGCCACGCACGCCCTTCTGGCTCAGAAATCCGCAACAGCTGCCCCCGCCAAGGAGAGCAGGTCCCCTCCTCCGGGCCCGTTCTGTCCACACGGACGGGTCTACAGCACAATGCAGGTGGCGGCTGCCCTGGCCCATGAGCCCCACGGACGCCCATGTCCACCCGCACACGGCGATCCCGGCAGCTTCATTCGTAACGGCCAAAGAGTAGCATCAGTCCAGTGTCCTCAGGGTGGACAGTCGCAAGCTGGGGCCCGTCTGTACCACGGTCATGACCCAGCGACGAACAGGGAGCCCGTGGGCACCACAGATGATGCCGAGCAGGAAAGCTCGACGCCTTCCGGTCCGGCTCACGGAACACTTCGGAGACCACACAGCTGCAGGGACGAGGACAGGCGGGGTAGGACAGGGTGACATGAGGGGCCCTGGGGTGCGGGGAGCGCTCAGGCCGACGGCGGCGGCCCTAGGGGGAGCAGCCACACACACACCGCCTCCCGCGACGGAGCGGGCAGCTCCAGGCCGGGCGGCCGGTCAGACCTCAGGCCCACGGCCAGGTCCCCTCGCCCGCATCCCTCGGCTCCTCGGTAACACGACGAGCCTGGCGTCGTGAGAGGGCGTGCCAGCACCCACACTGCTGCCGCCTACGAGCCCCCCCACAGCCCTTCCCCCCAACCCTGCCGAGCTCCCTGAATAGAAGCTGGGATTCGGTTTCCGAGAAGCACCCAGCACCTGCGATGCCCCAGCTGTGCCTTCCCCAGGGGCCAGCCACTGGTCCCCGTCTTCCGCACACTGGGGGCCAGCTCCCCCAGGACAGGGATCTGCCGGCAGCCTCCTGCCCCCAGCCCCTAGCACAGGCCACAGTTCTTCCCAAATAAACCTGGCCCCAACCACGGTGCTGGCTTCATCAACACCCCCACAGGTCCCTGAGTCCCCTGGCTGGGCAGGCTGGACCCAATCTTTGGCTTCTCTGAGAACAGGGGGAGGGGTCCCGGGGGTACAGCCCGGGGGTTGCCGGTCCCACCTCAGCCCAGATGAGCTCCTGGAAGATGGCCACAGACACGCTCCACGTGCCCCTGGGGCCTGCAGGACACCTCCGGGGCGAGCTCCGCCCTGCACCACGGGGAGGGCGCAGCTGAGCGCAGCCCCTGCTGCGACCAAGTGGAGGAGAGGACGGGAAAGAGACGCCAGACGGGGGGTGGGGGGCCCCCACCTTCACTCTAGGACGGCGGGCCAGGAACTGAGCCTGAGCCCGAGCCCCAGCAGCACCCCCAAATGTGGGTGAGAAAGGGGCTCGAGCCCCCGCCAGCCACAGCACTGAGCAGGGCAGGGGGCGCCGGTCTGACGTTGCCGGCCCGGGATCCACACCGTGGGGCCAGGTGGTCTCAGGCCGGCAACAAGAACCCGAGTGCTGGGGTCCAGGACGGCCGCCGGGCTGTCCACACTCCAGCCAGGACCCCTTGGGACGGCAGGAAGGCCCAGGGTCTGGGCTCCTGGACATGCAGGCCGGACATGCAACGCGGACCTCCGGCTCCGTCAGCAGGTCTGCGGCCGGGGCCACCCTCAGGCAGGGCGCCAAATGCAGAGCTGGAGCACTGAGGATGATGATGGTGACGCGCGCCCCGCCTTCCCCCGCGGGCCATGTGCTCGGAGGCACAGCCGGCACCCCGCTCCCTCCCACTGGCAGCCGAGGGACTGAGCACAGAGGTGGGCAGTGGGCGGTGGGCGGCTCTGCTAAGGGAACAGGTGACTCGGACCTCGGCACACCTGGGTCTTCTGGCTCCACACCCACAGCGTGTCCCCCACGCTGTGGCCACAGGGACGTAGGGAAACGTGCGCACACTGGGGACGTGCCCCTCTGCCAGCCTCGGGCCACCTGCACTGGTGAGGGACAGGGAGGAGGACAGAAAGCGGGGCCTGTGGGCTCGTCATATCGCCTTAGCTCCACGCCGGGGCAGGGCTGGCAGGGCGGACGTCTGCCGCCTGGGGCGCCTGAGGTGTTGGGGCAGCGGAGGCCACTCTGCAGTGGCCTGGGCGCTGGTCGTCCCCACCATCTCGGGACGTCCTCTGAGTCCCACCTTTGTCCCCACGTTCTGGGGCTCATCGCAGCCCTTTCTGAAGCTCCTGAGAGTCAAGGGACACGGCCTGAGTCCCCCGTCCTGCCCGGCCCATCTCAGCGACATCCCCATTGACTCGGATGAGGGCCAACGAGGCAGAGATGGTGCGACCTGCCTGCTGTTCACACCGCCTCCCCGCCCACCCCTCTTAGCGGTCCGACCTATCGACTCTTGTCCCCCCAACTCTACGTGCCAACCCAGGTCCACGAGCAGACAGACACGATGGCAGGAAGGGGCACCCGCCACGCACAGCAGCACCCAGGCACCGGGGACCGGGAGAGGTCGCAGACGGCCGAGCCCGAGGGCTGGGCCCCAGGGACCCGGCTGCAGGACAGAGGCCCCGCCGGCCGGCCAGGATGGACATCAAGAATGAACAGGACACGGACGATGCTCCCCAAGGTAAAGCCTGTCACGCCACATCATCCTCGCGATGACCCTGGGTCAGTACGGTTGCTGTCATTCCACAGAAGAGAAAGGCGAGGCTCGGAGTCAGACGGGGGAGGAACCCCTCCACCGCCCCGGGCTGTTCTGGCAGCGTCTAAGTGGGAGCTTAAGCAAAGCGTCCAGGGGTAAGGGCAGTGAGTACAGGACAGAGCTCCTGCTTGATCCCCTACTGTGCGCCAGGCGCCTGGCGGGCACTGCTGCATTTCCTCCTACGACAGTGCTATGGGGGCAGGGCGCCAACCCCTCTGACAGACGAGGACACCGAGGCTGGGGAACACGCCTGTCGCCACGGTCTCACCCCAGAGCCCGTGCCCTTGCCTCTGCCCCGCGCCTGCTGGCACAGCCTCCGTGCGAGCCCAGGCCGCCTGCAGGGGGATGCGGAGGGAAGCCACAGCGAGCTGGACCCTGCAGTCCCTACGTGTCCACACCGCAGAGCCACAGCGACCTGAGTAGGGAGCCTGGCGACCAGGGGAGTGGGGCATCAGGGACATCAGGGCCACCAGGTGACGCCCATTCCGGCCCCCAAGAGAGACCGAACTCAATCGCAAATCAGTCACTCGGCAAACGGCCCTGAGGCCTGCGGGCTCTGTGCGACACACTGAGGGGTGGCGAGGGCCCAGAGGGGCGGGGATGGCGGGGGGGCATGAGGAGTCGCCCTGGCAGGGTGACGCGCCCACAACCAGCCAGGCGCCCTGAAGGCCAAGAGGCACGGAGCCCGCAGCCCAAGAGCACAGAACTGAGAAGGCGGGCGAGCGGCCGCACCCCCTCCCATGAGCCAGGCAGCCGAGGTCTGGGGTCCCGGTCCTGTGGGCAGCTGGAATGCCACCCAAAAAAAAAAAAACCCGCCCACGGAACGGCCCAAGCCCATGGAGACGCCCAGAATCCCATCTGCTGCTCACAAGCACCAGGAGAGCAGGCCGCCAAGGGACGTCAAATGTCCCCAGGCGAAGGAGTGCCCTCCAGGGACCAGAGACGGGACCAGTCTGTCCAGCGCTGTCCACCCCGCCCCAAGGCCCAGACAGCGAAGGGACAAATGCGCCCCCAACCAGGGTCCTGGAGTTCAGCCTGGCTTCCCGCACAGGCTCCCAGCTCCACAGGCAGCGGTGACCACAGCGCGCTCGGGGCTGCAGCGAGGACGGCTCCCCCACAGGCAGCAGAAAGTGAAACCTCCTGTGGTTAAGCGTCTGAGGCCGAGCACTTCCTCTGTCTCACCGCAGCGCCCGGCACACCGCGCCCGGGGCCCGGCCCCCGCGGCTGTGGTCTGCGCGATCGGGGCTCAAGGCTGCCTGGCCCCACGACCCTGTCCTCTGGGGTGGGGGGCTCAGGGGCTCGGCCCTGCAGGCCCCATGGAACAGGACGGTCGCGCTGAGGCACGGCCGTGCAGGGACACCGAGGGACAGCTGGGTACGAGGGCAGTCTGCACCCCTGGAGCGCTTCCGAGGACCGCACGTGGGAAAGCAGACCCTGTCCGCCAGGTCCATTTAATTTTAATTTTAATTTTAATTTAAAGCAAGTAAGACATGTCCTGGGGTGGGTACAGGGCCTTCCGCAGCCCCAGGGGATGAGGGGTGGAGAGAGGGCCCCCCAGGGCGTGTCCCGCTGCTCTCCTGGTCTGCAGGGGACGTGGCCAGGCCCCTGTGCAGGAGCTGGTGGCTGTGCTCGCTCTAGGCCTCCAGCACTGGGAAGCGCCCCACCCGGCCTGGTCCTCCTCAGCGCCTTGGGGGGGGGCAGCGCGCGACAGGAAGCTCGTGGAGCTGCGCGCCCTGCTTTATTTAGACATCCCGGAGCCACGGGGCTCAGCCTGGCCGGCCGCGGGCCCCAGAGCGGGCTGCCACAGAGGGCCGGGAGTCTCAAACGGGAAACCCACCCGAAGGGACAGACGCGGGCCTCCTCAGTGGTTTCCTGCCAAGTGACAGGAACGTCAGGGCCAAGGGCTGCACAGAGGCCAGAAGGCCTGCCCGGGACCCCCCGCCCAGAGCTCCCCAGCAGGCCTCGGGGTGCCGGTCCACAGGATGGGAGCGTGAGGCATCCCGGTGGCCGGTGTGTGCTGGCACAGCACAGAGGCACACACGGGCGCCATCCCGCATGTCAGTTAACAGGACAAGCAGGAACGCCAGAGCCACGACACTGAGGGCCCGAGCCCAAGCACACTAAGACGCACACTGCGTGCTGAGTGCACACACACGGCGCATACACGGCTTCCGACCCTCCAAACAAAAACACGCTCTTTTAAAGCAATCAGGACACATGTGACAAAATAACTCACAATGATTACACACCAGGTGTGCAACACACATCTCACATGTGTGCTGCCGTGGGACAGGGTCTCGGACGGGGGTGGTCTCGCCCCCAGAGGTACCATGGCCACGTCTGAGGACAGCTGTGGTGTCACCAGGGGTGCTCCTGGCATAGAGTGGGTGGAGCCAGGGAGGCTACTCAGCACCCCACAGCACCTAGGACAGCCCCCCAGAGAGTGACCCGGCCCCACTGTCCCCAGTACCGAAGGGAGGACTCTGCTGTATGGCAAAGAGATGCCTTTTTGGACAGTCAAGTCTATTTTAAAAAGGAACCATGGAGAAAGCAGTGGGGACAGAGCCCACGTGGGTCCCCCGGTCTGAGGGCCGGAGCCCAGCTCCAGGAGCTCCACAGTCGGTCATTCCCACCGCCCAGACGGCCACTAACACCTGCCCTATGCCAGGAGAGCGGCCCCAGAGAGACAGCAGAGGACATGGTGAAGTGGGCACGGGCTTCTCTAGTGACAGTAACTCGCTTCACCTGGTTCCAAACCCAGGTGCCAAGGCAGGCACCGCCAGAACCTCCCAGGAACAGGACCCACGCACACACTGCCGCGACAGGCCTGCGGCTGGCGCCCCACTGTGCGCTGCCTCGGCTGGACCACGGGGGACGGGACACAGGTATTCCCCTGTGGCAGTGCCCGGTGGCCCACGGCCCTCACAGCTGGGGACGCTCGGTCTGTCCCCCGACTTCTCCTCGCTAACGCGGACAGTCCCCGGCCAGCGGCTGGCTTGCTGGAGGGAAGGAATGACTCCTACAAGCAGGTCAGCACCAAGCAGAGGGTGCGCAGTAAGGGTGCCCACTCCGCACCCTCGCACCCCACTCTGGCCATCAAAGTCCTCCCAGTCCGGCAACGGGTCCCCAGTCCAGGACGACAGGCTGTCGGGTGGGAGGCGCCCTGGGTTCCCACAGAGGCCCTGGGCCCCTCGCCTGCAGGCTCTCTGCTTGAAGCAGCACCTGTGGGTCGGCCCCACACATATGCATCCCCTGGACCTCCGCCCGACAATGACCCTCTGGGCTCAGAACCTTTCGGCTCGGACCCACAAGCTCACGTCACCCTCACTGTCCCATCTGCCCCCATGCCCTCCATGGAGACGTACCCTCTGGAGACAGGGTCCGATCCCCACCGCGCAGGCTGGCAGGGGCGGGTTGAACGCCTCTCTGGGGTCACTCGGCAAGGGAGGGGTGCCCCTGCCGCCGACCCCGCAAGCCCTGGCCACTGGCCACTTCTAGGTCTGCTGCACGGCTCCCGGGGGGCCTCCCAGACCAGGGAGACTGCAGACCCACACCGAGGCTGCAGGAGCTCGGGCTGCTGACCTGTGGCCTTGATCCGCACATCCATCTGAAGCCTGGACGTGATCAGGACAGGCGGCGGAGGCGCCTAGAGCCTCACGCAGCCCCTGAGCAAGGCCGGCTGACGACACCGTCACACACGTGACTTTTAAGCCTCCCCCACCAAGGTAAACCCAACTGCCTCCTGCAAAAGCTGGCCAGTGCCGCGAGGTCCTCCGAGTGCCCCTCGGACCCCACTGCAAGTCTCCTCCAAACGTTTAAGATCACTCTCTGCTTGTCTTTTCTGCAAAGACAGACTACTTCATAGCCTTTAGGTAAATTGAAATACATATTTGGAAAACAGGGAAGGTACTTCATCAACAGGAGGACTCTACGGGCAGGAAAAGCAGCGGGGCCACCAAGGCCACTGTCCGCCATCGGACGGCACCTGTAAGCCTTCTGCCCGTCCTTCAGCCCTGGCCCAGCATTACTCGAGTGGTTTTCAGAGCGATTCGTAGCTCCGGCCTCCCCACACTCCAGGAGCAAGAACGAAGGGCTCAGGAGAAGCCGGGCCCCGGTTCCTGTTCTGTATTTGTAAACAACCTTCTCGCCTTTGACGGCAGAGGTAAGTCCTTCAGCGGCCCTTATTTGGGGTGACAACACGTTTCTGACATCTGGCTGCTTGCAACAGGTGTGCCCTGAGGCGACAGGGACTCGAACAGGAATCTTCCCCCCACCCCAAGGAGGAGGAGGACCCTGGAGAAACCACCAGCGCCAAGGCAGAAGGAGAGGGCCCCGGGAAGGCTGATGAGTTGGCTGGTTCTGAAAACCCACAGGGCTCCTTCGGGGCTCCGCCCGCCCCAGCCTCCGGCTAAAACAGAAGCCCTGGGAAGAGAGGAGAGGCTGTCCTCCCCGCCATAGGTGCACCCCTCTGGGGGGAGAAACAGTTTCCCCAGGGGAGAGGAGGCAGGGGGCTGGTCTGAGGGAACGGGAAGGCAGGAGGGGGACAGGCCCCCCTGAAGGGAGCAGGGCTCCACCTGGCGGGAAGAGTGGAGATGGGATCCTAGGAGGTGAGGGGCGCGTCTGTGGACTACAGCCCAAGGGCTAAGCCTGAACAGATGCTGGGGGCAGCTGGGGTAGGGACAGAGAGCCAGCCCTGGGCAGGGAAGGGCCTTATCCTGTGAAACGGGGCGCAAGGCAGACCCTCCCCCCAAGGTTCCAGGGGCCTGGACAGTAGGGGCAGGGCTGACGCTGCAGGTTCTGGAGACCTGATGTGGACAGCAGAAACAGAGGACCGACCCTGGAGAGTTCTGAGGCAGGGCTGACCCCAAAGGGACCAGGGACCGGCTATGGACAGCACAGGCCAACCCTGAGGGTCCAGGACACTAACGTGGACAGCTGAAGCAGGGCTGACCAGGGACTCGACAGGGCAAAGAAAAGGGCTGACCCCACAGATATCAGATGGCCCGAGGTGGATAGCATGGACTGGGTGGGGCTCCACCCGGCTAGCACAGGCACCTGGCTGACCCCGAGGCCAGGGGCCCTGACCGGAACGCACAGGCAACAAGCTGACGCGGTAGGAATCAGGGCTTCATTGGGGACAGTACACTACACACGGGCAGACCCCAAAGACGGGGTCCCCGCCATGCACAGCGCAAGCAGAGGCTGACCCGGAGGCCCCGGCCCTGGTGCGGACAGCACGGGCCCCGGCCCGGGCCGTGCACAGCTCGGGCAGGGCCGACCCCCAGGGCCCGGTCCGG
>NW_006429782.1:1808237-1813662 GCF_000325575.1 Pteropus alecto | reverse complement strand
CCGGCCAATCTGGTCGCGGAGCTGGGGGACACCGGACCCGTGCGGGACGCTGGGGTTCCCAGCCTGCACGGTCTCCCGGGAACCGCCTTGGCATTGCTGAACCAGAAAGAACCTTCCACTCGTCCATTCTCGGAACGCCCCCTGCATACAGGCCCGGATCCCCCATTAATACAGCGCCTGCTATATGCCACGTTTGCAGCAAGCTTTAATGGAGTACCTTCTGTATACCAGGCACGGACCAAGCATTAATGCAGCCCGTCCCTGCCTGTCGGCATCCGCTCGGCCCCGCTCGGCCCCGCTCGGCCCCGCTCGGCCCCGTTCGGCTCCCCTTCGCTGGAGAGCCGGCGGCAAGGATCCGGCCAATGTGGTCGCGGAGCTGGGGGACACCGGACCCACGCGGGACGCTGGGGTCCCAGCCTGCACGGTCTCCCGGGAACCAACCGCCTTGGCATTGCTGAACCAGAAAGAACCTTCCACTCGTCCATTCTCGGAACGCCCCCTGCATACAGGCCCGGATCCCCCATTAATACAGCGCCTGCTATATGCCACGTTTGCAGCAAGCTTTAATGGAGTACCTTCTGTATACCAGGCACGGACCAAGCATTAATGCAGCACCAGGTGCGGGTCAGGCATGAGTGCAGCGCCTGCTGTCTGACTAGGCAGGGACCTAATGCCTGCTATATACCAGACAGGGCCTACTGTCAAGCAGGCATTAATGTGGTGCCTGCTGTATTCCAGGCAGCAAACAAGATTCACGAGGTGCCTACTGTCTGCCAAGCACTGGTTTAGGTCCGTTAAACCAACTCTACTACCCAGTTGAGATTCTTGGGATGTAGCCACACCCCTGTACTTAGGTGTAGGGCTTGGCTGTTTCACCCTGTGACAGTCACAGCCCTAGAATATTTCCTCTCCCATCTCCTACTGAAGGGGACCTACAACGAGACCCAAATACACGGAGGTGCTCAGTCAGTGTGCTCTGAGTGATGGAAAAGTAATAAAAGCCTGATGAGTCCGTGTTCCTGGTGCCAGAAACTCATCCTACAGAGGAGGAAACCGAGGTGCCCATCACCCACAGTCCCTTAACCCGGCTGGACCCGCCCACCTCCTCTCCCCACCTGGCCCTGCCCATTTCCCTTCACCCACCTTCCGAGCTGCACCCTTGACACGTTGTACCCTCCTGTCTTGAGATAAGGGGTGAGGGGAGGGTCAAAGTCTCCCCTTGTAAGTTGACCATGAGGCTGGGAAGATTAGCTCCTTGAAACCCTCACCTTGGGAGCTTCTATCCCACCTCAACCAAGGCGGGGAGCTCCTGGGGTTCCCCACACAAACAGACGGACGCTCCACTTGAACAAAGAACCTACAACCAGCGAAGCAACAAAAATGTTGTCGCTCGGGTCTCGCCTCACACATTGCCTCCTCCAGGGGAGGAGGTCGGGCAGGGGTTCCCAGTGCCACCCCCCCCCAGCACCCCCACCTCGGTCGCCACCCCGATGGATTTTCCCCCTAGCTATTTCGTGGCCCAAAGTCATCTTTTGTATTCATCTCTTTACTCATTTACCCATCCCTCCATAACACAGAGTGTGTCTGTCTGTGTTCATCACTGCTGTATCTAGAATCCAGCCAGGTACACAGTTGGTGCTCAATAAATATTGAGGGGAAGAATAGATGAGTTGTTTGACGTTTGCACACATGGTTTGCTACCCACATCCACCACCAGACTGTCAGGTCGGAGTGAGCCGTGACCTTGCGTGTCTTAGTCACCACGGGGCCCCCCGTGTCCGCCACAGAGCCTTGGGCCTCTCCCCTCCCGTGTGCGAGGTGCCAGACTGGACAGCGAGAAGTGGCCCTCGGTCACCCATGCGTGTGAGTTCCACGTGTGCAGAGAACTTTGTCCACTTTGTTCTCTATGGCATCCCCAGGGCCTGAAACATCACCTGGCATACAGCAGGTGCTCGATACATGTTTGTGAACTCGGTGAGAGAACCCAGCTCTCCTGGATGCTTCTTCTCTTTCTCTGGAGTAAAAAAATAATAGTTGTGCTTTCCTCCTTTCCTCCCCTCTCTGCTTCTGCTCTTTGCCGCCATCAGCCCCTTCTGCACGCGGGACTTAACGCCCGCGGGTGGTGGGGGGATCTGGCTTTTGCTGCCACCGCGGTCTGCACAGTAAGTGGGTGACTAGCTTCTCTGGGCCTCTTTCTCAGTCTGCAAAGTAGGCATTCCATTCGGGTTTTTATCAGAGAGCTGTCGTAAATAGCCAAGGTGGACAGTTCTTGTGAAGTAATAGTAGAAGCTTAATGGTCGCTTCAATATTTAAATACTGGGGGACGGTGGTAAATAGCCTCTGGGATGGCTTCCAGGGCCCCGGCTGTCTGGTATTCATTCATTCGCCCCTGTCTAGGATATGGGTTGAACGTAGTGTTAGGCATCTAGTAACTAGGATATGGCAGATGTGACTTCGAAGATTAGCTTATGAAACGTCTTTGGCTTCCGTCTTGGGCTCCCTTTGCTCACTTCGTAGTACTCCTCACGGAAGTCTAGACCAGGGTCCCCAACCCCCGGTCCGCAGAATGGTGCTGGTCTGTGGCCTGTTGGGGACCGGGCCTCACAGCGGGAGGTGAGCAGCAGGTGAGTGAATGAAGCTCCATCTGCATTCTTGGTCTGTGGCCTGTTGGGGACCGGGCCTCACAGCAGGAGGTGAGCGGCAGGTGAGTGAATGAAGCTCCATCTGCTTTCGCAGCCGCCTCCCAGCGCCAGCATCGCTGCCTCAGCTCCGCCTCAGGTCATCAGGCATTAGATTCTCATGGGAGCACCGGTCCCTGGTGCAACAAAGGCTGGGACCACTGTCCCAGACCATACTCCTAGACAGGCATGTGGAGAGCAACTGGGGCCTCCCACCAACAGCCACGTGAGCGAGCCATCCCGGATGTACCCTCAGATGTGGCAGCCCCACTCGCCAGCTCAGCTGCCACCTCAAGAGAGACCCTGAGCCAGAACTGTCCAGCTAAGTCACTCCCAAATCCCTGACTCCAGAAACTGCGTGAGAGAATAAGTTTACTGTTCCACCACCAAGTCTGGAGAGGACTTGTTACACAGAAATTGATAGCTAATCGGTGCACCCAAGAGAAATAAAAGCCCGTGTCCACACAAGACTGTAGACACGATTTTTCAGGGCAGCTGCACTGAAAACATCTCCAGACTGGGAACGACCGATATAAATGTCCACCGACAGGAGAGCAGATTAAACAAACTGTGGTCCACCCAGAGAGTGGAATATTATTCAGTCGCGAAGAGGGAAAACCGTATGACAACGTGGATGCCTCTTAAATGCCTCATGCCAAGTGACAGAAGCCAGCCACAGAGGACATACTGTACGATTCCGTTCATATAAAATTCTAGAAAACGCCAACTATAGAAATGCATGGTGGCTGCAAGTAGATTGCTGGTTGCCTGGGGAACGGAAACTTTTGGGGGGACACGGAACCTTCGTTCACTGTCGGCTGTTCCCTGGTTGCATGAAGGTCGGCGTATGGCGAAACTCATCACACCGTACGTTTCAAATATGCAGTTTGTCGCATGTCGATTAAACCTTAATCAAGCTGTAAAAAAGAGACATGTTCTAGGAGGTGGTACTCGTCAGGCACACAGTAGGAGCTTAATAAACACTTCGATGTTTAAAAGGGCGCTGAAACGGGCAGGCCGGGTTGGGACTCCAGTTGAGGGCAGGGAAATGAATCAGATGAGAGAGGAGTCAGTGGGCTCAGTTGTCCCCTCAACTATTTGTTGGGTGTCATCCGTGACAGCCCCTCCCAGCAGCAGCTCTGCCCCTGAGGGGAGCAGCAGGGAACAGATCAGCAGGGGGTGTCTCGTCATTCTCATCCTTTCCCTAAGTGCCTACTGCGTGCCAGGAGCTGGGCGGGCACTGGGACTAAGATAAGGAAACTGAGGCCCACGGAGAGTTGGTGAACTGGTCCCAGGGTCCAGCCGGTTGCTAAACGCTGACTCTGCTGTCCCCACCCAGAGGCCCAGAGAGACAAAGTCCACTGCTGCCACACCTTGATACCTGGGAGGCCTCCTCCCTCCCTCCCGAGGACATTGACCTCCATGCCTCGAGGAGTTTGATTTTATGAGGGGGTCCAGGGGTCGGGGAACAAGGCCATTTCCTGGCATGTAGCTGAGAGCAAAGGTAAGTGGGGCGCTGGGCTGGAGGCAGGCAGGGCAGAGGGGCACCCCAGGCCAAAGTGCCAGCCCTGGAACCAGGTGGCAAATTCCACAGCACTCAAGTCCCCCACCCTTCTTTACAGGGGCGCTCGCCGCCTGCCCCCGTAAAGAAAATCAGCAGTATCACGTGGACACAGCATCGGAGGAACTGGAGAGGGGGCTCTCGCCCTGGCCCTGCCTTATGCCCCCAGCGCCGTCCCCAACCTGCAGTCACTGAAGATCTTCATCCGTTTCCTCTTATTTTAAGTTTTCCAGAGACAATGTGATCCTAGAAGTCTGGGGGGTCCCAGTCCGTCCAGGTCACAGGACCCGTGGCCGGGTCCATGGCAGACACTCGTGGATGTCTGCTGCCCAGCTCTATAAATATCAGCTTTTATTCTCTACCGAAAACAGACATGCACACGGCCGAGAAGCACTTGGGAGAATGCAAACTAAAAACACAGTGAGGTGCGATTAGACCAGAACGGTTAACGTGAAAAAGTCTGACCATATTAAGTGCTGGCGAGCATAGGGGGCGGCGGGAACCCTCGTCCCCAGCTGGTGGGAATGCAAAATGGTGCCGCCACCGTGAACCGTGTGGCAGGTTCTCGGAAGGTTAAACGCGCATCTACTGTCAGATCGGCCATTTCTCCCCTCGGTAGTTAGCCAGCAGAAACGAAAACACGTCTACACAAAGATTTGCCCGCGGAGGCTCAGAGCAGGCTCTTTTTGAGTGACCAGGAGGTCGAAGCCAGACTATCAGGTTCTCATCCCACACACACTCGCCCCCCAGGCTGTGTGACTTTCAGAAAGTGGCTGTCCCTCTCCAAGCCCATATTTCTTCATCTGTTAAAATGGGGGTGACGATAAAAATTCCTACATACCGACAAGCACGGGAAAAGCAAATGTTGGTTTGTGTGATTAAAAGAAAAAAAAAAGATAGCTAACATCATTAGTCAACAGGGAAATGCAAATCGAAACCAGGGTGAGACACCATTCCACACCCAGTAGGACAGATAGAATGAAAAAGACAGACAGCGGCCGTTGGCGAGGACGTGGAAGAAACAGGCGTTCAAATAAAAACTTGCACGTGAATGCTCACAGAAGCATAATTCACGAGAGCCAAAACGTGGGAATGGCCCAAGCAGCTGTCAGTGGATGAATGGATGCGCACAGTGTGGCCCACCCACACGGGGGAATATCACTCAGCCATGAAGAGCGAGGAGGCC
>NW_006429782.1:1803305-1808197 GCF_000325575.1 Pteropus alecto | reverse complement strand
CTCACTGAGACGCCAGACACACAAGGCCTCGCGGTGTGTGATTCCATTTATGTGAAATGTCCAGAACAGGCAGGACCACGGAGACAGGAAGTGGGTGAGTGGTTGCCAGGGGCTGGGGGAGGGGGATGGGGAGAGACTGCTAAGGAGGACAGGGTTTATTTTGGGGGTGATGGAATGTTCTGGAAACAGCCGCGATGGCAGCCCCACAGAGTAAATATACGAAAAACCACTGAATTGTACACTTTAAAGTGGTGAATTTATGATATGTAAAATATATCTCAAAAAATATGTCGATGATTAAAAAAAGAAAGAATTCCCACATAGCCTGGCACACGGAAGGCACTCGACAACGCTCAGGGTTATCATTATCACGGGCTGGACATGACATAGCCAGTTTTTATTCCACAGATATTTAGTGAGCACCTACTGTGCGCCAGGCACTGGGGACAGAGCAGTGAGAAATCAGATAAAAATTCCTGCCTTCTTGGAGCTGGTATTCTAAGTGGGGGCAGACATATAAAAAGCAAACACAAATAATGAAAATATATAGGGCGTTAGGAAAAGGGAGAAAAAAATAAAGCAGAGTAGGGGCCTAGGAAGGGGGTGGAATTTTAGACTCAGGGATTAGGAAGGGCCTCGCAGCCGACGTGAGCAAGTCATCCGTATACCTATAAGAAGAGCGTTCCAGGCAGAGGGCAAAGTGGCGCAAAGGCCCTGGGGCAGGGCGGAGCCCGGCGAGTTGGAGGAACAGCGATGAGGCCCGTGTGGCTGGAGCAGAGTGAGGTTGGGGGAGACAGGGAGCGGGGAGGGCAGGTCGTGCAAGGCTCTGCAGCCTGCCTGAAGGCCTGGGGCTTTGACCCCAAGGAGGTGGGAGCCCTGGAGAGCTGATTTAGGTGTTCACAGGCGCCCCCTGGTGGCCTCTGCGGGGAGGACAGGCTAGGGGGGATGAGGGTGGTGCGGGTCCAGGCAAGAGATGAAGGGGGCTGGACCAAGGCGGAGAAGTGGGCGAGTCATTATCAGCTCAGACTCTGCACCCACGATTTCTGGGTTCAAATCCCAGCTCGTTGGCCTTGAGCTGTGACCTCCAGACGGTGATCCAACCTTTCTCCATTTTCTTTTCTTGTAAAAGAGATACGGTTCCCACCTCCAAGGGCTTAGTTTATGCAAGGTGCTTAAAACAAGGCCTAGTACACAGTAAACGGTTGTTTTTTGTTATTATAGTAAAAATCATTATTATGATTTTTAATCATTTTAAATCATTATTATGATTACTCAGGTAATTCTCACCTGAGTGTCATTATGCCTTACCAAGAGACAGTCAATAATGTTGGTGGCATTTCTGGCCATCGGGACTGGGGGTGCTCCCGGCATTGCGTGGACGAGGGTCCAGGGATGCTGCTCAACGCCCCACAGTGCGGAGGGGGGAACCCTGAGGCAGACCGTGCGGGGCGCTGCGCAGCGTCCAGCGCAGAGCCTGGCCGCTGTGGGCGCTTCCAAAGGACGTGCGAACCGACGGACACGGTCCCCTCGGCTCACCTGGGCCGGCGGCGCCGAATCCTGGGACGTGCTGCCCCCGTGCGGACGGTCGTGGAACTGCGCCCGTGGGCCCGGAGGGGCCCCGCGCCGTCTGCGACGCCTGACCTCGGGGAGCCGAGCGTCCCCACGCGGCACTGACCGCCCACTCTCTGCCAAGACGGCACAATCCTAGCTCCGTGCTGTCCGACATGCCAGCCGCTTGTGACCACGCGTGTGCCAGGGCAACTGAGGAACTCAGTTTGTCATTTCCTTCATTTCGGTTAACTTACGTTGAAATGCAAACAGCCAGGTGTGCCCCGCGGTGACCCGGGCAGCAGCCTAGTTTATAGAGAAAGCGGCCGCTCACTCATCCCGGGCAGCGGGGTCCTGGTGTGCGCGTCTCTGGATTGGCGGATGTTTGTTTCTAGGACCTTTTTTTTTATATCAATATATATCAAGTGCTTACTGGCGTCAGCCAGTTCTGAGCACTTTGCTCTCAGCCCCTCAAGTCTCTGACTCAAGCACTTCACGGAGGTAAGTACTGACCCTATGCCCACTTTATGGAAGAAGAGACTGAGGGTCAGAGAGCATAGCGGCCCAAACGTTCTTACTCTGTGCTAACCTCCAGGTAAGGAGCCCTCATGCCTGATTGTAGTCCATCCTTACGACTGTTAGGACCCCCGTTTTGCAGACGAGGAAATTGAGGCTCACATGGAAGCTGCACCTTAGTCACAGTCACTCAGCAAATAGAGTGCCAGAGTAAGGATTCGAACCTGCATCTGTCTATTAACCGTGAGCCTGAACCTCCGCCCAGCGTGGTTTGTGGGAGAAGGGGCTGGGGAAGGTGGGGAGATATAGGCAGTACTCCGACTGAGAACTAGCCGGACTGGAGTCTGGGCCTCACATCTGTCTGCCGGCTCCTGGCTGTGTGATCTGAGGAGGTGTCTCACCCTCTCTGAGCCTCTGGGGCTCCTTCTTCCTGGGGGCTCTTCTGGGGATTAAATGATATAACTCCTTATCCTAGTCTGCTGAGGCTGCCATAACAAAACACCATAGACTGGTGGCTTAAACAACCAAACTTTATTATTTTTCTCATGGTTCTGCGGACTGGCCGTCCAAGACCAAGGTGCCAACAGGGTGAGTGTCTGGTGAGGGCGCTCTTCCTGCCTGCAGATGGCTGCCTTCTAGCTGTGTCCTCAAACAGCAGAGAGAGGGCTCTGGTCTCTTCCTCTTCTTAAAAAGGCGTGAACCCCACCCAGCCGAGGCCTGGACAGGTACAGACACTGGTACAGAGCCACGTGCCAACCCCCCAACCCCTGTTGCAAAGCGCTTAGCCCTCAGGTATTTCAGAAAAGGCAGCAGGGGCCTCTGGAGGGCAGGCCAGGTGGGCAGCCACGCCTCCCTGTTCCCCACAGCCCCCAAATGTCCCCAGATGTCCCCAGAGACACACCCACTGGAGGTGGCCTCCTAATCACTGTGCCAACGTATAGCACAGCCCCAGGGAAATGCTGGGGACGCCTTTTACAGGCTCCTAGGGTACAGCCAGGAGATCCTGGCAGAAGAAACGCAGAAAGAAAACACATTCATTGTCAATGGCCCCGGTGGGGGAAAAGGGGGTGACAAGACTTAGAGACTTGTGTTCCCAGCGCCGTCCAGGCTGGGCAGCCTCCAGCCAGGCCACACTCTCTCTGAGCCCACTTGCAAAATGGGTTCCTAGTAAATGAATGAATATGTGAAGACTTAGAACAGCTCCCAGCACACAGGAGAAGCCACTGTAAGCATCACTGTTATTGCTGTTTGTTTGTTTACCTTTCCCGAATTTACGAGTTGTGGACAGGTCAGGGAGCTGCTCTCCCCACTGCAGGGCTGGGCTCAGGAGGGATGAGCAAGGTGCCTGCCTAGGGCTCACGATTTAGGGGGTGCTAATCAGTAGAGCTGGGAAGACGTGGAGAAATCGGAACCGTCGGGCAGCGTTGGCGGGGATGGAAGATGGACCAGCCGCTGCGGAAGAGTCTGGCCGTTCCTCAAAGGGGCAAATGTGGAGCTTCCATCTGACCCAGCAATTCTACCCCCAAGTACCCGCCCGGGAGAAGGGAAACCTTGTGTTTACATAAAAACTAGCGCGAATATTTACAGCGGCTTTATTCATACTAGACAAAAGGCGGAAACCACCCAAATGTCTGTCAGCTGATGAATGGATAAATAAAATGCACGTGCACACACACGCACACACACGCGTGCGCATGCACACACTGGAATATTATGCAGCCATGAAAAAGGGGTGGAACCCTGACACTCGCTCCAACGCAGATGGACCCTGAAAACGTGACGCTTAGTGACAGACACCAGTTGCAAAAGGCCACGTGGTGTGCGGTTCCACTTGTGTGACGTGTCCAGAACAAGCACGGCCACAGAGACAAAGAGCCAGGGGCTGGGGGAAGAGGTAGCGAGGAGTTACTGCTAAGGAGACGGGTTTCTTTTTCTGGGGCCGAATGAACAAAAGAAGCCAGACACAGAGGGACAAACACCGCGCGATCCCACTCCCAGGAGGTCCCCAGAGGAGTCAGATTCACAGAGACAGAGAGTAGATGGTGGGAGACAGGGGCTGGGGATGGCGAGGGGCGTGAGTGTGACACAGGGACAGTGTCAGTTGTGCGGTCAGCAGCGGTCAAGGTGGCGACTGTGCTGAGCCGCAGCCAGCGTCGATGCACAAACACTATCTGAGTCCCAACCTCCAGTTCTCCGTGGCGCGTCCCTGGGCGCGGAATCGCTGTTCAACCTCTTGAGGAGCCCCCGCCCCGCCGGCCGCCCCAGGCTTCCGCCTCCTTCGCCCTCACCTGCACGTTTGGATAGCCAGGGTCCACCTGTGTGTGAGGTGGCACCTCGCTGTGGCTTCGATGCACGGTTCCTAATCATCAGAGATGCTGCGCGTCTTCCCGCATGATCTGTGGCCACGTGGATGTCTTTGGAGAACTGTCTGCTCAAGCCCATCGCCCGCTTTTGAGTCGGGGGCTTCGTTTTGCTGTCGCTGATGTGTAGGAGGTCTTTACAGACTCGGGGCGACGGACTTTCAACAGACACGGGCTATTTTCTCCCATTCTGTGAGCTGTCGTTTGGGTCCCAGGATGGGATCCTTCGAAGCACACACGTTCATCTCGATGGAGCCCGACGTGTCTGCTTTTCTCCTCGCTGACATTTCCATGGGAGTCTCACGGGGTTCTCAAACTCGGCTTGTCCAAAATGGAACTCGCAAGCCGCCCCTGACACCGCCTCTCAGGCCACTCGCTCTGCCCACAGCTCTGCCCTCCATCCTGGCCACCCCTCCGTCTCGCCAGCCCCGTCCGTGCTGGCCGCCGCCCTGGCAAACGCCCTGGCGA
>NW_006429782.1:1797929-1803217 GCF_000325575.1 Pteropus alecto | reverse complement strand
CCCGCCGGGACCCACCCCGCCCTGGTCCAGCGCCCGCCCCACCTCCACCTGCCCTCTGCTTGGCCGAGGCTGCTCCCGCCAGGGCCAGCGTACCCCGGGCACCGTGCCCGAGGCCCGTGGGACTTCTGGGAACCCCAGAACATGTTTTCATTTCCTTTAAAACCGGAAGAAAACAGTGAGTGTGATGATCATGAATCTGTCAACACACACCCAGCCTGGACAACACAGGTCTGCACACCCGACACCGTCATAAAATACCTCAACCGTTACTTGGCGAGGAAGGGACCTATGAAAGCCACCGCCCCCCTGCGTCCCGCTGTCCTGCCAGCAGAAAGAGGGAGGCTTCTGAAGCTGACCGGATCCCACAGCCCCTTTTGATACTTACAGACCTGGGGCTCCCCGGTGAATGCAGAGTCCAAGGCCCTGGTGGTCCATCCCCCTCGCCCTCCTCGTCCCCTCGCCTCTCTGCCCCTTGCCCACTCCCCTCCTGCCCCCTCTGTGCTCCCCGATCTCGGCAACTCTGTCCCCTCCCCTGGGCCTTTGCACGTGCTATGTTCTCCAACCAGACCATTTGTCACCCAGGTAACCCCGACATCGTTCATTTTAAGGGGAGCCCTCCGGGACAAGCCTTCCGCCCCCAAGGTCCCTCCGTCATCGCACTGCTGACACCGGGGTGGGTCGCTCTCTGGGGGGGCCATCTGGGACACTGTGGGGTGTCAAGCAGCATCCCTGGTCGCACGGACTCGATGCCTCAGTGTGATGATCACGGATGTCCCCAAATATTACCCAACGTCCCCTGGGGGCAGAATCACCCCTGGTTGGGAATCAATTACAGTGGCGATCAGATAAATGCCAGCTTAGCTGCTGCGTTTGCGCTGGCCGAGCGGAGCCGGGAGCCTGCCCGCTCGTCCCTTCCCACGTGTCTGGGGCACGTACTACGTACAGAATCGGTGGCAGTCACTTCCCAAGCGGTGCCACAACTCGGCATACCTCGGTGGAGCCGTGCTAGGGACTCAACTGTGTCTCCCACCTCCTGCCCTCCATCTCCACGCCGAAGCCCCAGCGCCCCAACGTGACGGCATCTGGAGAGGGGTAAAGGTTAAATGAGGTCGCAAGGGCAGGGCCTGGCCTGATGGCACTGGTGTCCTCATGAGGGGGAGAGAGAGACCTCCACGCCCACTCACTGAGGAAAGGCCGCAGGGGGCAGCGAGGAGGTCACCGTCTGCCAGCTGAGAAGAGCGTTCTCACCAGACTCCGAATCAGCTGGCACCTCGAGCTCGGACTCCTGGCCTCCAGAACTGTCGGAAATAAACCAACGTCTGTGGTTCAGAAGTGACTCGGTCGGTGGCGTTTGGCTACTCGGCCACGTTCCGCTTTGCCTGGGCAGCCTCGTCCTGACAAAGGTCATTTTCACATGGACTAAGACTCGCTGAGCACCTATTGTGTGACAAAATATCGTGCAGGGGACGAACTAGATGACTAAAGGCCCGCCTTGCGGAGCCGACACTCCGGTGTGGACAATAAACACAGAAATGAAAACATAAAGACAGAGCCATCGTTATAAAGAAAACCAGAGAAGTGTGGCTGGGTGGGTGGCGGGCTCTGTCGGGGAGGCCACAGCTGAGGAGGCCACAGCTGAGCTGAAGGCACTGAGGCAGTATCTAGTGGAAGAAGCGACAGGCAAAGAGCACAGCCTGAGCAAAGGCCCTGGGGTAGGACCGAGCCTGGCAACTCAGAGGAACAGCGAGGAGGCCCGTGTGGCCAGAGCAGAGTGACGGAGGGGGACAGAGGGAGGAGGTGAGGGTGGGGAGGGGACGGGGGCAGCTCGTGTCGGGCCCTGTAGGCCGTGGGGAGGGCTGGGGGTTTTATCCCACGGGAGATCTGGGGGCCTGTGAGCAGAGGAGGGAGAGCATATGAGACGAGTTTTGAAAGCCTGTCACCTCTGCAGGGGGAGGGACTTTGGTCACTGCTGTCAGCCTTCACTTAGACTCATGCTTGGCGCACAGTAGGTGCAATAAATATTTACTGAGAGAATGAACAACTAACAGCTGGGGGGGTGGGGGGAGGCGGGACCGAAAGCAGTAAAATCACACGGCCTCAGGTCACCCGGCCAGGTTATAGCAGGCCGGGGGCTGAACCCGGAGCTGGGCAGCTGAGGCCCCAGTTCCAACAGGCCTATCAGAGGGAGTCCCCGTGCCTGCACGGTGGCCACCTGTTTCCTCCCCTGCCTGTGATTAATGGCCACGCAGCCCCATCCATCATGCGCCAGCCAGCGCCTGGCTCTGCCCGGGAGGCCGTGGGGCCCAGCGCTCATTTGTAAGCAGGCCGCGAGTCTGGCTCAGCCGGTTGGTGACAGGAGACAGATCCCCACCTCAATGTGACCCCAGATGTGGCCCTGAGAACTCAAGGGACAGGAAAGACCAGGATGTGGGCCCAAGGAGTTGGGGGTGTATGGGGGGCTGAGGGGTGGGAAATGGCAGATGCCCAGAAAGTAAGATCTTTGAAAGCCCCAATTCCCCAGAAATCAATTACGGGATCAAGACTGTCCTCTCCCGGGTCGCGGTGTTCCATCCTGCCTTTCCCATTCCTTCCGTGTTCTGTTCTTTCTACCCATCTCCCTGCAAAGAAAAAAAAAAAAAAAGCTCCTGGGTGCAGCGGGCCCAGAGCCTCTGTGTGGACACCCCCCTGCTGGCCCCCATCGCCACTATCAGCTCCCAGCTCTCCGCCCTGGCGGTCTCTCTCTGCTCTGAGCCAGGGCGATTCCCCCCCGCACACACTCAGCAATTCTGCACGTTTGTTTCTCAAGTCTGGGGGGAGGCGTTCCTGGTACCCAGTAGGTGAGGCCAGGGATGCTGCTCAGCACCCTACTCTGCCCAGGACGGTCCCAGGGCCGAGAACAATCCCGGTCAGAATGTGAAGAGCTCAGACAGAAACCGGCCCAGCTGGGGAACCTCCATGGCTCCCCGGTACCCTCTGGGTGACATGCCATCTCCTCGGCAGAAGGCATCGCCCTGGCGCTCGGCTCTCTCCGGCCAGCATCCTGCCATGCCATGCCGCCTGCCCGACCCGGACGCGCGGTAAGGGCATGCACAGTGGCCAAGGGCCCAGGTACCCGGGTTCACCTCGCAGCTGTGTGATGTTGGCTAAGCCGCCTAACCCCGGTGCCTTAATCCCACCTTTCAAATGTCACAATGGCGGTCCCCAGGGTTAAAATGCTCGAGGCAGAGGCTGGCACGTAGTGAAAACAGATACAGGTGGGTTAGTTTATCATTATTATTCACGGTTCGGGTCACATTCTGGGCTTTGGTAGGTGCCAAAAGGCCCTTTTTCCTGAAAATTACTTTTTCATAATTACTCCCCTTCAAAGGCAAAGCCCCGAGTCCCCTCCTGTGGCTCAGCCCTGAGCCCACTGCGCTGGGGGTGTCTGTGTCCGGCTCTGGGGTCTGTTGGGAGTGCTTGGTCATCAAGGGCCCGATGACCTGGGAGGTGCCCGCCCAGGTGTGGGTCAGCTGCAGGTGGCCTCCCAGGACAGGTGTCTGGTCTCCACGGTATGGGGGGCTGTCTCGGGGGTGGGGCCAGCCTCATGGGCACTCACTCTGAACGCTGTGCTCTCCACGGGTGGACCCTGCATGTGCCCCGTTGTCGCCATCTTGAAATTCCTAATCATGTCTGAACCAGAGGCCCTGCGTTTTCATTCTGCCCTGGGCTCCCTGCCAATTGGGGACTCACATGGTTTGCGGGGTCCACATATTCCAGAACCCAACAGGAATACTGAAGAACTCTCCGAAAGTTTGCTCCTTTTCTCTTACGTCGGACACCTTGGGTCCCGCCCCATCCGAGCCCGTCTTCGTCTAATAGGTTGACATTTTGCTCATCTTGCATTTTTATTTTTTTATTAACTTTTTCGAGGTAATGTTGATTAATAACATTATATCTACGTAATCTGACATTTGCGTAGCCATTGTGTGCTCAGCGTCCAAAATCTAGGTCTAGTCATCTGAAATTTTTTTTACAATAATTTTTTATTTTATTTTTTATCAATCACCTAGTCTGCCATCTTCCCCTGAACACTCCAAGTTTTACTTTTAACGATATTGTGTTGATGTATTATTTACCTTCGAGTTTTTTGTTTTTGTTTTTTGGGTGTGCGGGGGGCTCGCTTTAAATTTTGATTATCCATCTCACCCTCATCTTGGCCCCTCGTCTGCCCAGGAAATGTGATCCGGGTTCTAACTTTCCATTTTACAAGTATAAAAACCCAAGGCTCAAAAAAGTTATTTATCTGGACGGGGCAAGCTGCATAGTTGATAATGACGAGATGAGAAGCGAGAGACTGTGTCCTTAACACTCGCCAGGATTAACGTGCATTATTTCGACAGCTTCTCTAAGGCCTGATCGTCGCATGGCAGCGAGAGAAATTCTAGCAAAATCCCAGTCCGGTCCGGTCCTCCTCTGCCCACAGCCCTCCATAGCTCCCACCTCCCTCAGAGCAGAATCTCAAGTTCTCCCAGCGGCCCACAAGGCCCTGGATCAACTGTCCCGTGCCAGCGACAGAATCTGCAGGGCCCAACGCAAAGCGAAAACTTCGAGGGCCCTTGTTCAAAAATAATTAGTAATTTCCAGGAGGTGTTGAAAGACCATGAGCCCCCGCCGGGGTACAAATGCTGAAGCTGTGGGCCCTGCCGGCCTGCTCTCGGTTCCTCCCAGGCTCCCTAAGCAAGGCGCTGGCTAATTCTGGGCCTTTGCATCTGCTGTCCCTGCCTCTTTGAATAAGCCACCGTACCCCATATACCTCTGTTGGCTCCCTCTGTCACCTTCAGACCCTGTTTGCAGGCAAGGCCCTCTCTGACCTCCCGATTTAAAACTGCACCTTCCTGGCGCGCCCTGCGGGTTTATTTTCCCCATAGATGTGGCCACTATCTGACCTGCCAGCGCTTGGGCTTGGGTGTTTGTCTCTCGTCTGTCTCAAGTCATCTCCACCAGGGTCAGGACTTGGTAAGCCCCCGCCCCACCCCCACGTCCTGGAGCGGGGCCCGGCACACAGTAGGCGCTCAATACATGTGTGTTGCAGGAACTGCTCCCAAGAGGGCGGCGGTCTGACCCCTGGCTTTCTGCAGAAGAGGAAACCGAGGCCCAGAGAGAACAGCCTGAGAGCCAAGGTTACAGAGCATGTCCCTGGCACGCGTCCAGGTCGCGCCATGACAGTGCCGGCGGTTTAGATGGGGGCCGCCGGGCCCCTTTCTTTGACAGACTGGGAAACCGAGGCCCAGGCGGCTGCGGCCATCCGG
>NW_006429782.1:1796612-1796863 GCF_000325575.1 Pteropus alecto | reverse complement strand
GAGGAAGGGAGCTAGGAATCTGGGGTGGGGGCCCCCCGGAAAATTTCGGGCGCTGAGAGAGGCCCCTCCTCTAAGGGGATTTTGTAGGGAGGCCTCGTTCCCCCACATGGGGAGAGGGGCTCCCTAGGACGCGTTCTACCCCCCCCGCGCGCTTTGAAGCGGCGGTAGAGGGCGCACCCTGCCCCCCAAGAAGGGCGGGCCTTGAAACGCACCCCCACGGCCTGGGGGGGACGGAGCCGGAGCGGCTCCGG
>NW_006429782.1:1795726-1796527 GCF_000325575.1 Pteropus alecto | reverse complement strand
GGCGCTGCAGCTGCGCTACCGCTGCCTGAGGGCACCCCGGGGGGAAGTGAGCGCCCTGCTCGCCCACCCGGCCCTAACCCCGGGCCGCCCCCTCCTCACAGGGTTCGTCGCACCTACCCCAGCAACTCAAATTCACCACCTCGGACTCCTGCGACCGCATCAAAGACGAGTTTCAGCTGCTGCAGGCGCAGTACCACAGGTGAGGGGCTGGTGGGGGGGCCCTGGCGGAGTGGGGGGCGGGGATGGAGCCCCCTGCGCAGATGGCAAGAAGGAGGCCTGCATCCGACGTGGCGGCCCTTGCTTTATACATATACTCGAAAATACATTTGCATTTTTGTAATGCAAATTGTGTGGCGGTCGCTGTCCTGAACGCTTGACTCATATTAAACTCGGTGAGTCTTCCAAACGGCCCATTTCACAGATGAGAAAACAGAGGCACAAAATTAAATCATTTGCCCGGAGTCTGCTGTATGGCTTCAGAGACTTACTCCCCACCCCTACCCCAATCAGCACTGCATTAAAAACCTCCCAACAACTTGAATTCGGAGATAGACGCCCCCCCACACACACACCACCTCCCAAAAGAAAGAATAATGAAAAAAAAAATTCTCCAAAAGAAAAAATTTTGCAGCCTGTTCTGTCTCTCTGCTCTGTTCTGGGAAAAGGGTTCCTGGCATCCACCCATCTCAGAGGTGGTTCTCCTTCCAGAATTTACCTTTACAAAGGGCTGGCCCTGTGCCACCCTGAGGAAAAGGACCTCTGATGACCTGGGTTGTCCACTTAGGGAAGCCGAGCCCACGA
>NW_006429782.1:1786934-1795694 GCF_000325575.1 Pteropus alecto | reverse complement strand
AGCCGAGATTTGCACCCAGTTTCTGGGTTAAATGATGCCCATTCCCAGCGTCTCTGCTGGGAAGGGGGGCTCTGCCTGAGAATCAGAGGAAGGTCACGGGCCACCAGTTTCAGTGAGGTCTTGGGTCCTCTGTGGACCTGAGTTTACCCACACACAAAAGTCCTGCGTTTTCTCCAAGAAGAAAAAGGGAATAGTAATATGTATCTTTTTCTTCCTTTCTTTTTACAAACGTCCATGTCTCAGAATACTTCCCATGCTCCCCAAATATGAAATTCTGAACATACATCCCTTTGGCTTAATCTTCCTTGCTGTCCTATTGTGCCCATTTCCGAGACAGGGGCACCGATGGCCGCGGGGCAGGCCGGGACTTTGTCCTGCTCCCGATGTGGTGGGGTGAGGGGCTTTGTCCAGCAGGCTGGCCTTTCCGAGCCCCTGCGGGGACCCTCCCCTCCCTGCCTGGCCCATTACACTTGGTGAGCACTGGGACAGCCAGTCCCTGAGGCCGAGGGTCAGTACTGCGACAGTGCTCAGTGAGCCGGACCCCCTCGCTGAGCTTGGGGTCTCCATTTGCCAGGCGTGGGCTCCCCGCTATACAATGAGGGGTCCTACTGTTTTAGCACGCAGGACCTGCCAGGCCCAAGAAGGACCATGAAGCCAGAGCTCGGGATGAAATTGCCCGTCAGTTCTTTTTCATGGTGACGACAGATATGCATTTTTAAAAAAGAACTAGAAAAATTCAGGGGGCCACAGCAAGCCCAGCTGCGATTCATCCCTGAACTGGGGTGTGCAGGTGTGGGTGGTCAGCAGAGCGGAACGCCAGGCTTCTGGGGTGGCCATGAGATCAAGCGTCCGTTGGGTGCTTGCTGACTGTACGCCAACGGAGAAGGGTCGGCTCAAGGCCACGGCATTGAAGTGGCAGGGCCGAACCTTGAACCCAGTGCGTCTGGCTTGAGTCTGTGCTGTCGGCTCTCTACCTGACACCATCATGGGGCGCGGGGTGGGGAGGGCGGCTTTGTGACTGACTTGCTGGGGGTGCCTGAGAGGCCAGGGGGTGCCCGTCTCAGTTCCCCAATGGTGGAACTTTCCCCTCTAATGAAATCAAGGCCCACGAGAGGGGCTGGGCCGCTGCCTTGGAGACACCCGGTGAGTCCCAGCCAGAGCCCAGCTAGCACCCCCGTCGCCGCCCCCTGGCCCCTCTATTTCTGTTTGTCCCCCCTCGGAGAGTCTTCCCCAGTGGTTGAGAGTGTGGCTCTGAAGCCAGCTCCCTGGCTGTGTGACCTTGAGCCAGTTCCTGAACCTCTCTGGGCGTCCATCCATCGCGTCATCTGTAAAGCGAGCGCTGCTCAGAGCACTGACCTCATTGGGTTTCGAGATGGGGGAGAGGTTCTTTGAAACCCCGGCCGACCCAGAGTCAGGGCGTTTGCCCTGACTTGTTTTTATTATTATTATCGCTGTTTTCTCCACCTCCAGGTTTGCAAGGCTAGTTCATAATCCCTGTCTTATAGTTAGGGAGCCTGAGGCCCCCCCCACCCCATCTTCACCGAGGAGGGCCTGTCTGTCCCCTGTCAAAGTTGGGGGCTCAGCCCAGTCTCTGCCCCTTCTCCTCTTGTTCTTCAGCCTGAAGCTCGAATGTGACAAGCTGGCCAGCGAGAAGTCGGAGATGCAGCGTCATTATGTGATGGTGAGCCGACCTAGGGTCCAACGGGTGGGGATGGGGGGACCCCAGACCCTCCTCTGCTACGGGCAGCTGCCACCCAAACCCCGGCCACCCCCTCTGGGAAGTGTGAGGATGCAGGGTCTGCCTTGCTGGCCTGGCTGCCAGCCCAGGCGGTGGCGGAGGTGCCAAACCACCGGGTTGCAGCCTGGGCTTGCCAGGTCCCCTGGCTGTCCTTGGCAGCCAGCAGAGGAGGCAGCGGCTGTGGAAGCCAGGAGCCAGGAACTGACGTTGGGGAGCAGCCGGATCCCTCCCCGCCCCCACGGGCCCTGGCATCCCAGTACTTAACCCCTCCTCGCCCGGGCTGTGGGAAGAACACGGTGGGGCGGTGGGGGGGGTGGGGGGCTGGCAGGAGGCTGACACCCTTTGAAGTAGGTGGGAGGGAGGGGTGACAGGGCATTCTTCAGCCTGACATTTGAGACCCTGCCCATCCACTGTGCCAGAGTCTGCCCATCCACTTGTTCGGTTTCATACATCAAAAAACCCCTGCCTTGGCCCAGCCCCTCGCCCTCTGCTCTCTGAGGCTTTAGGGGAGGCAGAGCCAGACACCAAAGCTCCCAGCCCCTGACGGAGGGGGCTGGGGAGTGGGGGACCCCACGGGGATTGGGGGGCTCCAGAGGGGAGCCATTGCCTGAGGGAGGCGGCATGGAGAATGGGGCATTGCACCTGGGGTCTTGAAGAATGAGTAGGAGCTGGCCGGGCAGAGGCAGGGGGCGGGGGGTTGGGGAGACCAAGCAAAGGCCTGGGGACCACCGGGCTTTCTGGAGTGGGGGGTGATGGGGAGCTATGAGAGAGCTTAGACCAGGAGTGGGGGCAGGGTCAGATCTGGGGCATGGAGTGGGGGTGCTGCTGGCCCCAAAGCCAAACCCAGCAGGCTTTGTTTATCTTCCATTATTTATACCCAGGAAGGCAAACTTCCCTGGAGTCTGGGGCCACCCGCAGACAAGACACATAAAGATAAAAGATTAGGAGCCCTGGAATGTGTGTATATTAGGGGAGCAGTGGGGCTCTGATAATGATTCCAGAAGCCAAGGAATGGGGCCTAGAGCTCCCCCAGCTCCCCAGCAGCCCCACCGGGCACCTGGGCCTCTGTTCCTGGCGGGGGTGTCTCACCCCTCCTGTCTCCCTCCCACCTGTCTGTCTGCATCACCCTCTGTTCCCGTCTCTCGCTTTTCCTCCCTTCTGCCTCCCCCTTTGTCTCCTGAGCCCCCCACGCTTCACCCGCCCCCATTTCTCTCCCCCCCACACAGTACTACGAGATGTCTTATGGCTTGAACATTGAGATGCACAAGCAGGTACGCCCCCCCCCGCCCGCTCCCCCAGCACCCCAGGCAGGTACGCCCCCGCCCGCTCCCCCGGCACCCCAGGCAGGTAGGAGCCCGCCCCTTGGCTGAACACCAAGTCCGCCCTGTGATCTCGTTCCTCCCGAGCTCCCCCATTGCCATTCTTTCTCGGGCCTCCCTGGGAGGTGGTTCTGCCTGAGGGGGATGGGCAGAGGCCTTCCCCGGGATCTGCCACCCCCACCCCATTGCCTGCCCTTTGTGACAGTGGCAAGAGAGTGACGTGAGCCCACACGCGGTACAGCCCTCAGATTGCCCCCTTGCCCTCCTGCCGCCTGAGCCCTAGGGAGGCCAGTCTCTGGACGTCACAGAATAATGCCAGCGCCCCCACCCAGCCGCCCACCCTGGAGTGCTCAGTACCTACCAGGCGCTGGGCATCGTCTTCCCAGGGCCACCTCGACCCCCAGCGGCCCAGTCCGCATGCGGGCCTGTGCCGGTCCCACCTTGCCATTGATCGGGTGCCTGCGGGCCCCGTGTGTAGACCCCACCCTGGCTGAGTTGGCCCCTCTTAGAGCCCCAGGCCTCCTGGGCTGGTCTGCACCTGTCCCCCTGTGTTTGTTCTAGGCTGAAATCGTCAAGAGGCTGAATGGGATCTGTGCCCAGGTCCTCCCCTACCTTTCCCAAGAGGTGAGCCATGTGGGGCGGGAGCGGGGTGGTGGGCGGGAGGTAGATGGACCATGAACTTGTCCCTGGCCCTCCCCACTGCAGCCATCTGGGGCAGCAGCGGGCTGGCCACCCCAAGGCACACACCTCCCCTCTCTGGACTGCACGGCTACTACCAGCCTGTGCAGAAGAGTCCCCAGGCTGGAGGACCTCAGGGGTGCGGGCCAGTGGAGGGGGGTGGCGTCACCCTGCTGTGGAATTCCCGGCCCGCTTGAGTCATTCGCCTTAGAAGTGTCAGCTCTGCCAAGGGCACACCAAGAATTTTGTTTTGCTTTCGCCTTTCCCTTCCTGGGATTCACCTGTGACAGGGACAAGCGGGTGTGTGCGGAGGGCACTGCGCACACATACAGAGACGTACAGACACGGATAAACGCAGATGCAACACACAGACTCACTGTGCACATGTACACACGCGGACACGTTTGTGCAAACATGCAGACACGTGTGTCCCGATACACGTGTGGATACATGCACACACCCAGGGCTCTTCCTTTTCTGCTTTTTCGGGTTCTCGGGCTCTTGGTGTGAGGCCCGCTCCACACGCACCCCACACCTGCACCCCACCAGGCTGTGTAAAACCCAGCTCCTGCAGTCTGCCAGGTTTACTGGTGGTGATTCATCGTTTCCTCTTTAATCCCCACCCATATCTTGAGATCCTTTGGGTGATAAGCGTGCCTAAGGACTATTCCAGAAGGACACCCCGAAAGCCCCAGAGAAGAGTGTTCCAGGGGCCCCGCGGGCCTAGACTCGTGCTCATCTTCATGACGGGCTTCCCAGTAGCCAAGGCAAAAAGGGAGATGGCAGATTGTAGCATCTGATGGCCGGAGAGCCTGACTCTCAGGGGGCGCTGGGGGAAGGTGGGACATAGGCCCTGAGCCTGGACCCGTATTCCAGCCCTGCCAGAGTTCCCTGGGCCTCCCCCAGCTGTGCAAGGACAGGGACGTGGACCAGCGGCTCTCACAGCGCAGTCTCTGAGCTCTCGAGTCATCAGCCCTTCCCTGCACAGTTGGCAGGTGGCCCTGTCGTGCACTGCCCTTTCCTTTGCACGTGGCATCGGCTGGGTCACGATCCTGGATTTCTCTCTGACTCACCCAAAGGCCTTTTCCCAAGCATCCGGCCCCCAACCCCTTTAGGTCTTCTGTGCATCTCGATCTGTCCCCATTCTCCAGATGAAGAGACTGAGGCTTGGTGACAGGAAGCAGACCCTGGGGGCTGGGGGCAGCGCTGGCAGGCCGGATGGGGGTGGGGCTTCTCCCGGGCGCTGTGACGTAACCCTGTCCTCTCTCCTTTCAGCACCAGCAGCAGGTCTTGGGAGCCATCGAGAGGGCTAAGCAGGTCACGGCTCCTGAGCTAAACTCCATCATCCGAGTAAGTCTGGGGTCTGGGGTGTGCGGTGGGTGGGACGGTGGGCGGGCGGCGAGTGGGCCTGAGGCAGCTCACGCGCCCCTCCCTCTGGCCTGCAGCAGCAGCTCCAAGCCCACCAGCTGTCTCAGCTGCAGGCTCTGGCCCTGCCCCTGACCCCACTGCCCGTGGGGCTCCAGCCGCCTTCGCTGCCGGCGGTCAGCGCGGGCGCCGGCCTCCTCTCTCTGTCGGCGCTGGGCTCCCAGGCCCACCTCTCCAAGGAAGACAAGAATGGGCACGATGGAGACACCCACCAGGAGGACGACGGCGAGAAGTCGGATTAGCGGGTGGCCGGGCTGGGAGGGTGGGGGGACGAGGGGAGACAGACACACAGAGCGAGACAGCATAGCTCGGGATTGGCTAGACTCCGGTAGTATTTATGGTGGCGCCTGCTGGGGCCTCAGCCCCCGCTTCTGTGCCACCCCCTAGATCCGCTCAGGCTCCCGGCCTCCCTCCTCCTGCCCGCCACCCCACCGCGCCCCCCCCGCAGCCCGAGTGGGTGAACACCTGCTCGCACAGACGAGGCAAGCTGAGGCCTGGAGGCGTGAGCGGGAGGCCAGGTCAGAAGGGAGCAAATCCTCAAAGTCCAGCACCCCTGCACTTCCCCGTCTCACACACGCGTAACTGACAGTCCGCCTGCTGGGGGGAGCCCCCTCAGGGCACCTCCCAGCCTCCCACCCTGGCACTGCATGCAAACACAATGCTAGCTGCCCCTTCCTGCCCCGGGCACCCCCCGTCTGCCCCTCCACCCTGCCCACTCCCCGCCTCTTGTAGCTCCAGACACCCACGCCCACCTGGTCCTCTGTCCTCGCTCAGCGAGGGACTCAAGCTTAGCCGGGATGAGCAGGGTGGGGGTGGGCGGCCCAACATCCTCCTCCTCCCTTTCCCGAATAAAGATGAGGGTACTCGAGTTGTCTTGGTTTTTATTTTATTTTTTTTTCCTTTTCCCAGTATACTAGCTTGTCTTTTAAGAAAGGGGATATTAAAAAAAAAGACAGAAAAATGTTTGAAAAAAAGCAACACCCACACCTGTGTCTGTATATAGCCTTTTAGACTGTCAGCTTTTGTTGTGTTCAGTCGTTTGAACTCCGAGAGAGAAGTGAATACGCTGTCTCGAGGGTGGGCTTAGCTGTGCCTTTCAAATAAAGACGTGAGAAGGTTGGTCGCCGTGTCCCTGCCTCTGTGTTGCGGGCTGCCCCCCTTTCTGGGGAGGAGGGGACTCCTTTCATGTCTGGGCTCCCTCCTCTGTGACAGGACACAGGACGGGACGGCATGTTGAGAGGCCTAGGTGAGTTCGTCTTGTAAGCGTAGTCCATCTGCCAGACTTGATGTGTAGACCAGAGAGGGTCAGCTGGAGGCCGTGGGTCACGCAGCACAGCCCAGGCGCTGGAGGAGGTTAGCGAAGCTGGTTTCTGAGCCCCAGGCCAGAGGGCCCTCAAGTGACATTCTTTTCCCTTAAAGACAGAAGATATAGAGACTGCAGATCATACCCCGCTGCATGCACACGTGCACGCGTGCACATACAAGGACCCTTTCCTACGTCAGAGAACACACTCCCCCAGCTGAACCTCAACCCTCCAAGGACCAGCTTGAAGGCCCCCCTCCCTGCCATGCCCAACCTGGATCACCCCAGGGGGGAGCCAGAAGGAAAGGAGAGCCTCCCCACCCCTGGTATACCCGACACTCAGACCAAGGGTGCCTCAGGCTGTCCATCCAGGATTTGGGGCTGGTAGGTGCCAGACACCCATGACAGATCTTGCCCTCAAGGAGCTGAAGCACCCAGGGGACTTTTGAAGTGCAAGAAATACATGCTTTTCCAATGCAATGGGTTCCCATGGCGGGCCAAGGGCACAGACGGGACAGAGGCAGGGTTGGTGATGGCCCACTGGCCTCAAGGAAAATGTCTCACATCCCTAAGGAGAGAAAGAGGAAACCGAGAGGGGACCGGGTGGTCACCCGTCTCCTGCTGAGTCCCCCACTTCCCTACTGCAGCCAACGCGCCTCTAGAAGCCACCAGTGTGATGGGGTCATTCCCCGCTTAATGCTTATGCCTGTGTTGAAAACCCGAGCTCACCCAACGCGGAGAGCGTCAGTCATTACATATTCAGAAGGTGGTTGGCACAGACATGCCACTTGAGTCCACCCAAAAAGACGAGAGTGTTCAAGACCTGTCATCACCACTGCCCGGCAGAAGGGATAAGTTGTGACAGTCACGTCCTGGGAATGCTACACAGCCTTGAAAATAGGGTCACTGCTATTCTATACTCAACGCAACGCGGTGCACCTCACACCGCCAAACAACGGAGTGAATGCGTGTGATTCCATCTACATAAAGAACAAAACCAGGCCCGAGCGACCTAGAGCTTCTGACGTCATTGGCTTACCCTTGGGGGGAGGGGAGGGTTTTCGAACGCGTTTCTTACCTGAGTGTGCTCACTTGGCGATAATTCATCCAATTGTTCACTTACAATCCCTGTGCTCTTTTGTGTTATGTTTCACAATTTAGAAAAAAAAAAAGTATTTTAAAAAATAATCTGAAATACTTTCTAAGTTAGCAGGCTGCAGACTTTAGCAGGCTGCAGCCGGGTGGAAACGCTGCTCCCTGCCCAGAGGCCCTTGCACAGCTGTTCCCCTGAACCTGGCACAAAGTTGCTTGCTTTCCCACCCAGCTTCCCCGACCCTCCCCCAAAGCAGGGGAGTGACACCTCCCCGCTGAAAGGTGCTTAGGGCAGAGCCTGGTACATTCACCCCTTCATTTACTGAGACCCAACTGGGAGCCCCAGGGACACAGCAGGGAGCAAAACAGACCCAAATCCTTGTCCTTGTGGAAGCAGTAAACAAGTAGGAAAATATAAAATGTATCAGCAGGCTTGTGGATAGGGCCGAAGTGAGAAGCGAGGGAGATTATCAATTGCATTATTTTTTTAAATTTGCACATAGAAGCCGCCCAATACATGTTAGCAAATTTATTGAGGGCAGACCTGAGTTTGTGCTGTTCTCCTACCCGAAGTAGTGATTTGAGGCATGAAGTCACTTGTCTGATCTCAGTTTCTGGGAAACTGTTCCCAGAATTAGCAGAAAGCTTACAAGGGCTCAGGAGCTGTCAGCGGATATTATTATTACTGATGCTGCTGGCCGATGAAGAGCGCCGTGGGGGGCCGTGGGTCACAAATCCTACAGCCCCCACCCAGGGGTCTTCTCCAAGGAATGTGGGGTCCTTCCCAGCCAAGGACAGGTCTGCGACCTCGGCTTTTCCTCTGGGCCTCAGAGCCCCCCCATCGACCCCCCCCATCCTGCCCACGGGGCTGAGTCCCCCCAGGCTTTAGCGAGGGTCGTGGAGCCCGCGGGGGGCGGGTGACGAGAGGGTCCTAGGGCTACGCGATCTCGGCCGGGAAGCCGGCGAGCGGAGGTGCCATCTCCGGAGCCCCTCCCCCCGCGGCCTCCCGCGCTTAACGACGCGCCGCCAGCGACCTCGGCTAATTGATCCGCTAATGGGCCCCGCGCCGCGGCCGCGCCTAATGAGGCGGGAGAAAGGGGAGGAGGGGGCGGTGGGAGAGGAGGAGGGGAGGAGGGGGGATGGGGACAGGAGGAGGAGAAGCGGGAGAGGGGGAGGGGAGGGCACGGAGGAGGAGGAGGGGGGTC
>NW_006429782.1:1784742-1786796 GCF_000325575.1 Pteropus alecto | reverse complement strand
AAAGGGGGGATGGAAGGGGATGGGAGGAAGGGAGGGCGGGAAGGAGGAATAGAAAGGAGGGGGTAGAGAGGCGAGGGGGAGGGGTGGGGCTCAGGGAGGAGGAGCGACGCTCCCAGCTCCTTGGGCCGGTGACTTTAGGGGAGGGGAGCGGCGGGGACTGGGGTGAACCCATCCCTTCCTGACTACCCCGTCCTCCTCCCAGGCTTCTTCCCTTCTGGGAATCCCTTCTCCAAGACCCCTCCCCTTCTCCGACCTCCCCCTTTCCAAGGGTCTTTCTAGATCTCTCTGTGCCTGTTTCTCCATCCACGCCCTCACGCTGGCTCTAAAGTCCTCAGCGTTGGAGAATCCCATGGGCCTCAGTGGCCTGAGTGACCCTGCCCAGTCCCTACACCGTTCTCCTGCACCCCAAGGGGACTCGTGGCAACCACGAGTACCCCTGCTGTTCAGGGCCAGGCTCCGGCCTCCGCCCTCCTCAGGGTTTGGCCCCCAAGGCTCAGCAGGGCCTTGAGGACACCTTTGGAATATGAGCTGTAACTAGGATGTGACACATTAAACATTCAGTCCAGGGTGGCCAGGTACACCTGCTGCCTGAAACATCTGCGTGGCCTTCCTCCTTCCTGGGGGGTCTAGGTGTTTGCGGCTTGACCGTGGACTTGGAGCAGAAACAAAGGAGGCATGCTGCAGTGACCCTGGAACTGGGGACCTCAGGGACCTCCGGGACCTCAAAATGATCTCCCGTTCTCCCTGTTGCACAGAGGGCAACGCTGAGGCCCAAGGAAGGGCAGAAAATTGTCCAAGTCACAAAGTAAGGCAGAGCCACAGCCGGGTCTCCTGCCCCGGATTGGCAGAGCTTTGGCCCCACTTGGAGCAGCCGGGACTAAGTGGAGGGAAGACCAGGTCGCCGAGGTAACAGACAGCTGCGACTTGCCGAACACCTGTTACACTCTGGCCTTGGCTCTGGGCTTCGACTGCAGCTCTCAGCTAATTCTTGAAAATGCCTGTGAAGGAAGGACTGGGTCACGGAAAAGGAAACTGAGGCTTGACACTCCCAGTGACTCGCCCAAGGGCACACAGCCATGGAATCTGGCTTCTGACGCAAGAAGGTCCTAGAGCCGGGGTCCAGGATCTTAGCCATTGGGCAGAAGATAAAGAGAAGCTTCTGGACCCAGTGCTGACGGCCACCCCCTCTCATGGCCTTCACTTTCACCATGCTTGGCCTCTTCTCCATGCCCAAGGGTGACCAGGCAGGGTCTCACCTCTGCAGGGCCTTTCCCTCTGCCTGGCACACACTGTCCCCAGAGCCACCTCACTCTCTGCCATCGCCACCTCCCTCCAGCTTGATTTATCTTCGCAGCCTTGATCTTTACGCAAAACTTAAATCAACAGAGATTTTCTCATTCTCGGCTTTCCCCACTCGCTACGAGTTCCTTCTGTGACAACAAAGATTCGGTCCCTTTTAGCTACTCCCGAATTCCCAGGGCTTAGCTTACAATTGTCTGAGGCACACAGTAGGTGTTCAGTGAAGACAGACAGAGTAAGGAAATGGCAGCCAGGCTAGCGAGATGGGTGGGCCTGAGCCTGCCCTGCGGGACCCTGCCTGGGGGGGGGGCCTCAGGGAGCCATGGGAGGTGTTCGGGCTGGGGCAAAGCGCACACCCAGAGGTGCGATAAGCAAGATCTTCTTGGGGTGGGGAGGCTGAGGAGCCAGGCTGGAGGGAGACTGAGGCAGGGGTTCAGGAGGAGGCTGTGGAGGTATTTAGTTGTTTTCTGACATCTGGGGCTGCAGGAGGGAGCTGCATGCCCCCCGAATTCCTGCTAGCCTCCCGGGGACCCCGCTCTGAGGGCCTCTGCGGCTCTGAATCTCTAGGTTTGCGTCTCTTCTTTCTCCTTCCTGCCACTGATTTTTCTCTCTCCTTCAGGGTCTTTCTGGACTTATCTCTCCTCCCTCCATCTCTCCCTCCGGTTCTTTCCAAGAGTCCCCGTTCTGTGCCCCCCTCCCCGGCAACCCCGCCTCGGTCGACCTCGCTGGTCTCCCCCGCCCTCTCGCCTCCCCCC
>NW_006429782.1:1777428-1784641 GCF_000325575.1 Pteropus alecto | reverse complement strand
CCTTTGACCCTCCGCCCTCTCCCCCTCCTCGCCCTCCCCGCCGCCTCCTCCCGCTTTGCCCCCTCCATTCCTCCTCCCCTCTCCCCCTCGTCTTCCCCTCTCCGCCTCTCGGATCCCGGCGCGGGGAGGGGCGGAGCCCGCGCTCCGGTCCCCCGCTGGGCCTCACCCCGCCTGTTGGGTAACGGGCTAGGCCGGCTCCTGGGTAATCTTGGCTGCGGGGGAGGAGGGGGCGGGCAAACTGGCATTTTGCCAGGCTGGGCCTGGGACACCGTGAGCAGGTGACCCCGGGGCCCCTGAATGGCAGCCGCAGGTCGCCCACCTGGAGAGCGCGAGGCTGGGTGACCTTGGACAAGTTTCTAGGCATCTCTGAGCCAGACTGACCATCAGCCGGAATATACGGCTTCGTGCCAGCCGCTGTGTTGGGTGCCCAGAGACCTGATGTGGACCCTTCTCCACCGTCACGGAGCCCACTGTGTCTGGGGCAGACAAACAACAAATAAACTAGCAAATAAGGTAATTTCAGAGAACAGTCAACTGCTAGGAAAAAAAAAAAATCCGGCAGGGAGGGGCAGGAGACAGAATGACAGAAGATAGGAGGCCCCTCTGAGGAGGTGACATTTGAGCTGAGACCTGGGTGACAGAAGGAGCCTGCCATGCAGGAGGAGATGGCTGCAGCCAAGGAGGGTGTTTCAGGTGGAGGGGGAGGGACCGGAGGGACCAGCTAGGACCCGCTAGGACAGAAGCCTGGAGGCAGGGCTGGCTGCTGGGCTGCGGGGGTCCTCAGCCGCTACTTGGAGGCGGAGTGACCATCAAACACAAGGTCGAGAATAAACCAGCTAGCCCAGGAATAATAACTGCGACAGTTACCATTATCAAGGGCTAGCCCCTTTTCCGGATGAGAAAACTGAGACCCAGGGAGGATGAAAGGTCTCAGCATAAACCGGAAGCTGGAGGAGTAAGATTCACCATAGTGGGGCATGGTCTGTTTCACCTACACCCAGTGTCTTCCAGGGACTGGGCCAGTCTGGGGTCTCACGAGGATGCCAGGACAAAAGGTACGGAGAGTGAGGCCCAGACTTGGGATGGAGGGGCGTGGGTGGGGTGGAGTCTGGGATAGATAGAAGTGATGACCAGGAGACCCCGGAGGCTTTAAAAACAGGGATGCCTTTTGGTGCCCGCTCCAGCCCCACCCCCACCCCACACAGGCCCACACAGTAATAGCTTAAGCCAGCTCATCTATTGAGCTATCTGATCCCATGACAATGGGATGGAGAAGTTCCTATCATAACCCTCATTTTACAGAATCGCAGTAACATAGTCAAATTGGGATTTGAACCCAGGCCATCAGGATAGTGTGACCTTAGACTGCATCAGGGCCCTGCAGGCTGGGTTGGCTCTGGGCAGCCTGTCACGGGCCCCGGGGCCCTGCCCCACGTTGGATGATCTGGGCAAGATCCTGTCCCCCTGCACGCTTGTCCTTTTACACTCCCCACAAATACATGGAGCAGGCACTGTGTTGGGCCTGAGCAGACACAAGAACAAATACATCATAAGCATTTGGAGAGTCACAAGGCTTCTGAAAGAAATGAGATGAGAGAGGCTGACCAGGCCGAGAGGTGGGGGACTACTGCAGCCAGCGTGGCCAGCCCAGGTCTTGCTAGGCTATGGTTAAATCCAAGATGGGGAGAGGAAACCAGACAGAGGCAACAATAGCACATGCAAAGGCCCTGAGGCAGCACCTGGTGTGTTGGAAGGTCCGGTCGGGCAAGAGACCCATGTGGCTGGAGGGGAGCACGTGAAGGGGAGAGAGGGAGGAGGTGAGAGGAGGGTCAGACCGTGTAGACAGAAGTGGAGAGTTTGCATTTTATTCCGAGGGTAATGGGGAGCTATGGAAGGTGCTTGAGGAGAGGGAAGAATGGTACCTGATTCACGTTCTAATGGGCGATCAAAGGTGTGAGAGGAACGGAGAGTGAATGCCTACCCCAGCGGAGGGGTGCAAGGCTGGGGTGGGAGAGAAGGGCTCTTTGGGCATGCTGGGAGTCCAAATGGCTGCCCCTTACTGAGCATTTACAATAAATTGTGTTAAGTACTTTATAGGACTCAACTTGAAGATTCTATTATCAGTCTCACTTCCTCAACCCCAAGTCCATACTGGGCTCCTTGTCGCCCCTTCTTTGCTCCCCTGAGCTGCCCAGCTCTTACCCAGGGAGAGCCTGGAGCGCCTCCTGCTGCTGAGCCTATGCTGACTTACCCTGGTGAACGTGGGCAGAGGGGGCCAGTGCATAGGTGTGCACGCCTCCCCCCCACTTCACAGCCAGGTAATGTTGAGGTCCACCCCGCAAGGCCAGAGGTCAGAGTTCATGGCTCCTCAATCCTGAAGGAGGACGTAAGGGACCCACTTTGTCCACTTTGGGTTAGGGTGATACAAATGCACTGCTTAAATGAGGCAACTCCTATGCATTCCGCAGAACCCCCATTTCAACACCCGCCCAACCTCATATCTAGGAAGCCTTGCCGACTTCCCAAGCAGAGGCCTCACTCTTGGCTTGGCCCTGGCCCCTCCCTCTACCCCAGCACTGACCACAGGGGGTTGAGAGGGTTCTGCTAGGTCTCCCCTCACTTCCTCAAACTTGGGGACTCTCCTTGAGTCCCCAGCATAGCCTAGCCCTGGCTGCTCACACGTGGGACAGGAAAAAACACTGGTTTCATGAATAAGTCTTGTCCAACCATCTCACTATACAGGTTCGTAAATTGAGGCCCAGAGAGAGGCCCTCGAGAGTCTCAAGGTCACGTGAGGCAGTGGGGGGCGCTAGAACATGGCGGGAGGGCTCCCCATATTCCTGGGGGGGAAGGAAACGTGTGTGTGATTTTTCCGGGGGGCTCACCGCCAACCGTGGCAGGGAACCGAGGCTCTGAGGTCACCCGCGAGCCTTAACCGGCAGGAGGGGACAAGCCTGGCTGGTGGCCCAGCAACTCTGCTGGGGGGGCGGTAGGCAGAGGTTGGCGATGTCGGAAGCCAAAGGCTTGGCCTCCCCGAGGGAGCCGCTTTCCCGGCCCGGGTCGGATCAATGGGCTGTAATTATACCGCGCCGGGCCCAGAGCCGGCGGGAAGGGAGCGGGAGCTGGCAGGAGCGAGGCGGCGGGCGGGGGAGCGCGGGCCGGAGAGGGCCCCACGTTACTTTGATTGACAGCCCGCGCGCGAGCTTCTGGGGATCGTAGTCTTACTGAGAAGCCCTGCTCCCCTATCCTCTTTCTTTCGCGTTCGGGGAAACTGAGGCACGGGGACGAGCAACCCCCCTCCCCTCGCCTACACATCGGCTCATCCCTCCCCCATCTCACCTGGGCACCAAAACTGAGCGGTTAGGAGCCTCCGGGCTCCGACGAGACTCTCATCCCCTCTCCCAGGGGGTCTAGCACGACTTAATGTCTCTCTACCTCAGTTTCGCTACCGGTGAAATAGGGTGAAAGGCACCCAGTCGGCCCCGCCGGCTGGCCGTGCTTTTGCAAGGTAGTCTGTTGGACGTGGGGCTCCCGCCAGGCTCAGAGCGTGGCTTGCTTCTCCGTTTCTGGATACTAACTGGGCCGATCCCCCCTCCACTCCGGCCAGGTTCGGGCATCCACGAGGGTCTCAGCTTCTCTTAGGGAGGGGGGATCTATACTCTCCGTACCCCGCTGGGAGCTCCTCGCCGCCTTCCGATTGGCCCGGACGATCTTAGTGTCTCCTGCCATTGGTTGCCTTCTCCCAGATCCCCATTGGTCAACGGTCATTGTGACGTCACGGACCCATGTGGGAGCGCCGCGGGCGGATTGGCTGGCGCGCCCAGCCAACCACCGCGGAGAAAGGAATTTCCACAGTAGCTGGGGCGGCGAGGCTGATTTAAGGTGGTCTGAGCAATCCCAGGTCCCAGCGCTGCTTCGCAGCTTTTTCCTTTAAAAAAAAAAAAAAAAATCCACATCATAAAACCCCAGCCCTAGGCTGAGCTTTTCTGTATAGTGGGAGGAGAGAGCTTAGAAGCTAAGCCCCTTCCTCCATTTTGCAGCTTCTGCCTGGATTTTGCAGATGGGGAAACCGAGGCCCAGAGAGGTGGAGCTTGAAGCTCCCTGGGTGGCAAACGAGTTAGCTAGGGGAAATGAGAACGTTGTGCTGGGCTGCCCAGGCTGTAACTCACTCTTGGCGAGGGCTTTTCCTGCCTCCTGCTCTGGCTGGATGTGGTATTTCAGCAAGTTATGGAGTAACATAACTCCTAGGGGTACCCCCCCATCTCACAGACTGCTCTCAACTGCGCCTCCCCAAATTCTCAAAGCTGCTCCCAAGCTCAGGATGCTACTGCTTAGAGCAAAGCGTCTCCTCCTTCCTGGCAGATGACACACACCAAGAGATGGGTGTGTGTGTGTGTGTGTGTGTGTGTGTGTGTGTGTGTGTGTGTGGTTTTGTGGCTTCTCAGGCAATCCACAAATCTGTATTCACTCTCCCCTGTGGAGTGTGCCTGGCTGAGAGATCTAAAGACTGGTGGGTAAGGGTCCCCTCCTCCAGGAAGCCTCCTGTGGACTCACCAGGCAGAGACCCTGTTCCAGCTCTGGGTTCCTTCATCCCTGGGTGTGTCCCTCTGTCTTGGCACTACTAGCATCCTGGAATGTGTCCTCAGCTCTGTTCCTACCCACTCGCCCTGGGAACCCTCCCAGCAAAGCCTGAGGCTGAGTTCTTTCTAGCATGAGGAGGTGGTTATAGAATAAATATCCACTTATCTACCAATTTTAGACAGTCTGTGTTCAACGTGTGTGCAGAGAGGAAGATGCCTTTTGGAAGAGAGTCCTGGAGGTCGTGCCCAGGTGAAGCTGGGCAAGGCCGGGGAGTGAAAGTCATCCATGCTAGCCTCAGATCTGGGAATTTATCCCAAGGGCAATAGGGAGCCATGGGAGAGCTTTAAGTGAGGGAAGGCCAGACTCAAATGGAAGGTGACAAGAGCGAAGGCTGCTCAGAGCTGGGAGGTGGCTTGAGGTCCAGATGGGAGAGAGTGGAGGGCTGGTGCAGGCAACGTGCTGTGGGGTGGAAAGCAGAGTTGCACATCAGGTGAGTGGGGGAGAAGAGGCTAGGCTGATGCTCTGTCTTGGGGGATCGAGGTGGACCGTGGGGCCTAACAGGTCAGGGGAAGATGCTGCGTCTAGCAGCCTGGGGGGTGTCCAGGGGAGATACCCATTTGGTGGCTGCACCCAGGGCTGGGTCTCAGGGTAGGGACCGAGGGTGGAGCCAGAGCTTGGAGCCATCCTCGTGAGAAGGGCGAGTGGACAGGGGAGGAAACGCTGCCTAGAAAAGCTTTGACATGAGAATTTCATAGAGCCGCCCCCCCCCACCCCGTCTAACCGAAATCACAAACTCCTAGCATTGTGGAACCCTGGAACTCCCAGCGAGAGTGTGGCCAGTCATCGCTGTCTTTAGCTGCATCTGCTGTTTTTTTCTCATCCCACTGTCTGTTCATTTATTGAGCACTTACTGTGTGCCAGCTCTGCGGGGACAAAGAGAGGCTCTGTCCCCGCACAGCCCAGTACTAGGCGGAGACAAATAATGAGTATAACAACCCACGAAGAAACATAATCATGTCAAAAATAAAACGAACTGTTAGGACCTAGAGAGAGAATAGGATGTAGTATATAAAAATAGGATGTAGTATATAAAAATAACAGGGTGAGGTGAGTGAATGCTGCTTAAATGGATGGCAGGAGGGTCTTTTCCGAGGAGGTAACATTTGAGCCGAGACCTGAATGATGAGAAGCAAGGGGACAGTGTTCCAGGGAGAGAGAACAGTCAGTGCAAAGTCCCTGAGGCAGGACGGTGCCTGGCGAGTTGGAGGAACAGGGAGGAGGCTGGTGTGAGTGGAGCATAATGAATGAGAGCAAAAGTGAAGTGGGGATCGGGGAAGGGAAGGCAGGGCTTTGTGGGGAGAGGGAGGAGTTCGAATTTTATTTTGGTGGCAACAGGGAGTCATCGAATACTTCCTCACACATACACGCACACGCACATGCAAACGCGCATGCACACGCACGCACACGCACACACACACACGCACACTCATTCCCAGGATCTCCCTTTTCCTCTCCTCCCAGGGCTTCCTTGTCTTCATCCTTCAGGTCTCATCAAAGAGGCCTCTCCCAGACACCCCTGGGAAATGGGTTCCCTCTTGCCAATCTTTATCGCTGCTCCCTAAACTCTTCCTTTGTGCACGCAAATAACTCCATAGATACCAAGCTGTGACCTTATCCCCCCAGAACTCAGAGAAGGCAGGAATCTGTTCTCCTTCATCTATCCATGAGCTCCAGGTGCCCAGAAGAATGTCCAGCATATAGTAGATGCTCAGTAAATCTGTCGGCCGGAAGTTCAGTAAGGACTTTTGTATGCTTTCACTCACTCACCTACTGACAAGGGCACAGACATCACCCCGGGGTGAGAGTTTTTCTGTTTTGTCCCCTGCTGGGCCCCAGTGCCTAGAACTGTCTGGTCCGCTGTAGGCACTCAGTACGTTTGCTGATTACCTTAATGAGTGACCCTGAGTTTTCTCATATGCAAGATGGGAATTAGAAGTCCCACCTCCCAGGCGGGTGTGAGGGACGCTCGCTGGATGTCTGAGGTCTATGGTGGGGGACGGAGCCCCTGCCCTCAGAGAGATCCCAGTCAGAAAGTAGAGACTGGGGTCCCATTCTCAGTGGGACCTCTGCTTTCTAGGAGGCCACAGTCCCAGAGGGCAGACAGCCCAGTCTGCTGGTGGTGGCAATCTCTGGGAGTTTACCGTATGGCGGGCCAGGCTAGGTACAGTCACTATGTACCATCATATTTAAAAATAGCCTGCCTCTGCCATTTTCAGAGACTATCGGGCCCAGAATGGGGGAGGACCTGGCTCTGCCCCCACCTCCTTCCCTCCCCCGGGCCTTTGCACCTGCTACTCCCTCTCCCCCGCCAGCTTGTCAAGGCTGCGTCCTCCCGATCCTTAGGTCTCAGCCCCCGTCCTCAGAAAGACCGTTTCCGACCACAGACCGCCCGCCCTCCCCACCAAGCGACTTCCCATCCTGCATCACCAGGTATTTATTGGTTTCCTTGCTTTTTTCTCTTGGGCGGTGTTTGTGGTACTGGACGCGAGCCTCAGTTTCTCCACTGGGCACTGATCGAAAGGACCGCGTTGGTGCCGGGAGCCACGGCTCCAGTTTGGGGGGGGCGGCCGGC
>NW_006429782.1:1740535-1777090 GCF_000325575.1 Pteropus alecto | reverse complement strand
CCCCCCTTCCGACATTGTCACACTCCGGCGCGAGGGGTCTTCCCGGATCGGCAGGATGTACCCCCAGGGAAGGCACCCGGTGAGAAGGGGCCAGGGCTGCGGGGGTGGGGGACCCGGGCGCCCCGGAACTCAGACCCCCGACATTCCCCCCAGACCCCACTTCAGTCCGGCCAGCCCTTCAAGTTCTCGATCTTGGAGATCTGCGACCGCATCAAAGAGGAATTCCAGTTCCTTCAGGCTCAGTACCACAGGTGAGGGGGGCGGGGCGCCCCGCCGGCCGAGGGGGACCCGGGAGCTCACCTGCGAGCTCATTTGGGACCCTCGGGAGAGGGGCGGGGCCACACGGGGGCGGGGCCTCCAGGGTGCGGGGCGGAGGGCAGCCCCCCACAAGGGGGAGGAGAGCGAGCTTCCAGGGGGAAGGAGGGCAGGTGAGGTGGGTGGAGACGGGTGGGTGCTAAGACCTTTCGAGTCTGGGGAGGGGTGGGGAGGAATTGGGACCGGGAGCTGGGGTGTAAGGAAGTGGGGAGGGGGAGAACCAAACCCATCAGATGGGGTGTCCGCGGGGGCAGATGGGGTGTCTCTGGGGTGTCCATAATGCTCTCTTCGTGGGTCATAGAGAGCGGGGTCCCCATGCCCTCTCTCCTTCCCAGCCTCAAGCTGGAATGCGAGAAGTTGGCCAGCGAGAAGACTGAAATGCAGCGACATTATGTCATGGTGAGGGGGTTGGCGTGTCAGGGGAGTGCGGAGCAGGGCTTGGCCTTGAGTGAAAACACTTGGACTGTGAATCCCAACTCAGTGTGCTACTCTGGGGTCAGTCCCTGCCCCTCTCAGGGCCTCATTTTCCCTCCCTGTAAAATGGGCTGCTCGGGATTCCAGGCTCTTTCTCCCAGGACCCTCCCAGCTCTTGAGAACAATGAGAGAAGGAATGTTCCTCCCCTCCTGGGCATCTCGGAGGGGCCAGGGTCTCTGGGCACCGCCACCTGCCCCACCTCCCTGGAGAGAGTGGAGGGGGGCCATGCTTTCCCCTAGGGGAGTCTACCAGGGGCTGGGGCAATCTGTGCCCTACTGTGATCCCCCAGCCTGGGGGCTTCTGGAAGACCCAGAGTCACCCAGTGCAGGGCTGGACATCCGTCAGTGCCGTGGACATTCCCACCCGGCTTTTCCTTTGCAGTACTACGAGATGTCCTATGGACTCAACGTGGAAATGCATAAGCAGGTAACTGTGTTGGGGCGAAGGGGTTCAGTAGGGAGGGTGGGCGTCTGGAAGCCGTGAGAGGGACCCAGCACTAGGGCAGTCTGGGGCAAGGCACGGCCAGGTAACAGGGATCTTAACCTGAAATCTCTGGGACCAGGGCCCAGATTTCAGCCTCAGGACAGGAGAATGATTCTGAACTTCTGGAGATCTGTCCAGCAGAGAGGGAAGCAGTGGGCGGGGCCTGGCATCCCTGTCAAGGAGGGCTCATGGCCGAGGCCGGAGGCCGTGTCAGGGAGGCTGTGGAGGTGACCTCTCCCCTGGGAGGGGGCCAGATGGACAGTCTTGGAGGTTCCTTTCAGCCTGGTGAGTCTGACATTTAGAAGTGGATCCTGCGGGTCTGACATGACCCCAAGCTTCTGTTGCTGTTTTGAAGGGTCTGAGATCGACCCTAGTGCTCTGAGGTTCTGAGACTCTCCTGTGCCTCCGAGTGTGATTTCAAGGTTCTGAGTCGACCCGCAGGTCCTAAACTTGATCCAGTTGTCCAGGATTCACCCTGAGATCCTGAGGCTGACCTCGGGTTCTCCAGTGGCTTTTAAGGAGTTGGAGATTCTGAGCTCGAGGGAATCTTAGATTCTGTCCGGCAGGGTCAATGGGCGGAGCCTAGTGTCGGGTCTTCCTGGCGGGTGGGCTGGAATGTAGGGCGCTTGGGCGTGCCTGCCCTGGCGTGCATAGTGCTTTCCCAGGTATGCGTGGGCTCTGCTGGCTCCGGTGCGGGTAGGAGGAATGTGTCTTTCTGGAGCGTGACGTTGTCCCATGGGTGTATGAAATAGAGCCCCTTATGGGGCGGCGGGCATGGGGTAGGGCCCAGGCCTTGGGAGCCCGGTTCTGTCCCCTACACACAGCACACAGCACCCCTGTAACTCAGGCGGAGGCGAAGCACGGGCTTGACTTCGCACACACCTGGAGATGCCCCAGGCACTCCTTTCTCCATCTAAAAGGCTTCCCCTCTGTTCAGACCCTGTGGGGGGACCCCTAGCCAGACCCGGGCCCATACCCTGTCCCCGATGAAACCTACAAGTGAAGCAAGCCAGTGTGTGTCCACTCTGCTGCACGCTTCCGACACTAAGCGTGGGTGTTCCTCACACGTCTCTCACACCTGTGGGGTGTCCCACGGCACACCACCATTCTGACACCGTCTGCCCAGACAGTGTTGGGGCTCGGCCCCACAGGAACGCCCCCACTTCAAATGCCAATGCTGCATCTGGGCTCCTGTGCTTCTGACCAACCAGCTACAGGTCGGGGGTGCCCATCACCCCTCCTTAGGGTTGATAATTTGCCAGAGTGGCTCACAGAACTCAGGAAAGCTGTCACCGTTACCTGTTTGTTATAAAGGTTATAAGCCTGGAGCAGCAGATGGAAGAGAGGCATAGGAAGGCAAGGTGTGGGGAAGGGGTGCAGAGCTCTGACGCCCTCCCCCAGGGCACTGCCCACCCAGCACCTCTGTGCGCTCACCCCTCACCCCCAAGCTCTCCAGACCCTGCATTTTAGAGGTTTTTTTAAAAAAAAACTTCAGTTATTTGATTTGCACACGTTCCAGGTAACCCCCTCCGCCTCTCCCAGCCCCAACCCCCAATCCTTGGGTCCCCAAGTTCAGCCTAGGGAACTCTTAGGGTCTAGGGGTGGCTGGGTCTTCGGGCAGAACACTAATGACGCCCCACGGGCCTAGTGGTTCCGCTCTACGCGGAGCCAAGGCAGTGACAGCAGCTGACCCCAGGAGGTGGCTCAGAGTCCTGGCGGTCACAGGGAGGAACCTCCACCTGTCCCTGGAGGGCCCTGCGGCCAGGGCTGGGCTCCAGGGTAGTGGGAAGACGCAGGCCTGAAGGTGGGCCAGGGCTGCCACCACGTCACGGGGAGCGAGGCCCGGAGGGGCCAGCCACACTGCCCGGCGCCCGCGGAGGCACCACGAGTACATGGCAAAGGCCAGGAGGCCAAGGAGCAGGGCGAAGCCGCTGGGATGGACAGGCGGTCGGGGGACGGAGGGCCAGCGCCGGACCCGGCAGTCCCAGGGCAGCAGGAGGCTGCCCATTTCCAGCCCGGAGGAGCCTGGCTCTGACCCCAGTGCGCATGTGGGGTGTGGGGGACCGACCCGGATGGACAGGTGGCAGTGGAGAACGCAGCTGGAGGGTGGCGAAGGCTGCCCGGGCCCTGGCCTTCGTCTCCCAGCAGTTGTCCTTGGTTTGTGGGTCATACCTGCCCCATGCCCGGAAACCAGGTCCTTTTCAAGGAGCCAGTGGTGTCGAGGGGCCAGGCCCTGGCCACCCGCTCTGAACCGTTGAGCAATTTCTGCCACAGTTCTAGGGGCTCCTGGGGGGAGCCTGGGGGTGGTGGCGTTGCTGGGAGCCCTGCGCCAGGCTCTCAAGTGTGGTCTGAGCTCTGTGTCTCAGGCTGGGAGGTCTTGGCTCCCGGGGCCCCCCCACCCCGATGCTTTCAGTGACCGCTGTGGCTTTGCTGGGCTGTGCTGGTGTTGGGGTCCGTGACGGCTGGGGCGGTGGGTCAGCGCCCCTCGAGGTGTGTGTTGACACCAGGTGAGAGCCAGCAGGGGAAGGCAGGAGGGCACCTCGGAGTGGACGGTCACCTCATCACCTGCCCCTTCCGTGGGACCCTCCTTGCCTGCTGCAAAGCTCCAGCCCCCGCCAGCTCCACAGTGGACCCTCGGGCCCCAACGGGTGGGTCGTGGACAACACCTCCATTCCTCCCCTGCTTGACCTAGACATTGTTTTCGTGGAGGCTTGATCGATGACATCATTGGCCATTGGTGACCGACTCAATCGCCAACCCCTCTCCCCTCCCCGGAGGGGGCGCAAAGTTCCAACCCTCTCATAAACTCAGGCATGATGGAGAGGGGCTTACGGTAACCGAAGACGCTCCCATTATCCCGTCACTCAGACGTCCCAGGGGTTTTAGGAGCTCTGTGCCGGGCACTGGGCACAAAGGCCAAATATGTGTTTGCTCATCTATCACAATGTCACAGTCCTTTCCCCCTGGCTGCAGCCCCAGAGGGCCATGGGCCCAGCCGGGACCCAAATGCCACTCAGGAGGCCCTGCCCTCCAAGCCCCTCCCGTCGCTTCCCCCCAGGCCGAGATCGTGAAGCGCCTCAGCGGCATCTGTGCTCAGATTATCCCGTTTCTGACCCAGGAGGTGAGTGGGCCCCGTAGGGGCCGGAGGGGAAGCTGGAAGAAGACTGAAGGGCTGGGTGCTGCAGGCGCTGGTTCCGGTGGGTGGCCCAGGCCAGCACCGGCTGGGGCAGGGGCTTCAGGGACGGAGGGAGGTGGTGGCTGGGCCCGAATCCTGGCTGTGTGGCCTTGGGCAGGTTGCTCACCCTCTCTGTGTTCTCCGTTGTGAAATTTAGCAGAGCGGATCCATACGGGGTGGTGAGGACGATGCTCGGGGCTTAGAAAGCACCCAGTCAGAGCTAGCCCTCACACATATGCTCAGGGAAGGAAGCCAGACACAGAAGAACACACACCGTGTGACTCACTTAAGGAGGTCCCCAGAGGGCTCAAACGCATAGCGACAGGAAGTGGATGGTGGGAGTCCCACCGGCCACATTTCAGGTGCTCTCAGTAGCCACGCGTGGCCGGTGGCTTCTGGATCCGACCGTGCAGAGAGGGGACACTTTATCACTTAAGCGGTACAGCACTGGACACCGAACACAGCACAGCCACCGGCCGCATCGCGGAGGAGGCTCAAAACAATGTTGAGTGGAGGCAGCCAGACACAAAAGAACAGAGAGACACAGCCGTAAAATAGTTCCAAACGGACAGATGCGGGCAGGTTTGGGGAGGCAGCCGCAGGTGGTAACATAGTGCAGAAAACAAAGGGCTTCTTGTGGGGGGGCTGAGGCCGGAGGGAGGTCGTTGGGGCGGGGCTCCAGTCTACATTTTCTGACCTGGGTGGTTGGTACGTGGGTGCTGATTTATACAGTGGCTCTTTCCCGGCGGTGACCCTGCCCGAGGACATCTATGGTTGTCATGACTGGGGGGGCTCCCGGCATCGAGCGAGTGGGGCCAGGGATGCTGCTCGACACCCCACAGGGCCCGGGACGGCCCGCAGGGAGCGACCTGGCCCTGATGCCAGCAGTGCCGAGGGGGGACCCTGACTTATAAACCCTGATTTATAATTACACGTTTTAACTGCTTTGTTTTTCTGTTTTACAATTTAAAAAGGAAAGGGAGAGAGGGAAAGGAAAAAGGAACAGCAAGGGCCGGGGCCAGGGTGAGGGTGGGTCCCAGCGGCCATGCCTGGGCAGGTGGGGGGTCTCCCCTGAGCACCCCCTTTTCCGTACCCCCCGCCTCCCAGCATCAGCAGCAGGTGCTACAAGCCGTGGAGCGTGCCAAGCAGGTGACCGTGGGGGAACTGAACAGCCTCATCGGGGTGAGTCATCCTGGCCCCTGCCCTGGGGGGGGAGACCCCGCCCCAGGTCCCTGCACCCAGTAGGTGCCAAAGCTGGGGATGCTAGGTGGCCAGCTGGCTTGGGTTCTGGCTGCCCTGGAGACCTCAGGGATGCCCCCTGCGCCCGGACCCTGTCCCCAGTCTCCAGACCTCTTGGGCGGGGGGTGTCGCTGGGCACCGCCTGCCCCCCGCCCACCCTCCCTCCTCTCTAGCAGCAGCAGCTCCAGCCACTGTCGCATCACGCCCCCCCTGTGCCCCTCACCCCTCGCCCTGCGGGGCTGGTGGGTGGCAGTGCCACGGGGTTGCTGGCCCTGTCCGGAGCGCTGGCCACCCAGGCCCAGCTGGCCGCTGCCGCCAAGGAGGACCGGGCAGGCGTGGAGGCCGAGGGCTCCAGAGGTCAGCAGACAGCGCAAAGTGGCCTTGGTCGGGTGCGGCGTGGGCGGGGAAGGGCTGGCAGGCTGCTCTGCTCAGAGCGCCGAGCTCGGCTAAGCCTGAGGGGGTGAACGAGGGGAACCCTAGGACCCCTTCCTCCCAACCGGCTGCGTGTCCTTGGGCGAGTTCCTCACCCTCCCTGGGCGTGTATCCGACTGGTACGAGGAAGGGATGATCCACTCCTTGCAAGGGTGTGAGAAGGAGAAGGGAGATTGTGAGTTGCGAAGACGGATTTATAAACTGTGGAGGGCTGTGCCACATCTGTCGCCATGGGAGATGACACCCTCATTCTTTTTTCCTTCTCTCTCTCTCTCACCCCCACCCCGCCAGTGGAGCGAGCCCCGAGCAGGGTAAGTTGAGTGGCATCTGGGGACTGGCCCTCTTCTATGACATTTGCTTTGTATTCCCTGGTGGCTAAAGCTGCTCGTTCTGAGCTGACAGGGACCTGAGAAGAAAACTCACCTCCCACTTTCAAACTGGGTTACCTGGGAGATGCCCACAGGCCAAAGTTTTATTATTTAAAATTTTCAATTTTGAGTTGCTTTTGCAGTTGAATAAATGAATGCATGCCTGTGGAAGCATTTTATCCACCCTTTCGTTCATTAATTTATCCATCATCCACTCAATATTATTATTAGCTACAAGAGCACTGTCCAATAGAAATATTACGTGAGCGGGTATGGAATTTGTAAAAAATAAATAAATTTGAAAATAATTACAGATGCACAGAAGGTTGCAGAGAAATGTACAAGGAGGTCCCATGCACCCCTCACCCAGCTTCTCCCAATCATAAATTTTGTAAGACTCAAGTACGGTATCCAATCCAGGAAACTGACATTAAGTACAATGTGCATCCGTGTGTGTGTGTGTGTGTGTGTGTGTGTGTGTGTAGTTGTACACAGTCTTATCTCATGTTTAGCCTTGTATCAACAGTACCACAACCTCCTATGCAATTGTAAACTTCCTAGTAGCTACATTAGAAAACTTAGGTGAAATTAATTTCAATAATGGATTTTATTTAACACAATGTATCCAAAATGTTTCGACTTGTAATCAACATAAAAAACGATGAGAGAGATTTTACGTTCTTTTTATTGCACTAGGTCTCTAAGAGCCAAATGCATTTTGGGCTCAGAGCTCGTCTCAACTTGCATTAGCGTCCCGCCCCCGGGGACACTAGGCAATGTCTGGGGACATTTCGAAGGTCTCATTTCCCAGATGAGATGCTTGAGGCACAGATCCTAATAACAGCAGTGGGGATGCTCTCAGCCTTGGCTGGGCCAGGATGCAGTCCGGGGGCCCAGGGCCCCGACCCATCTTCCTGCCCGGGTCCTCTCTGCAGAGTGCGTCCCCCTCGCCCCCCGAGAGCGTGGTGGAAGACGAGCGAGCGGGTGGACCAGGTGGCAATGGGAAGCAGCGAACTGAGGAAAAAGATCTGTCCGGACCTTATGTGAGTACAGGCAAGAGGAGGACTGGGGTGGGCACCCAGGGCCTGGCCCTGCCCGTGGCCCTGCCCCTCAGAGCATTCCAGAGTCCAGCTCTGTCCATGACTCTCTCGCTCCAGAGCCTTGCGTAGCTCCCCACTGCTGGCCAATCAGAAGAGACCCTGTGGGCTCGGGCTTAACCGTTTAGCTGCAGAAGCTCCTATAGCGTCCCTACCTTCTGGCTTTTGCTTCCGTGGTTCCCTCCTGCTCCCTCCCCATAGAACCCCCTTCTCCCTGCATCTCAGACACCGGTGTCTCTCCATCCAGGCACAAAAAGCGGTCTCCTATAGGCGGTTGTCCTTGACCCTTCCTGGAGGGCTGGGAGGGCTGGGGCCTCTCCCGTCCTTGTCAGAGCAATTGCTGCTACTATAGTTTCAGACGTGGGTGCCCCAGGGGCCAGGCTGCAAGTGGGGGTTGGGTCGTCGTCAGCTGGGGGGCACTCGTCTCATCTAGAGGGGCAGCTTCAACCTGGTGCCAGCTGACACCAGGTGGAAGCTTTAATCTTTGAAACATTTTTTGTTTTGTTAAACCTAAGAGCTTGTTTTGTAAATGTCGGCGACTTATTTTGTTTTAAATAAGAAAACTGGGGATAAGGAGGTCAGAGAAAACCCACGGGCCCGGGCAGATGTGGCCTCCAGGCTGCGACCTTTGGTTCCAGCCAAACGGGAGGGCAGCCCAACTGGGTGCTTCTCTCTAGGGCAATGAGGAGCCATAGAAGGAATGGGGAGCAGAAATGGGATAGGTCTCAAGGAAATCCCTCGGGGGCGGGGGGGACAGCTTGGAGGGCTACCTGGAGGAGGCAGGGCTGCGAGCCAGGACGGCAAGGCGGGGTCAAAGCTGTGCCAATGGGGCCTGGGCAGACAGGTGTGTGGGGGGAGGGACACAGCAAGACCTGGGCGCCAGCGCCATCTCCCTCATCCTCTACGAGGGACCCTGGCACCCCTGAGCCCTCCTTTGCGCTGGGTAAATGCAGCCTCCCTTCTGAACCAAGTAAATGGGCTGCTGCAGCCCCAGGATCCCGATCCAGCCCAGGTGAGCTCTCTCTTCCATGTTCCTCCCTGCCACCCCAGGAGAGCGACGAGGACAAGAGCGATTACAACTTGGTGGTGGATGAGGTGAGTTGGGTTCCAGCCTTCTCCACCTCTGACCTCCCGGACTCAGAGGCAGACAACCAGGTCTGGACACAGAGCAAGTGTAGGTTTTCCAGTGTGTGGGGGTTCCTAGTCCCCTCCCTGGGGGATGGCTGGGGCCGGGGGAAGCAGGGGATCCCGGACACTTCAGGCCGACATCCTCTCCATAGCACCAGTGGAGATACTGATACCAACACACTGAAGATGAGCAGCGGAAGTGGCTTCAAGCCCTGGCTCACTGTGTGACTTTGGGGGAGTGACTCCCTCTTCCCTGGCCTCTCTTTCCCCCACCTGCCCCGTGGGGGACACAGCCAGGCCCTTGTAAGTCTTTGCCGTGTATGCTTATGGAGTAGGTCCCGTCATTAGACCCACTTACAGATGAGTAGACGGAGGCACAGGGAGGTTTCAGAAGCCTTCCAAGGCGGGTCGCAGGTTGGGGTGGGATTCAGGAGGGGTATAGAGAGGGGCTCTCCTTCCTCACCCACTTTACCTCACTCGACATCACCTTCTCAAACCCAGGACCAACCCTCAGAGCCCCCCAGCCCAGCCACTACCCCGTGTGGCAAGGCGCCCATCTGCGTCCCTGCCCGCCGGGACCTTGTGGACAGTCCAGCCTCCTTGGCCTCCAGCCTCGGCTCTCCGCTCCCCAGAGCCAAGGAGCTCGTCCTGGTAAGGAGTAGGGGAGGCCTCGTACTCACTTTGTTCATCCCGGGGACCTGGAGACAGATGCTACCCATTACACATGGGGTGATGAGCAATCAGGCAGGCCTGGCGTGGTCCCGCACTCCCTAAAAACACCCTCTACCCTTTCTAGGTAATTTTCCCTAAGTGGACTCACTCTGTTGCACCAAAGTAAATATTAAAAGGCAACTTTGTAAGTAAACTTGATACACACGCATTACAAGGCAACTCACAGTCTTCCCACCTGAAACCAAATATTCCTGGCAATGAATAAGAAATTCCCTGGAAATAGACACGGGCAAACTGTAGCGTGGGGCACTCCCACAGGCGACTGGGGCCTGGCCAGTGCGAAGGCCTTTGGGAGGCACAGAACAGACCAGCCCCAGCCTGAGATGCTGTCCCCTCCACGACCGAGGATTAATATCCAAGCAACTTTCTCCCAGCCTCTCGCCAGGCTTAATGTCAGGTGTGGGGACCGCTTAAGAGCATTCCTCTGGGGAATTCTCAATTCAGCTCCATTTGTCTCTCCTCCTCCCCCAAATCTCCCCAGACCCCTGGCCTGAACCTACCCAGGGAGAGTGCTGTCAGTTTCTAGGCCACCCCTCCCAGCAGGTTGCCATGGCAACCGAGGTTGGGGCTGCTTTGCCTCTCCTGTGCCCTCCTCCCACGCCAAGGAGACTGGAGAGGGGGGGAGGGGCAGCTCTGTTCTGATGGAGAAGGCCTCCCCGTCCCCACGTTGTCCCCTTCCACTCCCTCTCGTGGGTGTGTGAGTGTGGCTGTCGCGATATTTGTCATTGTGTGATGGAAAGATAAGATGTAATAACGGACACGAGACAAGGAGGTGAAGTTTCTTGAGAGGCAGAGGAAGCGATGGCAGGAAGCCTGGATGGCACAGCACGCTCCTGTGTGGAGGTCTGGCTTCCCCTCTCCTCCAGTGTCCCCATGGGAAGGGCCAGCTGTGGAGGACACCCTCCCCACTGGGAGAAGGAAGAGCCCACCAGTACCAGGCGCCGTTCCTTCGTCTGGAGGAACGCCGTGTGGTCTCTGTCACCAGCCGATTCCCACTCCTTGTCTCCAAGGGAGCTGACAGCCCGACTTTGTCCGTGGCTTCCTGTGGCCCGCACACACTGCAGGGCGCACCCTTGCCCTGGGCCCGCCTCACACCACCCTGACTACACCCTGTGCCTGTGCCTGTCACCGCGCACCACATCAGACGTGTGCCTGGTTCTCGCCATGGTCGTGCGTGTTGGTTCCCTGCACCGTGCACGTGTTTGCACGCGTCCAGGTGCCCGCCTGGCATTCCGATGGGTACAGACGCCCACGTGGCCCCTGTGCCCAGGGGATCAGCCGTGGGGCCCCTGTGCGCAGCCACCTGCCGTGAGCCACGGCGGACCTCAGGTCCCCCTGCTCCCTCCTCCCTCCCGTCTCTCCCAGAGCCTTGGGCTGCAAGGTGCCAGGTCTCTGGCGGTGTTCAGTCCTGCCCTTTCTCCCCAGAATGACCTTCCTGCCAGCACTCCTGCCTCCAAGTCCTGCGACTCCTCCCCGCCCCAGGACGCGTCCACCCCCGGGCCCAGCTCGGCCGGTCATCTGCGCCAGCTTGCTGCCAAGCCAACACCTTCCACGGACAGTATTGGCGAGTACCCGCTGGTGCCTGCCAGAGCAGGTCTCCTCTGCGGGGGGGAGGGCCCTAGAAAATGGCAAGCGGCTTGGGGGAGGCAGGAGGTTGGGATTCCAGCCCTGGCATTGCGTTGACTCGGAGCTGGACGCTGCCTGACTCTGGGCCTCGGTCCTCATTGCCTTGGCTTGATGGGTGGCGAAACTGAAGCCCAGAGGGGGGAAGTGGCTTCTCGGGGACGTCGGGCTAGTGCGCTGGAAGGACAAGCTTTGGAGTGAGAGAAGTGTGGGTTTAAAGCCAGCCTTGGACACTGGCCAGCTGTGACTTTGGGCAGGTGACCCGACCTCTCTGAGCCTCAGGCTCCCCGTCAGTCATATAGGGATGACAGTGCCCTTTTCTGTCTTACGGCCAGGCCCGTGCTGGTTCTGGGGTCCCAGAAAGACCTGAGCCCTAGGATTTGCCTTCAGGGAGCTGCCAGGTGGCGGGGGAGAAGATCCTGACCCCAAACCTCCAGCCTCGTGTGATCATGGCTGCCAGGGGAAGGAGGGACCCAAGGCGGGCAGGGCTGGAGGCCAGGGCTGGGGTGGGGAGGTTGACCCTCCTTGAGATGTTGCCGGATGTCGGGTCTAAGTTTTGAGAGATGAATAGGAGTTCAGAAGCTGAAGAAGGACGGAGGAAAGCACGTCGGCCAGCAGGGACAACATCTGTGAACGTCTGGAGATACGACAGGGTGTGGCGAATGCTGTACCAGAGCACGGGGTCCCTTGAAGGACAGCGGGAGGCAGGATCTGGGTCCAGGGTGTCTGACCAGCAGTCTTTGTCTGATCTCGCTCAGCCCTGAGAAGCCCTCTGACCCTGTCCAGTCCCTTCACCACGTCCTTCAGCCTGGGCTCCCACAGCGCTCTCAATGGGGACCTCTCTGTGCCCAGCTCCTATGTCAGCCTCCACCTGTCCCCCCAAGTCAGCGGCTCAGTGGTGTATGGACGCTCCCCTTTGGTGAGTCCTCAGGGTGGGAGATGCCAGGAGGTATCAGCAGGGCCTTGGGGGGATGGGGGGGCGGGGGGTGCTGGGAGGAGGAGCCAGTTATGCAAGGAGAAGCAAGGGAATGGGGAAAGGGAGGGAGGCCTGGCTTAGCAAGTGCACGGGGGAAGACAATCTGGGGGTCTCAGTAGCCCCACGAACGTAATGCAAATCAAAGTGACCGTGACTAGAAAAAGTGACTGCGATTATGCTGCATAAAGAGGAACAGGGAGCCCAGCATGGGAGGGGAGCGGCCCATTGATTCCTGGAAGAAGCTGCACAGCTTCAGCTCTGATTTTTAATGGACTGTGACAGTTCTGGTAGGTGAGAAATGAAGGACTAGCCGAGGGAGAGGGCTGGGAGCGATGCCTCATGAGGAGGAGCTGAAGGAATGAGGCCTGAGACCCCTGAGTAGGGCTGGAGGGAGCTGACGGGGTCTGCGTGGGCCCCAGAGGGCAGGCAGTACCCGCTGGTGCTTGCCAGTGAGCTGTCCCAAAGTGGATCAAGATGCTTACTGTGACGGGGTCTGCGTGGGCCCCAGAGGGCAGGCAGTGGAGTGAGCTGTCCCAAAGTGGATCAAGATGCTTACTACTGGACATGCCCAGGCCCGAGGCATTTACAAGAGATATCATGGAAAAGGGGTCAGCACATGTTTTCTGTAAGGAGCCAGAGAGTGGGTATTTTTGGCTTTGCACACCAGCCCCTGCCACCACTAACTACTCGACTCTGCCTTTATAGCTCAAAAGCCACCATAAAGCACATATAAATGAATGAGCGTGGCTGTGTGCCGATAAAACTTTATTTACAAAAACAAGCAGGGGGCCGTAGTTTGCCATCCAACTCTGGGACTCTAGGAGTCCCTGGACGGACACCTTGGGGTCCCCTCACGTGAAAGCTCTCGTACCTATAACATGGGAGCGGAGAGGGCATCTGAGCTGTGCTGGGAGGGGCTGGAGAACAGACGGGAGCATGGGAGGGCGTGGCCGTGAGTTTGCGTCCTGCCCTGCGACACGCCCCTTTGCATTTTGGCAGATGGCCTTTGAGTCTCATCCACATCTCCGCGGGTCATCCATCTCTTCCTCCCTGCCCACCGTCCCTGGGGGAAAGCCGTGAGTACCCGGTGGAGCTCCATGCCCCACTAAGGGGCTGATGTGGTGGGCTGGGGGCCAGAGTTCCCTGCTGGCTCTCCGGAAAGTCTCTTCTGTAAGATAATGGGGCCTCCACCTACGTCAGGTCTACCTGCCCCTTCTCCTTTCTTCCTTTTCTCTACAGAGAGAGCAGGTAACCAGCAAAATTTAGACCAGTGGTTCTCATCAGAGCTAGATTTTGCTGCCCCCGCCCCGGACACTTGATAGTATCCAGTGATATGTTTGGTTGTCACGTCGCATGCTTCCAGCCTCTAGTGGGTGGGGGTCAGGGAGGCTGCCAAACACCCCACAGCTCCCAAGGCGGCCCCCCCACGTTGAATGCCCAGGCCCCAGGTTTCTGCCCTCAGAAGAGCAATGTTCTACACCTGCCGCTGTCTCGTCCGACTGCCATCAGCTCCTTGTGCCTTCTCAGCACTCGAAATGCGGCCAGCGCAACTGAAGAACTGAAAATTTCAATTTATTTGAATTTAACTGGCCACTATTGGACACCGTTCTTTGGAATTCTCAGGGCATCTTCGTGGGCAAACGCTAAGTGCTTGTCGACCATGCGACAGGCCACTGCCCTGACCCCTTCTTCTTTTGTACCACGCTGACTGTCCCACGCCCGCTTTGATCACGTGGCCCCCTTTCCTAAACGCACGGGGGCAGTAGGCAGGGCGCGGGCACCTCACTGCTCTGCGGGGTGAGGGTGCGGAGGTACCCCTCGCTCTCCGGGACGCCCCCCCCCACGCGTCATGCCCACCTCTTTGTCCAGGGCCTACTCCTTCCACGTGTCTGCCGACGGGCAGATGCAGCCGGTGCCCTTCCCGTCCGACGCGCTGGTGGGCGCGGGCATCCCGCGGCACGCGCGGCAACTGCACACGCTGGCGCACGGCGAGGTGGTCTGCGCGGTCACCATCAGCGGCTCCACGCAGCACGTGTACACGGGCGGCAAGGGCTGCGTGAAGGTGTGGGACGTGGGCCAGCCCGGCGCCAAGACTCCTGTGGCCCAGCTCGACTGCCTGGTGAGGCGGGGTGGGCGGGGCCTGCACGCAGGGGCGGAGCTTGCAGGGCAACGGGGCGGGGCTTATAATCCAACAGGCGGGTTTATAGACCCAGCAGGGGCGGAGCTTGCGGGCCAGTGAGGCGGGGCTTGTAGGCCAATGGGGTGGGATCCGCTTCTTCGATGGGGCTCCTGGAAGGCAAGGCTGGGGGACCAACCCCACGCCCCGTACCTCTCTTCTACCAGAACCGGGACAACTACATTCGTTCCTGCAAGCTGCTGCCGGATGGCCGGAGTCTGATTGTGGGCGGAGAGGCCAGCACCTTGTCCATTTGGGACCTGGCGGCGCCCACCCCCCGCATCAAGGCCGAGCTGACCTCCTCGGCTCCCGCCTGCTACGCTCTGGCTGTCAGCCCCGACGCCAAGGTCTGCTTTTCCTGCTGCAGTGACGGCAACATCGTCGTCTGGGACCTGCAGAACCAGACCATGGTCAGGTGGGTGGCAGGTGCCCGGATGTGAGGCAAGCCCCTGCCTCCTTCCCTTTCGTGCTGTGGGGGCGGAGGAGCGGCCTGGGAGGGTGCTGGAGCAGCAGCGACTCCAGGAGGCACGCCTGGGCCCTCCTCCCTCCAGGCAGTTCCAGGGCCACACGGATGGTGCCAGCTGTATTGACATTTCCGACTATGGCACTCGACTCTGGACAGGGGGCCTGGACAACACCGTGCGCTGCTGGGACCTGCGTGAGGGCCGCCAGCTGCAGCAGCATGACTTCAGCTCCCAGGTGTCCCACGGGGCCGGCGGGAGGGGGATAAAGCTCCAGCAAGCCCGTCTCCCTTCCTGTCCCCCTGAGCCACCCACTTCCTGCTCTGTGTCCAAGTACCTGCTTTGTGTCCATCTTTCCCGTCCTTTAGACACAGGCTTTCCCCTTTATTCTCCAAAGACAGATACACAGAACCATAGAGGACCTGATTCATAGTAAGCTGTGGGGCTGCTAAGACCCTCAGATCATCTTCCCAGAAGCTCTTGCCAAGCCATTTCCCCATTCTTTTGTCTCTCCTTGTGTAAGCTGGTTTCTCCACCCAGCCTTCAACTTTTGACCCTACCGAGAGCTTCTGACCACCCCCCACCCCAGGACTCACCGTGGGGGAGCCGCTGACCTGAGGGGACAGGTAGAGGTTGACACAGGAGCTGGGCACAGAGAGGTCTGTGGGACTCCGGGCTGAAAGCTGTGCTGAAGGGGCCGTTCGGAATCAGAGGGCTCCCTGGGGCTGAGCAGAGTTGAGGACAGGTGTCAGATACCCCGGACCGACCGCATCCTGTCTCCCACTGCTTTGTGGGCAGGGCGCCAGGTCCTTGGCCTGTTACTTAAGGCCTCCACGCTGCAGTCTCACACACGCCCTGCCTTGGGACACCTCTAGACCCCCCCACTTACTGTCACCTCTGGCTGACATGCCTTTCTCCTCTTCACTCCAGTTGGTCAACTACTCATCCTTCAAAACCCAGTCTGTCCCCCTCCTTGAAGCCTGGTGGGGGGGTCGCTCCCAAATTTTGCTCTACCTTCTCTTCAGCTGAGAGTTTCCTTGATAATGAAACCAGGGATGAGGTGGACATAGCTGTCCATGCCCTGTTTCCGAAGTACAAGGATTGCATACGTATCGGGGGATCCCATGCCAAGTGTCTCCCATCCCACCGGGGTCCCCTCCCCGTCTTTATCCAGGGACGCTCCTGACACCAGGAGAGAACATGTGAAAACTTCCAGTCTTTTCTCTGCTGCACATTCATGGCTGTTTTCACACAGGTCTTATTTGTCAGTTAAGCCTTTGAGAGGTTTCAGACGGAACAGGGCCTTCGTCCCCTCTCTGCCTCGCTTGGGGTGGGGCACGGAATGAGGAGGCCACCAGGTCCTCTCAAATGAAAGTACAAAGACGCGTCGGCACGTGGGGAAGTTCCAGGCTGGGATTCGGAAGGCCTGGTCCTTCACGAACCAACGAATGTGCTGCGTCGTGACCTTGAGCCAGGCAGTGGCCTCGGCTTCCCTCCCACCATCTGCTCAAGGGGAGCCACTGTCCTCCGGCTGCACCCCCCTCCCTCCGCCCTCCCTCCCTCCCTCCCAGAGCTGTTGTGCGTTCAGAGCAGATAATGGATGTGAGGCCCCGGAAGGGCTTCTGTGTAATGCTGATTAATATTAATGATTTGACATGCAGTTGCCTGCTGCTTCCGGGCCCTGGGCCAGCTGCCTCTCCACGCAGGGCCGGGGGCGCAGCAGGAGAGCCCTGGACCTCTCACCTCCCCCCAACCCCTCCTCTTCTGGGCGTCCCCCACCAACCCAAGGGGTTTTTGATCACACCTCTTCCTTCTTCACCCCCAGATTTTTTCCCTGGGCCACTGCCCCAACCAGGACTGGCTGGCTGTCGGCATGGAAAGCAGCAATGTCGAGATCTTGCACGTCCGCAAGCCGGAGAAATACCAGCTACACCTTCACGAGAGCTGTGTGCTGTCTCTCAAATTTGCTTCCTGCGGTGTGTCTGCCTGGGGCTGGGTGGGACTACGGGCCACTGGGGCAGGGTCGCCAAATGCAATGCAAAACCAGAAACCCACACGTGACAACGAGCAGGATGCTTAGTTAAATCTGAACCCCGGATAAACAACAAATAATTTCTTAGCATAAGGAAATCCCAAGCATGCACGGGACATACTTATACTAAAATGCAACTAATTTATTGACACGAATATATCCCATGGGACATTCTTATGCTAAAAAGTTTTTTTTTTTTTTTTTAGCATAAGTGTGTCCTAAGTATTGCATGGGACGTACATACACTAAGGAAGAATGACATAGTTGGGACACAGCTACGCTAGAGGCGATGTGTGGTTTGTCGAGGCTGGAACGCGGCTGGGCACCGTAGACTTTGTCTGGCCAGCCCTCTCCTGGGGGTTCCGCCTTCTCCAGGGCCGGATGGAGCCCCCGGGGCCTTGACTTCAGCCCTCTGGAAAATGGAAGGATTCAGTCTCAGTTCCTTAAGGGGCCTCATGTCCCCCAGATGAGGGCAGAGTTGCTTGAGAGAGGCGGGCGCCTGTCTCACCCCTGCCTGCCGCCTGCAGCCCTGGCTCTCTTCAGGCCCTCCCTCCTCACCTCCCCCCTTCCGTCCCCCAGGGCGCTGGTTTGTGAGCACCGGGAAGGACAACCTGCTCAATGCCTGGAGGACGCCCTATGGCGCCAGCATTTTCCAGGTACTGGAGTCTGGGGCCCCCCAGCCCTGCAGGACACCATATGCCCAGGGGCCTCAAGGAGACTACAGTGGCGGTTAGACAGAGGCGCCTCCCCAGGGCCTCCCCTCACCCGCCAGCAGCCACCAAAGCAGGGTGGGCAACCGTCAGCCCCGCAGGCCACGGGCCACATCGGCGCACAGCTTGTTTTGAACTGTGGTAAAATACACGTACATAAAAGTTGCCATCTTAACCACGTTGAAGTGCACGGCTCAGCGGCATTAAGCACAAGCACATTGCTGAACCACCGTCCCCACTGTCCAGAACTTTCTCATCTTCCCAAATTGACCCTCTGTCCCCATTAAACACTCACTCCCCTCCCCTCCCCCAGCCCCTGGCTCCACCATCTACTTCCTGTCTCTATGGATCTGACTCCTCCGGGGACCCCCTATGAGTGGGATCACACAGTGTTTGTCCTTCTGTGTCCGGCTGCTTTCACTGAGCACCGTGTCCTCCAGGTTCACCCACGCGGTAGCCGGTGTCAGAATGTCCGTCCTTTTTTAAGGCTGAGTAGTAGTCCACTGTCTGGATGGACCACGCTGTTTAACCATCACCTGTCGATGGACACGTGTTTCTACCTTCTGGCTATCCCGCTGCTGTGAACATGTCATTTGTCCCGGGCACATAGCTGGGAGTAGAATTGCTGATAACCGTTTCATCTTTGGAGGAACCGCCAGACGGCTCTCCAATTTTTTTCCGTTCCCACCAGCAGCACAGAGGGTTCAAAATTCCCCCATCCTCACCGACACTCGTTACTGTCTTTTTTATGATAGCCATCCTCGTGGGTGCGGTTTTTATATTTTTAAAGGGTTGTAAAAAAAAAAAAAGTAGAATATGTAACGTCGATTTATTTGGCCTCTGGACTTAACTGCTAAAGAAAGACTTCTTTGGATTTTAAGCCAAACCTGAGTTTACTGCTGGCCCTACAGAAACTTTGCTGCACGCTTAGCCCTCTGCTGTGCTGCCCTCCCGCCTCGGACACACCCTCTCTGAGCTTCCCAGGAAAGGGCAGTGCTCCAGGTCTGTCTCTTGGTGTCCAGATAACGGAGGGCCTGCTCTTCCCAGGGGCATCTGGAAAGGCTCAGTTCTGGTTCCGTTGTCTGTCTCAGCCCCCACTTGACCTCAGGCTCGTTCTTGGCTGGCGCTGGCCGCTCACCGCCTTGCCCCTTCCATCTGTCATGCGGGTGGTCAGGAGCTTGCGCCAGCCTGTGCCAGCGTCGGCCACGCCTCACCTCTCCCTTCTCTCTCTCCTCCCCTCCCAACAGTCCAAGGAGTCATCCTCGGTGCTCAGCTGTGACATCTCTGGGAATAACAAGTACATCGTGACAGGCTCGGGGGACAAGAAAGCCACCGTGTACGAGGTGGTCTACTGAACCCCCCCTTCCTGCACCCTTGACCCTACTCCTCGGGGTGTCCGGGACAGGGACCCCACATCCCCTCTCCAGTCGTACCTGTGGGCGCCGAACCTCATCTGCTCTCTGGCCGACCCCTCATACCTTCCCCTGCTGGACGTGGGGCCGGGAGGGCAAAGGGACTTAGGGAAATAAATGTATTTATCACAACTGCCTCTGTCTCAGGCGGGGGAACCGGGCACCATCGCTTTTGTTGGGCAGCCGTTACTGAGGGACGGCCACTTTCCAGCTGTGTGACGGTGCATCAGTGGCTTACCTTCTTCCTAATCTGGACAATGAGATTATTCATTCTGGGTGTGACAGGAGTGAGTGTGCTGTGGGCGGCGTGGCTTGTTACACGTGCGACAAATAGCCCCCAGGTCTCAGGGGTTGAACAGACATTTCTCACTCCTGCCTGTGTGGCAGGTGGGGTTCGACTCCAGGTAGACACGCAGGGCTCCAGGATGGTGGAGGGTTCACCATCTTGATAGGTAGTGTCAGGATCCGACACAGCAAGGAGACAAGTCACACGTGGCTTTTAAACGTGGCCCAAATGTCCCTTAGTGCCAGCCCTTTTTACGGTGTCACCTCAGACTGCCCACACACAAAGGGTGCGGGATTACAGTGGAGCACGTGACTATTGGGGGTGCAGTCACATTTCCTTTGAGACCCAAAGGTAACTCCTAAGAGCCTGACACACAATGCCTGGCCCACGCACTGTCACAGCAAAAGTCCCAGTCCCAGAGGAGAAGGTGGCTAAGCCGAGAGCCGAGGGAAGAAAACGGCTGTCGGGAATGGCCATGAAACACAGGGAGCAGCATGTGCAAAGGCTCAGAGGTAAGGACTCCAGATCAGGCTTAAGCAGAGGAAGTGGTGACTAGTCAGGTCTGGGTTCTGGAAGCTCCGTGGGCTGCAGTGAAGACTGTGAGTTAGAAGGGACTGGGAGGGGAGGGGGCGGGAGTAGGGATGCTGCTGGGGGCTTCTGGAGGGAGATGGCAGGGTGACAGAGTCACTGGAACTTCTTTATGGAGAAAGATAATTCCGTGGCTAAGGAATCGCCAGGTCAACGCCATCTGGGATGCTGCTTTTCCTAGAGGGACAGGTGAGCAGATGGCGATCTTGGGGAGTCCCACAAAGAGGGTGGACCTGTCCTGGTGTGAGTGGATGGGGTGTCTTGGGAAGGACCGAGGCCCCCGCCCCTGGAATCGTGCAGGAAGTGGCTGGGAAACGTTTCCCCATGGCACGTGGAGATCGGCTGGGGAGCAGGAGGGAGTGACCCCCACTATTCCCTCCCACGACGGGGGCAGTCTTTGGTCAGATTCTCAGACCTAGGGTCCTTCTAAATCTCAAAGAAATGGCCAGGGGACAGGACAAGGAACCGGATCAGCTCTGCTTATTCCAATGGCTTTATTACACGTGACAAAGACCACCGGGCCCCCCACACCACGCCCCTCCACCGTGCCCTCCTGTGCCTGGGGGACAAAGACCAAAAAAAGGACCCTGAGTTGAGATGACACGGGCAAGCCCCTCAGTACGTGATCTGGTACACTGAGGCGTGATCCCTGGACCCCGTGACGACCAGGCGGTTGTTAAGGGACACGTCACAGCACGTGATGGAGGAGGTCTCGGGTACCTGGGAGGGTCAGGGAACAGAGCAAGAAGGGCTCACTCACCCTTCACCCTAACTCTGTCAGTTCAAATGTGGCCTCTCTCTCTCTGGGGTCTTTGCTTTGGGACCTCTGGGCTCAGGCCGAGTGTCGAAGACACCTGAGCACCGCCCACCCCAGTACCTGGAACACCACGGCCCCCTTGGGCATGCTGTAGATGCTGGCCAGGTTGTCCATCCCAACGCTCACCCACCACTGGCCTGGAAGGGGGCAGAGAGGCACGGGGTCAAAGCTGGCAGCTGAGGGCGAGCCCCCTGGGGATCTGGGACACGGAGGGAGCCCCCACTTCCCTCACAACAGAGAGGCTCCTGCCCATGAAGGGTGTGGGGGGCAAGGACGGGATGGGTCGAGGCCAGTCCATCTGAGTGAGGCGGGCCCTATGGGAGGCCAGGGGCCACGGGGGACTGCCCCCACCCACTCCTGGCCACTCACCCAAGGGGGAGAACTTGAGACCGAGGATGGTGCTGTCCTTACAGCCCACCATGTGCTTCTGGCCCCCGCAGGTGGGTTGCAGCCACTGCTGGCCGTTGGCTGTGCCCACCAGAAGCCAGTCCTCCCGGGGGCTGGGGGACATGCTTATTATCTGGAGGTAGGTGGCAGAAAGGCACCTGATCAGGGCCCCGCCTGGCCGGAGGCGGGAAGGAGCGCAGGGGCCCAGCCTGGGGGCCAACCACCTGCCCGATTCCTGGCTGCCCTGATAAGCAACCTCACAACTCTGAGCCTCAGTCTGCTCATCGGTAGAGTGGGTTGGTCTAGAGCATGTCCATCCGGTGTCCCCTGTCCCTCCCAGCATCACCGAGACTTGGGGCACCGCTATGCCCACCCTACGCTTCCACATCCACCTCCTCCTCTAGCCTGAGGCCCAGCCGCTACCTGGCCAAGCAGGCCCCAGCCCGTCCTGCACACCTGGGACTCAAATTGGTGTTCCTGAGGCTCCCCGGTGGCCCTCAGGTCCCAGCACCGCAGGCAGGCGTCCAGACCCCCTGCCCAGATGTTCTCGCCTTTGACAGAAATGCTCTTGGCTCCATTTGGGGGGCCCAGCAGGTCCCTGGCCAGGAGACGGAAGGGGTCGAGCTGAGACTCTGAGCTTTGGGCCCCACGTGCGTCACCCACCCAACCACTCCCAGCTGGCAGATGGGGACAGTGAAGTGAACAAAAGGTGCCTCCGCTGGGCTTTGAGAAGACAGCCCGGCCCAAGTTTGAACCTGGGTCTCTGACTCTCTCGGATCTAAGTTCAAGCAGGCAAGGGGCTTTCACCTGGAGACTGCTGGATCCCTGCTCAGGGGGGCGAGGTAGGAAGGGGCTCTCAGGCTGACCTGCCCACCCCGGGGTCACACCTGACCATGCTCTGGTCCCGCAGGTCCCAGATTCTGATGGTTCCATTGGTGAAGCTGGCAAAGGCCAGGCTGTCCGCCAGGCTCGCGGCCAGGGCCTGGCAGGTGAGGCCTGCGCAGGGCAGCTCAGCTCTCACGTGTAGGGCGGGGGCCGTCAGGTCCCACGCTCCCACACACGCTCACACCAGCCAGGTTGTGGCCACCCGTCAGCAGGGTGGTGCTGTTGGAGAACAGCAGGCAGGTGCGCAGGGATGCCCCGCAGGTCTGGGGTGGGCAGAGGCCAAAGTGAGCTTCCTCCCCTGCGGACAGCTCTTCCTGTTCGCAGAAGCCCCACCTCTAGGGCCAGCCCGGACCTCACCTGCACAGGCAGGTGGCTCTCGGGTAACCTGTCCTCCACCACTCGGCGGACCAGGCTCCACACCTTGACGCCACTCCTGCCGCAGGTGAACGCGTGCCGCGTGAAGCTGCTCACCGCCGTGGCCAGCACAGGCTCTCCGTGTCTCAGCGTGCGCACCCTCTCCATCCTGAACGGGACGGCCAGCTTCTTGGATTGGCAGGGCAAGGCGTCCGGCCTCTTCCAGGTGTCTTCGAATTCCTCGGGGTCCCAGAATCTTAAGAGGGGAGGCCTCGGGGTCACCAGCCTGCCTGGGAGCCCCTCTGCCCAGAAGGGGACCCACCAAACCCCAGAGGGGCTCTGTTCTGTTTCGGGTGTGGTGGATTTCCCACTACACCACCCTTCCCCCAACCTCCACCCACAACCCACCTGGAAAACTCATGCCCATCCCTTGGGGTCCTAGCCATCACACCTCTTCCTCTAGGCCAGCTGCCCCTCGCTCAGCTGGGCACCCCCAGCCTCAGCCACAGGTTGGAACTGCAGGCATCCGGCTCTGACACAGCCCCCCACTCCCCATTCCAAGGGGAGGGGGTCCTTCCTCAATTCCCTGAACCCGGGCTGGCTGTGTAGGGCAGGGCAGCACTGTGTGAAGGGACGGGGGAGGGGACACCCACACCGCTGGACCCTTCTATCCTCTGGGGACAGAGGTACTGAGAGAAGAACAGAGCCCACACTCACATGGGCTTCATGAGGCGACAGACTCTCCCAGCAGGCTCCTGCGGCGAGCCGAGATCGCAGCTAAGCCACTGGCTCCCTCTGCCCCAGGCCTCCCGACTTTCAAGGGGAGATGCCAACTCAGGCCCAGGTCTCACCTGGCCCACACGGGAGAACGTCCCCCCTGGTGCCATGCCTGGCCCTGTGCCCTCTACTCGGGAACCCATGGGGGAGCTGTAGGTGGGTGCCGGAGGGCTGAGAACTGGGCAGAGACAAAGGTGGGTGAGCATCGGGCATGGCCTTCTGGTAGCCGGCCGCGCCCTCCCACTGGGGTTACCCGAGGCGTCTTCGGTACATGGTTCCACTCCTGAGTAGCACGGTCCTGGCTCCCCGCTTTGCTGCCCGTAAGAAACAGGGTGATCTGGTCAGCCCAGGGGTCCTGCCCAGGTTCAGCCTCAGAACCGGAAGCCTTAGGGAGGCGAGATGTGGCAACCTCCCCGAGTGGCATCCTCCCGTGCAGGCGGAGCTGCAGCCAGCCTCGGGGCACAGTCCTGAGGCCTCTGGAGGGCCCGCGGGTGGGGGAGGCCGACCAACCCCACAGGAACCTGAACGCCACCCCGCCCCCCACCGGGGCCCAGCCAGGATAACCCACTCACTTACCAGGCCTGGCATCTGTTCTGTCACTACGAGACCACAGGAGAAGAAAGCGACAGACACAGGACAAGGTTCAGTCCGTGCTGCCTTCCACGTGGCCGGAGGCCGCCCCTCCCACCCTTGGGGAGACTCACGCCTGTGTCCTGGCCCGTCCACCTTATTGGGGTTCCGAGCAAAAATCTCCCAGAGTTGCAGAGTCAGGATATCGTGCCAAAACTGGGGCTCTGAGTCCCAGGACGGCTGCGTGGCTAGCTGGTGGACGGGGGCGCCGTCCACTCCGGAGGGCTGCTGGAGCCAGTCAGATGACTTCCTGGCCATGATGTCTTCGAAGGCTGGCCCCTGGAGACCAGATGGCTGCGGGGGCTTGACCCCTGGCTGCCAGGGAGCCTCGGGGCCGGCTGGCCCTAAGGAGTCCTGGTCAGCCTGCTCACCAAAGGGAGGTTGGCTGTAGGTCTCCATGGTCCGTAGGAAGTGTTCTGCCTGGGGGGATGGGGGGGGTGTCACTCCAGCTAAGGCTCTGGGATGGGACAGCCCTGGGCGCGAAGCCCCTCCTGCAAGCCAGTTTCCCCGCATGTAAAATGTGGATGCACCACCAACCACGAGTGTTTCGGGTGGTTCACGATAAGCAGAGCTCTGCGCACTACACCCAGTGAGGTCCCAGCACCCAGCAGTCTTGGCAGCATGCGGTTAAACCCCACCCCACGGGCCAGTCACCGGTATGATGAGGCCCAAAGCCGAGATCCGGGTTCGCCTCCCTGCTGCTTTTCTGGGGATGTTTGAAAACAGAAACCCTTTTGCTTAGAATGGCTTCACAGGGCGAAACTGTACATATTCGTTCCCCTACTTGGGGGTGACATCTGAATTTGCTTAAACATTAAAAAGAGGCTAAGAAAATGGACGATGACCTCTTGGGGAGAAGGACCTGCAGGACAGTCAGGAGAGCCGGTGGGAGGGTCACTTAACATTATTTTATATTGAAAATCGAGCCGTATGACCACAACCGATTCCAAATTTAAGCTAAAAGTTTTTACGGACACAGAAGGGCCTGAGTGACCTACGTCCAAGTTTCCTTCCCTCCCTCCCCACAGGCCGGCTGTCCGTTTTTTGCTCTTCCCACCGAGCCCCCACCCCGTTCTCCACGGCACAGCTTCGCTCTTAACCTCTCTTTCCACGGGACGGTGCCCCCACACGTGGCAGTCACCGGCCGCGGGCGCTGCTAACACATAAAACATAGTTAAAAATGGCATCCCTCCAGTTCCAGCGGCCCACACTGCAAGTGCACAACAGCCACGTGAGGCCAATGGCTGCTGGAGCCGATGACACAGGCATGGAGAACCAAGGCCAGCGGTCCCCAGGAAGTGCCCGGTGTCCCGCAGAGCAAACACGGCTGGAACCTCCCGGCCGTGCGCCCAAGACTTCGCAGTGGGGAGACCCACCTCCTGGCAGGATAAGCATCTCTATAGGAACGGGCGTGTGTGCAGCTATATTTAGTCCAGTGCCAGACTAAACATAGTGACAGCGAATTGTTCTAGAGCCGCCTGTCTGATGAGGTAGCTGCTAGCTTCATGTGTCTACTGAGCACTTGACATGTGGCTGGTGCCACTTGTTTAATGTCAACTTAAATAGCCACGAGTCCCATGGCTACCGTTTAGGGTAGCGCGGACTTGGCCTTTAGCTGGCCTATGGCCTACTCCCCTCCATGGCAGATGCTCAGAAGCCCGCCCCCCTCCCACCAAGGTGTCTGGCCCAGGGCCAACTCCGAAGTCCTAGAGAAACGTTCTGATTCACGAAGATAATCGATAAAGAAGGGCAGCGTACACGCCAACGGCTATCAGCCGTTTGACAGGGGACTCTGTGCTGGCACTCCCATTTCGCAGAGGAGAAAACCGAGGCCCCGAGATGCAGGGCCAATTTCTCAAAGTCGGAGGAAACACAGGGGCCAGGCAGCATTCACCTGCCTCCCTACACAGCCTGGTCCCGCCCCTGCCTGCTGGGCAAAGAGGATGGTGGCCTGGCCGGAGGGGCTGGAGCCTCTTCCAGCGCCCTGAGCGCGCTGGGCTGCCACCTCCTGGGGCCACGTCGGTGGATTCCCCAGCTGGGCCTCCAAGCAGCACGAGGCCCCGGGGAGCCTTCCCCAATTCGCCCTGGCTCGTTAATGCGCAATTTACTGGCACTTTAATGCACTCAGCATGAAAAGTGCTGCTCCCTCTCGCCCCGCTAGCTGGCCCTCCCTGGGGAGAGCTATGTGCAGGCAGGCGGTGAGAGCCAGGGTCTGCAGCTGCTGCTGCTGCTGCTGCTGCTAGGGATTTTAAATGCACAGCAAGGAGGCTGGGAAAACGAGGGAGGGACAGGAGGAGGAGGAGGAGGTCTATGCGGGACCACGTGGCTGGCAAGGCTGCTAGGGATCATCTCATCGCCTGGGGGCGGGCGGGGTCCTGGGTTGACCAACAACACAAGGAGCCTATCTCCGGGGCCTCATCCCCCACCTTTTGTTACTCAGCAAGTGCTGTCAGGTTCCTCCCAAAACATAACCACAATCTCATTACTTCTCACCACCGAACCGATCTGTGTGACCAGCATGCCACACCTGGACGGTCCCAGCGTCCCCAGCTCCTGCTCGGGCCCTCTACAGCCTGTCCTCCGTGCTGCAGCCAGAGGGCACCTGTGAGCACCCGAGTCGGGTCCCCGGCTGCCCGCAGCCCTCCAAGGCTGCTGCCTCCCTGGGGTCAATGCCCAAGTCCTCCCCACACCCCACATGGCCCTGCACGACCTCCACCTCCCACCCTCATCTCCTTTCTCCCCCTGGCTCCCTCTGCTCCAACCCCAGGACCTTGGCATGTGCTGTTTTCCAGATACCCTAGACTGCAACCCACTCCCATCCTGGTCCCCCATGGCATGCTCTATGCCAAGCCCACCTTGCCTGGCCCCCGCCATCTGACACTTCTGTTTACCAAGCTCTTCTCACCCCGAGGGCAGGGGTTTGTCTGTGTCCTTTGCTATTTCCCTGGCGCCTACAACAGCACTTGGCAAGATGATGGGTAAATATCTGTTGAATGAATAACTGTCCTGGTTGCTTCCTGTCCCCCGCCCCCCCATCTGTCTCTCCCCGTTCCCTGAGCTGCCCACCCCAGGCCCTGCTAAATCGCAGACGTGGCCCTGGCCCTCTGCCAGTCGCATCTGGCACAGGCAGAAAGTCCTGCCAGCACCCAGGAGAAAGGGGCCAGGTGGCAGGAGGACAGGCAGGGGTGGAAGTCACGCTTCGGCTTGGGCAAAGTGCCCCGTGCAGGGAGCCAGGGTCCCCGGGGAACTCAGACACACGGAGATGGCGATCCGGGTGTGCCTGGCACATACAACGGGCCCTTCATAGCTGAAGCAACTGACCTGCAAAGTGCTGAAGAGGCCCCTGGCCGCATCTGGGCCACGCAGGGGACCAGGGAGCAGGCCAGGAGGAAGGGGCTCAGAGGATGGAAGACGCATGCCCAAGATGTGGGGATCCTGGTCCCGCCCCTCCTCTGCCCACAGGCTGCCGGGGCTCCCACCTCCATGGGGTAAAAGCCCAAGTCCTCTCAAGGCCCACAGGGCCCTGCGTGACCTGCCCCCCACCCCCATCCTCTCCCTGTCTTTCTCTTCCTTTCAAAGAGGGGCAGCTATACCTGAGCTCCTGGTCGCGCGCTTACCTGTCTGTGATGTTCCTGCAGACCCTGCCGGAGCCTCTGAAGCTGTGAAGGAACAAGCATCGGTGGGTGGCGGTCAACGGGCGTGGGCAAGGCTCTGGACCCTGAACTCTGTGCATGCTTCTCCCCGGCTATGTGGCCCTGAGCAAGTCACTCAACTTCTCTGGTCCCTGCTCTCATCAGATGGGACACCAGTTCATATACTCAGGACAGGAGCTAATTAGGGAGAACTCTGGATTTCATTCTAGATGTGAAGCGAGGTCAAAGGCCTCCCCCAGAGACCCCGCCCCTGCTCTCTGCTCCAGCTACACGGGCCTCCTCGCTGTTCCTCCAACACAGCAGGCGCAGTCCTGCCCCAGGGCCTTTGCACAGGCCGTGCCCTCTGCCTGGACCACCTTTCCCTGCTCTCTCTAGAGGGGGCAGGAGCCCCTTATCTTTTATGAACACTACTTCGTCTGAGAGGCCCTTCTTGACTACCCTAGCTCAAATCTTTACTCGTTTTTCACGTCGTCTTCTATTTTCTTTATAACACTCGCATTTTGTGAATCTCGTTTCTCTATTGACCTCTCTCTCCTCCCCTCAGAGCTGCCCTGTCCAATGAGTTAGCCACTGGTCAAGTGTGGCTATTTAAATCTAAATTACAATTCGATTCCTTACACGTGCTCAAGTGCCACCCGAACCTAGTAGGTATAGACATTGTTGATACAAAACATGGAAAGTTCTAGAAGACATCAATACACTAGAACATTCATCCATCAAGGGTAGGGACTCTAGTCTGTGCCGTGGGCTGAAGAAACACCTCTTTTCTTCATTACTTTTTAAATTACTTAATATTATTATTTATGCTTACAGCACCTGGTCTTCCTAGGTGGTCTCCCATCCAAGTATTAACCAGGCCCGACCCTGCTTAGCTTCCAAGATCAGACACTGGGCTTATTCAGGGTGGCATAGCCATACACCATGGGCCGTGGCTCCACTGGGGCACGAACCCAGGACCTTGTGTGTGTATAGCAGACGTGCTAACCGCTACGCTATGGAACCACGTCCAAAACACCTCCTTTAAATATGAAACTTCTAGTCTTCACAGCAAGGTTATTAAGAAAAACTTGGGAGCATTTGAGATCTTGCTCCCTGCACACGTCAGTTTGGCTCAAATAAACTCATAAAAATGATAACCATAAAAAAAAGACTCATGAAGGTGGGGCTCAACGGGTTAGCTCACTTGCCCAAAGTTAGTAAAACAGAAAAGAGGGTGTCTTGAAATGAGGCCGATGCGCCTGTCCAGAAGGTTCTGGGAGGGGCTGCCCAGGGCTCTGCCTGGCTTGTGGCTCACCGAGTGGTAAATGCTCTCCACCTGGGCCGGCAAGTGAGGGGGGAACCTGTGGGAAGACAGACCGGCTGGAAGGAGGGGCAGGACCCTTTCCCAGAACGAGCCCCACCCCCCACAGGGCGGGAATGAGGGTCTCCTTCAAAGAGCCGCATTTAAGGCAACGTCAAGAGGAATATGATTTTAATGCGGCATTGAAAAACGTATAACTGAATGCAAGCACGTTCATGCCAGAGAAATCAAACATCTAGATGAAAGCCAGGATGGTTTCCCTTCTGCTTTGGGCTCCCCCAGGAGTCTGTCTTTTGGGTCAGGGGCTTAAGGCCACAGCGGGGCCTTGAAGTGTCCTCACCTGGGGAACTGCTTCTTGAGAAGATCTAAGAAGCTCTGATGGGTCATGGCTGAAGGGCTGGCCCGGGCATGAGCCTGGAAAGGTGGGGGTGGGGTGAGATGGGACCCTGCTACTCTGAAGGTAATTTGCCTTCTCTCTTGCCACTCAAGTGCCCGTGGAGTCTCTTCCAGTTTGCATCTTTCCTTAAAACATCGAAAGTATTCCCCTCCCTGGGCCTTTATGGAAGAAGTTTGCCCACCCCTGGCCGAAATTGTTAGAAATTGTTGGAAAGTGAGTCCCAGAGGTGGGGTGGGGGGGGAGGGATTTTGCTTGTAAAACATTAACAGGTTGTGTTTTAGGCCTGGGGGATAAGAAGTTTAATTTCACCTGTCACCTGTCCATAGGTATGATGGGGTGGTGACCCCAGCTCAAAGGCCTGGCCACCCCCCTTCCCGTCCCTCCATCAGAAGCAGGAGAATTGGATGAGCCCAGCCCCCCGGGGTTCTTCCCCTCACCTCAGGGGTTAATGCCACACCACGCCCTCCTGGGGGGCTCACCATCCTTGGAGGGTGCTCCTGGGAGCCCAGACGGCCCCAAGAGGTCATCTTCCAGTAGTAGATGCAAAGGCTCTAAAAGTAACAAGAGGAGGCAGGTCCTGAGGGCTGGAGGCTGGGCAGCGACAGGGACAGACCAGCCCCGCCCACCCTGGGCCTCCCACACTACGCCACGCCCCTGGTCTCCCCTCCAGGACCCGGTCCTGGGCCTTAACCCCCTTCCTGACCTCCAGCACCCTCACTGCATTCCCTACGCCTGTGTTCATCCATCAAACACTCTGGTGCCTTCAGCTGTGCTGACCCACAGTGATGTGGGGCGGGGGGAGGAGGCAGTCGGGGCTGGGGGGGCCCAGAGAAGGATACTTAGTTTTGAGACAGTTTCCTCAAGTGCGGGCGAACACCACTGGAAAGGGTTTTTAGGGGCGAGTAAGAGTTGGCCAAGTCAATTAGAAGGAGTTTCTCAGGCAGAAGGAAAGAGACCTCTGCAACCTAATCACAGCTGCGGCACCAAGTCCCTTCTTTACTTGGCTTCTGCCCTTCAACGCCCTTCTAGTCGCCTCCCCAGCCCGGGGACCCGGGGGGTCCTCCAGGAGACCCGCGGCCTACCCCCTTCCTTAGAATGGAGATTCAGAAGGGGTAAGGGAGAAGCCACGCAGGTCAGCCCAGTAAGAGCCTTCCCCGACCCCCCTACCCTGGGGGCCATTTGTCCCGTCGGGCCCCTCCCTGGCCCGCCCCAGTCCCGCCTCGACCCCGCCCCGCCACCTCCTAGCACCGCGGTGCGGATCAATGGACAGGCAGCAGCTGCACGTGGGCTCGGGCTCCGCGAGCGGCCGCTGGAGACCCTGACCAATCGTGAGGGCGCCTGCCCACGTGCGTCGCGGCCGCCGTCTCTGATTGGTTGACATCCCCGCTAGCTGAGGCCGGGCTGTCAATCAGAGCAACCCTTGCTGCGCCTTAACTCCTGCGGTCCCACGGCAGGGAAAGCCAGCGTGCAGAGCCGCAGGCAGTTTCGGGCGCAGGCGGGGGGCGAGGATGTTCACGAGGGCTGGGGACTTGGGACTTGGGGTCAGAGGCTGCAACTTGGGGAGGAGCTGGGCGGCGTGTAGTTGCACTGTTTGGTGAGCTTCCTGATGAATTTTCGCCATGCCCAGGAGTGGCCTATGGCAGGAGATAAGGAGTTGGGGACTGAGCCTTGGGGGGGTGGGGGGCAGGGGCTCTCACTCCGGTCCTTAGGTATGGTCTGATAACATTTTATGATGCCAAATAACATGCAATGCAAACGAAGCTTCAAGCCCCCTTTTTGGGAAAACTCGATAACTCCCTTTTATCCAGCTTCCCTGAGCCCGAGCCCCGGGCTACACATTTCCAATTGCCCTGCAAGCCTAGAGCCAGAGGATCTGAGACCTGAAAACAGCTACCGCAAAGGCCTTGAGGCTGGTACATTTTTTTTCAAGTTCAAGGCCAAGGTGGGAAGGAGTGATGGGTATTCAAGGCCTGGGCTGGCTTCAGAAATAAGTGGATGGGGCCAGTAAGGGGCTGTTGAGGGGTTCCAGCGTCCCATTCTGGCCCAGGCCGAGAAGCTAGAGGCCTGCGGGAGATGCGAAGTGATCAGTCTGGAGTTTCGGGGTGAGAGGCCAAGTTTCTGCCTACCCCGGGACCTTTGCACTTGCTGTTTCTTCTGCCAGCGATAGTCCCCCACCTGGTAGCCATGGGCTCCCTCCTTCCCTTCCCTTCCCCTCTGGCTCAGAGGTCACCCCCTCAGAGAGACCTCCATCCTCCCTTTATTTCCTTTTCCAACAAATATGGTTTGGATCGGAACTAATCTTGTGTTAATCTCCGTGACTAAAAATTCATACTATGCTGACGGGATCCTAATGCACTGTCAGAGGCGGCCGCAGGCTCCTGGGCGGTGTGCTGGCTTGGGAATCCACGCAAACCAGAGACCTGTCCCGTTTCCCACGATCTGTGCTTTGTCACGGCGGGCGGGGGGAGGGGGGCTGAGGTGAGGGTTCAGATCTCGGGATGCGTAGCCCCCAGAGGTTCTGATGCAAACGCATAACTTGGGTTTTGTGGCGGGCAGGGCAGGGAAAGCAAGAGCTGCTGTATATACGAACCGCAAAGAAAGGTTTTCACCGATGATCCCTCAACTGGCCCTTAATTGAAGTGTATTTTATTTATGACCCAGCCTGCTAATTGCCTCCCTCTGTGCGCTTGGCTCTCCTCTCTGTGTTTGTAGACTTACAGCTGGACACACCAGTTCAGCTGAGGCTGGCTTGTCTCTTCTGGTTTCCACCGGGTACCTGTGGCTGTTTAAGACAAATTAAATAAAATTTAGAACTCAGTTCCTCAGGCCCACTGGCCATGTTTCAATCGCTCAGTGGCCACGTGTGGCTGGGGACTGTCCGCACGGGACAGCACAGATTCAGAATATTCCCATCATCGTAGAAAGTTCTGCTGGACGGCACAGATCTGAAGTTCTTCAGAAAGAAAAACTCTAGGTCCGTGTAGAAGTCCGAAGCGTTTTATGGCAGCCATTGCGTTCTGACTTTTTGAGATCTCTGCGCGTGGGGCTGGGCGATCTTTGGTACTTTTGCGGGTGCGTGCTCCCGCTGGTTCTTTCTTTTTCTCTTCCCCTTCTGCGCCAGGCTGGCCAGCAGGGACAGGGCCTCTTTGGGCCCTGGGGAAGGGGACAGATGACACAGCAGATAGCCAAGGAGGAAGCACAGATTTCCTTCTTGGCTTCTGAGCTGTGCTTTACTTGGTGCAAGTCCAAGGTCTGGATGAAAGTTTCAGAGAAAAGGGGTTTACTTTTCCGAAGCTATGGAATTCCCTGGGATTGCTCTGGAGATCTCAGACCCAGCCCCCAGGGGCCGTAGGGTCACCTGGGCTGGCTGTGGGTGAGGCAGTGGGCTCAAAAGGAAGCCCAGGGTGGAGACGAGACTGTGGAGGTGACAACAGGGAGGTGGTGATAGGCTTCAATTGCCCCTTTTCCTACTCCCAGAACTTTCCAGTGGCCCACGTGAGCAAGAGACAATAGCCAAGTGTCAGAGTGGGGGAGAAGCTGCGGAAAGCCTGTCTTCAGACCCTCTGAAGACGCTGGCCAGGCTAGGAGACGCTTAAGAGCAGGAAACGCCCCAGCTGCCCCCCACTCTTGGACCCCACGTGTCTGCCCTTGAACTCAGGCCTGGCCCCAGGAAAAGTGAATTTATTGAATTATCTGGCATCGATCGAGGTTTGCTCTCTGCCACCGGTGGGAAGAGGCTTGTGTTCCTTTCACGAGCCGCTGTAGCTGCTGTAACAGATGACCACAAAATGGTTGGCTTGAAACAACAGAAATCTTTTCTCTCACATCTGGAGGCCGGAAGTCCAAAATCAAGGCGTCAGCAGGACTGCATTCCCTCCGAAGGCTCCAGGGGTCTTTCCTGCCTCTTCCAGCTTCTGACCATGGCTGGCAGTCCTTGGCCTTCCTTGGCTTGTAGACACATCAGTTTGACCACTGCATCCACCTTCACGTGGCCTCTCGCCCGTGTGTCTCTGTGTCCGAATTTCTCTCTTCTTATAAGGACATCAGTCATTGGATTGGGGCCACCCTACTTCAGCATGACCTCATCTTAACTAATTACATCTGCAATGACCCGATTTCCAAATGAGGTCACTTTTCCAGGTGGTGGTGGTGGTGGTGGGGATGGCGGGGAGGAGGGAGCCGAGTGGAGGTGGGTTAGAATTTGAAGGAATCGTTCTCAAGGACACAATTGTACCCTCTACAAAGCTCAACAGAGCCATTAAGTTGTCATAGTGACCCACTCAATCGCCCATGAACCCCAAGATCCCCATTTTGCAGATGAGAAAACTGAGGCCCAGAGAGGTTAACTGACCTGCCCAAGGTCACGCGGTCACCAAATATCTAAGCTAGGTTGTGAACTCAGGTCAGCTTCCTCCAAGACGTAGCCTTATAAGTCTTACGCCAAGACTCCCAGATCTAACTTAGGTTCCTGCCACGGGATGGCTCACCATGCACCCAAACTTAGAGGAAGTCGCATCCGTTCCGGAAATGGGTCTTGGACCTCCTGGCCCTGGCCGTTGCTCCTGAAGAAACCAGATGTATTAGCTAGTGTTACAGAACAAATTGCCCCCAAACTTGGTGGCTTGAAACAGTAAAGCTTTATCATCTCGCCGGTTCTCACGGGCAGGAATCTGGGGGCAGCTTTACTGGTTCGATGTCAGGTCACTGATGAGAGACCCATGTTCCCTCCTGTACAGCAAACACCTTTCAGAACTCAATCGAAAAATCTCTTCTGAGCCAGGCTTCATCACTTTCTCTCTCATGTGCTCGTGATCCTACTCACCACCCCAGGATATTTTTTATTTTAATTCATTCTTCCTTGTCTGTCGTGCTCATGCATTGCCGGAAGGATGGCGGAATGGAGTACATTTACGATCACCCAAGTGCATTTTTGTGTGTGCATTTCTTGTGTGCTTATTTCCTCAGACGCCTGCGTCTCCATTGGGGGGTCCGAGGTGGCTTCTCACCCTCCAGGGGGGTCCTGCATGCTTCTGACACTCTCCCCATGGGGCTGGGCAGGTTGGGGGTGCTGAGGTTGTATTTCGACAGTCAAGCCACGGTTGTTTTAGGCTGTTGGAAGGTTTCCCAGCAAATCTGCAGTGAGCCAATGGTTAATTCCAATGGCATCATCTGAATGAAGGCAGCGGCTTTTCCCCAGTGCGACCTCCACGGCATGGAGAGCCCGTAGAATCCCTTCTTGAGGGTCCAGTTCATTCCCTCCATGAAGTGGGAGGAGGGGAAGGTAGTCTGCAAATTAAGACTCGTGCGGGCAGAGTCTCAGTTGAACTTCTGGTCTCTGGTGCCCTCTGCTGGCAAAACATTTTATTACAGCTTCGTTGAAGGAAATTTACATAACAATGAAGTCATCCATTTTAAGCGTAGGGTTGGATGATTTTTCGGACATTTGTCCAATTGTACAAGCATCACTACTACCGATTTTAGAAAATTCCCATCGCCTCAGAAATAGCCCTCCTGTCTGTTTTGAATCCATCCTTTCCTCCCATTCCTGGTTTTCTGTCTCGGTAGATGTGCCTTTTCTAGAAATGTTATATAAATGGACTCACAAAATACGTGGTCCTTTGTGTCTGACTGCTCTCGGTGAGTGCAGTTCTTTTGAGGTTCGTCTCTGTTTTCGCGTGTCAGTACTTCATTCCTTTTCATCGCCAACTGAGATTCCATCGCACGTGTGGACATCTGAATATCTCCAGTTTGGGGTGAATCATGAATAATGCTGTCGTGAACATCCGTGGACAGCACTGTGTTTTCTTTTCTCTCCGGTAGATAGATGCCTGGGAGTTGAATCGTTAGGCACGGTACGATAACGTGTCTTTAACTTTTCCCGAAACTGTAGGGCTGTTTCCCAGAGTGGCGGTGGCAACTCCCATTCCCACCAGCAGCAGCTCAGGGCTGCCCGCCGCCTCCCCCCCCATCTTCGCAGCAGAATCACTTTTCAATGAGGGGATTCATGGTGACTGTAAGTTTACAGTACACATGAGGAACCAATTTGGGGGTAACTTTTCATTTTGATATAATTTCCAGTTTACAGAAGGGTCTCAACAATAGTACCAGGAACTCCTTCATCCCGTTTCTCCAATGTTAATATTTTGCCCCTTTTGATTGATCATTCTCTGTGTGTATACATGCATATGCATATGTAAATTATGAATATTCCCACCCATTAACTCTGAATTAATTGCATTCCGTGGCCCTTTATCCCAGAATGCTGTCAGCTGGTACTTCCAAAGCATATCGAAGTAGGAGATTTCAAGAGTGACCGGGCCTTCTCGTGGTCATGCTTTTTCTCCATTGAAAGAAGTCTTTATTCTGCATACAATGACTTCATCAGTATGTGTTTCTCAAATATTTTCTCTTTGTTGTCACTCGCTTTCTCGTTTTCTTCACAGTGGCTTTCAAAGAGCAAATCTTAAAAATTTTCAAGGATCCATTTGATCTTTTTGGTGTGTATTTGTCACATTTTCTGTCCTTTCAGAGAAATCTATGCCTAATCCAAGGTCACAATGACTTTTCTCCTGTGTTTCTTCTCAATGTTTTATAGTTTTAGCTCTTCCGTTTAGGTCTATGATTCACTCGGAATTGATCTGTGTACACTACAGTATGATGAAGTTATCGATTCTGAATACACGGACACGTCCTTAAAAGGACGATCTGTAAGAATTTTCGATTCTCTCTAAATTGAACCTGTTAACTTAATGCAATTCCAACCAGCTGTCCCAGCACAGCCCACCTGCCATCCACTGCACACCTGAGCTTCTAAGGGGTCTAAGATGGCAGCTTACAGCCAGGAGAAGTCCACAGAGTCCCAGGCCTACCCTAGCGCCGCCTCAGTCATCCTGGGCCTGCCCATCAGTATCAGAAGCATCTTGCCCAGAAACTGGAATGGCACTGTGGGCCATTCCTCCCTAGGGGGAGGAGCGGTTTCTGTAGTTTAGAGGCTTCTCATGTATAATGGGAATGAAACAGATGTGCAGGCCTTGGGGGATACAGCAGAAGGGACAGGTGCTTGCAGCCACTCCCCTGTCTTGATTGTGATACATTTGTTACATATGCTATTTTAAAATACGGTTAATATTTTGCACCCCCCCCTCCCGAATCTAAGAAGGATGAGGGCAAGGATTTTTGTGTTCATTTATTGCTGTATCTCCCAGGGCAGAAAACAGAGTGAGGGATATAGAGAATGCTTAATGAGAATGTGTTTGAGGAATTCACATGCACTTTCCCTCGGTCTAACTAACGCACAAAAACAAAAATATTCACAAATGTGACTATAAGAGCTAGGTCGCCATCCAGTGGCCAGGATAGAACATCACAACGCATTTATTAGTAAGAGAAGCCACATGGAAGAAAGGAACGCACAAAAATATAACCCCATTTCTGGAAGAAATAAGACTTTCAAGGAAGAAACATTCCAAGAATGGGAATATCTTTTTACAGGAGTTTGCTAGCATGAGGAAAGCGTTGGGGGAAATAAGCATTTATTGCTTGCAGAAGATTTTACTGTGTGTCACGGTAACCTAGGCGCTCTAGGAGGGCACGGTGAGCACGCCCCCAGCTTCACAGTTGGTTCTCGTTCTGGTCCTAGCCACGCCC
>NW_006429782.1:1722530-1740500 GCF_000325575.1 Pteropus alecto | reverse complement strand
TCCTGCTTCGGACACGCCCTAAAGGGGAGGATCCAGCCCCTGGGCTCAGTCGCTGCGTCCCAGCTCTTCTCAGCGATTGGAGGAGGTGGATAGCACCGCCCACCCTTGAGGCTCCACCAATCCCAAACTCAAGGCCCACCTCCTCTTCCGCTCCCGGCAGCCCCGGGACCGGAAAGGGAAGCGCGGAGAAGGGAAAACATCTGTGTACCCCTGTTTGAACACCTATTTTTAGTTCTTTTGGTTATATACTTAGGAGTGAGATTACCAGGTCAGGCGGTCATCCGTGGGACTTTTTTGAGGAACCACCAAACGTTTCCACAGCAGCCGTACCATTTTTCACTCCCACTAGCACTGCTCAAGGGTTCCAGTTTCTCCACATCCTCACCAATGTGTTACTCATGCCTTTTTATTTTCTGTATTCTGATGCTTTGACATTTTGGGGCCTCAGTGAACCTGGAGAGAAGGCACCTCTCAGGGTGGCCAGGTCTTTGAGACACTAAACAACTCTTTCAGGACCTTGCTTGTCAGATGCAAACCAGTCAACGCAGAGGCCACCTTCCACCTCTTCACGGTGGCCACTCTGTCTGCTCTGATTACCCCAGGGCCCGATGCCAGACTCCTCGGGGCAGCCCGTCCCAGAGCCCCCTGGAGTTAGGCCAGCCAGCCTGAGACCTGCCTCCCATGCCTCACCCGTTCCATCCTACAGAAACCATGGTGAGGGCGTTCGCCCCCACTCCCCCTTCATCCTTCTGCCTCCTGGCCACCTGCTGCTGACCAGAATGGCCCTGTGTGGTGGCCGGGCGTGCCCCCTCTGAGGAGCTGTAACAAATGGTCTTCTCGGGTGGCACTCGCTTTCTGCTCTGTTGGCCTCACCATACCTGAGTAACAGTAAAACCTACATTTCAGAACAGCCAAGACTTGTTATTTTCTATTTTAATTTAGCTTTTACACTTAGGTCTATGATCCATCTCAAAATAATTTTTGTTCCTAGAAGTTGGGATGAGTTACTTTATACAGAGATTTCCAGGTGTTCCAGAATCATTTCTACCCTGAATTACCTTAGCACCTTTTGGGAAAATTAGCTGACCATGTGTGTGGGGTCTGTTTCTGGAGTTGTGAAACCCTTTCCGTTGGCCTGCTTGTCCTCATGCCAGTAAACACTTCGCTGGGGCCGCCACAAAACAACACAGATCGAGTGGCATAAAAAGCGGAAATTTGTGCCCTCTCAGCCCTGGCGGCTGGGAGTCTGAGCCTGGTGACAGCGGGACTGGCTTCTGAGGCCTCACTCCCGGATCGCAGACTCCACGTCCTCCGTGTGTCCTCATGTGGGCTTCCCTCTGCGTGTCTGTATCTCGAGCACTTTTCATAAGGACACCAGTCAGATTGGACTGGGACCCACCCCAGTGACCTTACGTTACCTTAATGATCTCTGTAGAGATCCCTGTTTCCCAAACAGCCACGTTCTGAGGTGCTGGAGATCAGGACCCCAACGTATGAATTTGGGGGTTGCACAACTCATTCTGCGAATGCTATACTTCCATGAAAATTCACAGAACTTCGAAAGAAGTCAGTTTTACTCTATAATTCACTGGGACCCACCCCAGTGACCTTACGTTACCTTAATGATCTCTGTAGAGATCCCTGTTTCCCAAACAGCCACGTTCTGAGGTGCTGGAGATCAGGACCCCAACGTATGAATTTGGGGGTTGCACAGCTCATCCTGCGAACGCTATACTTCCATGAAAATTCACAGAACTTCGAAAGAAGTCAGTTTTACTCTAAAATACTAGAGTATTTTCTTAAAATACTAGAAGATGCAATGCCAGGTTTGTGTTGGATCTGAGGGCGACAGGTTCTAAAGGACATTTTGGGGATAATTAAAGGAAATGTAGATATAGGTCAGGTATAAAGAAATATAACAAAACACAGATGCACACACCCCAGAAAAGGCTTTTCAGTGTAATTCTGGTCATGTTCATTTTCTAAAATTGCAAATGAGGCAATTAAATCAAACATTGAACCACAAAATTCAGAGTGGTGATTACGTCTAGGGGCTGGAGGGCTCTGAGTCGGGGTGGGACATCCCCGGGGGACAGCAGCCGCCCCAGTCCATGAATGTGGGTGCTCAGTCTACAGTGCATATGTATTATATCTTAAACGGAGCAATTTTTTACTTAAATTATTAAAACTAAGCGTAAAACATTTAGGGCACTCTTCTGAGTACGACGTACTTTGCAATAGAAATTAAAACAATTTTTAAGCTTGAAAAAATATTTTCCAATATTTATTTTACCATGTTATGTGACCAACTCCCGGTTTGGATTTCAGTCTAAGTTTGGAGGAGGTTAATGCTCTTGTACGGGATCCCTTGATATATACCTTTTTTTTTAATAGATGTGAAAGCAAGTTAAAAATAAGAGCCTTAATTCTCCTTGTGGAAAGTAAGGAAAGATTTTTAGCTCCTCCTTTTTCTGAGTGTTTTCTTTTGAGAACTTGTAGAGTGTCTTTCTCTGTCCTTGGAAATGTGTGTAAACCTTTAAAAAGCCCAATAAGGCTCTTTCCAGCTTTACCACCCAGTAGTCCGTCCGGGGGCCTGAGAGTCCTCTCTTTGAAATGCAATCGTCAAGGCAGATAGTGCTCTTCTTGCAGTTTCTCTGGGAGGGTGGGAGCCTACCTCCTGCTAGTGCTTCTCTGCAGGTTACAAAACAATCTCCTGTCAAAAAGATAGGACGCGTTTTTTTTCCTTTGATGAAGTCAGTTAACTAACACAGATGGTCACCTAACTATCAGGAGCACTGATGACAAGCTATGTGCGACCGATACTGTGGTTTTTCACTTGAGGACTGGTCACGGTGTACCTGCTTGGTTATACAAGGGGCCATGGGTTCTTTCTGTCTTTATGGTTTTATATTTTGGTATTTTGTTGTTATCATCTTTGCAGCTTCTTAGGTTGCTTTCAGTGCTCGTCACATTGTGGTTTAGTGCTGATTCAATAATAAACCTTTTTATTTATTTTCTCCTCTGTCTTTGCGAGAGGTTTATTGGGCTGACAGCTTTTGTTTTCAGTTATATTCCCCCCAAATACAGGAATATTTGAGTAGCAAAAGATTGGAAATAAGCTCAGTGTCTACATAGAGAGAACTGGTTATTAAATCTGTACCGTCTTACAGTCCTTTATAAAGATGAAGGAATCACAGATGAAAATGAAAGAGCTGTGGAATTTATTTTTAATTGAACCAAAAAAGCAAATTGTATTGCAATGTGTGTACCATATACTTTTTTGTAACAAAATTAAGAAAGCAAAACATTTAGGTGAAACTGTTGCTTCCTGCATAAACGCTGGAGCGGTCCTACAGGAAAGTAATGGGCTGGGAAGTGGGGGCGTCTGGGGCAAGTGGGCACAGCCAGTCACATTTCTAATCTCAATCTGACCTTTCGGAATGCAGCATTCTATACTAATTCACACACACAAAAACTCCATATTTTAAAAGTGTCTAAATCAAAAGTAATTTCTAATTAGAAATCTTTTCTACATAGGAAACCATTCTTACATTTGTTCGCCTAAACACTGTAATTTTTATGAAAATGATTAAAACCTTTTTGCAGACTTTAGAAAATGCTTTTTAAAATCATTATGTTCATAAGTAAAGCGATTATGATATCAGTTTATACTTTTACTCTAGCCACAGCTGGAGGGCATTTTTGAAATGAGCAGGCATAGGAAATGCTCCAGGTGTTTTGGCCCAATTTAATCAGCGTACATAAAAATTCTCAGGTCCAACCCAGATTTATTTGTCTTTTTTTTTTTCTTAAGCTTTTTCTTAAATCGGTTAAAATGGGAATTCAATTGCCTCAGGGCTATCAAAGCCTTTGTATTTCAAGATTCTGTAGAGACACACACAGTAACCGATTTAAAATACACACCTGATTTAAAATACACACACCTGTTCTGTGCTGAGACGGAATCCTGCGTGCAGACTTGGGACGCAGGGTCCCATTTCCCACGGAGGCAAAGGACCCTGGGCGCTGGGTTGCTGACCTCAAGCCCCAGACTTGGGGCTGGGGCAAGAGGGCGGGCCTCCTGTGTCAAAGGTCACACGTCAAACGCCAGCCCGACCCAGCCATCCTCGAGATGACGTCATTTTGAGGGTCTTTGTTCCTAAACACAGGGCACAGATCAACGGTGACTTCGACGCCGGCGACTCCTGTCTCCTGTGTCGCCAGGCCCTCTCGTCCTGCCCAGGCTCGGGACAGGGCGCTCCGCAGAGAAACTGAGTCAAGGACTCATAGTCTAGGATGAGGACGCTAGGGGAGTGGCGTTGCTGGGAGCGGAGGTGGGTTGGTCCCGCGGGACGGGCTTTGGTCACTATCCAATCAGGGTCATCGGGAGGGAGAGACCTGGCAGCATTGTCCAATAAGGGCTCGGAGGAGGGTTCAAGGACTGTCCAATCAGGGCGCGGGGAGCCCGAGCACCGTCCAATCAGGGCTGGGGGCGGGCGCGCTCGCCGCGTGGACGTTGTCTCCCCTGCCCGGATCGCGGGACGGAGGGAGTTGGTCCAGGAGCCCGGTACGCGGCCGGGACATGGTGAGTGCGCGGGATCGGGGCTGGAGGCGAGACCGGGACGGGCTGGTTCGGACTGGCCTCATCGGCTGCAAGCGGCCGCGGGCCCTCGTCCTGCGCATCCTCCCCACCCCCGGGGTCCCTCCTCCAGCCTCCATCCTCTGCAGCCGAGTGGGGTCCCGACGTCCTGTCGCGTCCCTGCGTGGGGGTCCCGGGGGTCCCGATTTGAGTGTCCTTTTTCGGCGTCCTGGATCTCCCCGTGCCCCTCACTCCCCAGGTCCAGATCCTAGTTCTGGGCTAGGCAGGGGCGGAGGGAGGACAGGGCGACCGTAGGCGTTGGCAGTCAGGGGCTCCTGGAGGGCTGGGGGCAGCCAGGTGGGGAAACCGCCCAGGACCCGACACATAAAAGCAGATTCAGACTTCGTTAAGGAGAGACTTTACTCCTGTTAAGAAAACAAAATTCAACTGAGTAGATTTAAACATCTAATTGGTTTTATTTCACGATTCGTGGATGGGGTGCATCTCATCTGGCAGACAGGAAGGCGCTCCGAGGAAGAAGGGACAGAAGGGAGTGGAACTAGGAAGTTACGCTAACCTGACTGTGGCAAGGTCACTTTCCTTTAGGGGAAGGTGGGGTCTGTCATGCAGGTGACCTCACTAATGACCCGGTAATTCCTGATTGACAGGTTTTAGATTCCATTCCTGGGATGGGCTGAAACCAATTAAGTCAAATCTAAGTTTGGTGACTTGGGGCTTAGCATAAGTGACCCTGTTTGGGGCCCGTTGTCCTGTTTTTAACATTCTAAGACTATAATAACCCAGAATGAGGCTCACATCTCAGAAGAGGGCTTTTCTGTGGCAGGAAGGTGAGCAGAAGGCGATGTGACAGGGACAGTCCCCCTGTGCTCAACACACTCTCCGCTCAGGTCAGCGCAGCCTTGTCTGCATGTCAGCGCTTGTTCAGAGGGGCGGGGGCCATGTGTGGGCCTGTGGGGACAGGAGCCCGAGTAAAGTTTGAGTAAGAAACGGGCAATTGTCAAGCCTTGGTCCAGCCCTGTGGGAAACATAAAACTAGCATTTCGTAAAGGGGCATGTTCATTCAAAAGAATAACTTCGAGGGGTGTGAGAGGGACTGTGCCCTGGGGAGAGCATAAAATCTGCAAGCACCTCAAGAGTTGAAGAAAAGAGTTTTGCTTTCATAGAGAGGAATGAACAAAAGTAGGAAGTACCAGGTGTGGGATGGCAGGTCCCAGTCAGCCTGTCCTCAAGAGGGCTGTCTGGGGGCTCAGGCTGAGCACAGGCTAAGGGCAAGGGTCTGGGGTTGAGAGAGAAGCCGAACCATGTCTGCGCAACACGCCTTGGCTCTGCATGGTCAGTGGTTATGAGCAGTTCAGCTGTTCGTGCTGTCTGTGTCCGATATTGTCCTGGATAAACAAGGGGGAGGAGGTTCCTGAAGTGAGTGAGCCCCTTTCCAGAACGAAAAGGCGAAGGGGATTCTGACACCTTCCATGGGTGTTTCCAGGAACACACGGCTCAGGGAGGATTCAGATTTGTCATCTAACCCCTGTCAGCAGCGTCCTGTGTCCAGTCAGCACTGGGAGCTTTCCCTTATCCCAGCCTCAGCTTTCAGCAGATGTGAAGTGACAGTTCTTTCTGCCTTATTTCTTCTCCTCGGTGAGGGTAGCAGGGATCTTAGGTCTCTGCCTGCCCTGGTCATTCCTATTTTCATAGTACTGAACCAGCGATGCTGGGGACAAGAGACTCAGTACAGAAAATGTCCTCTCTCCAGTAGAAACATTCCTATTTTCATAGTACTGAACCAGCGATGCTGCTGGGAACAAGAGACTCAGTACAGAAAATGTTCTCTCTCCAGTAGAAACGCAGGGAAAATGACCACAGTTCCACACCTTCATGCGAGGTGGGTGGAGGCATAGATTAAAATATTCGTAAGATTCACAGTGGCTCTTCCGTTCAGGCTGTGGAGTCTCCGGCACTGTGGGGTCCTGTCCTGCCTCCTGCTAACGGCCGACGTCCAAGATGAATGCAAGTTCTGTGAAATGCGACCTGTGAGGCCGACGTGTGTTTAATTCTGATTATTTGATTTAGAATTTATTATCATGTGGATAATAGGGAACCGCTATGTTCGCTGAAAAGGATGACCATTTTCCTGTTATTTCAACCATAAGAGTGCGCTAGCATCCCCTCCTCGCTTTATCCTTGTATGCAGGTGGCAGCAGTGATTCTGCGGGGTCTCAGTCACATACTAGGATGAGGTCTTTGTCACATTTCAGTGACGCCCGGTGCTTGAAGCAGAAGCGTCTCCTGGTTGGTGACAAGCTGCACCCAAAGCTGGTCCTGGGTAGGGGGTGAAGGAAGGTTCAGTTGGGTCTTGCTGGGCACCTTGCCCTGCACGTGGCCTCCAGCCCCCGGAACCACCCAGAAGGGGCTGTTGGTGCTTAGAGAAGCCACAGAGGCCGGGAAGGGGAGATCCACCTGCAGGGTCCCGGGGCTGCTTCCTGAAGGTTGGTTTTGGCGTCATCCACAGAGTTGGTGGCGTTTAGTGTGTTTTGTAGAAACTGAGTGAGTCTGTGAAAGTCAGACTTAGCTTCTTGGGTTCAAGTGCTGTTGGAAGGGTTTATGGATTTTAGGGTTTCGGTGAGTCAGAACTCATGCTCCTGCGTTTGTTCCTTGGGGAGCCCTGAGGTCCTGGAGGAAGGGGCTCCCTCCTTGAGAGAGTGGGCACTATGGGGATTAGAATTAGGTGTCCTGGGGCTCAAGGTCTCGTCCTTCCCTGGGAGGAGCCACCCGGGGCTACCTGTGAGCAGAGAGAGCCTGGCCTCCACTTGGAAGGGCTTTGAGCGCTGTCGGGGTCCCCTGTGTGCTGTGGGAGGCCAGCTGCGGATCTGAACTGCGCACACTGGCCACTCTGCCCTTTGTCCCCTGGGGAAGATCCGCTGCCCTGTGACCCAGTGTGTCCCACACCTAGCAAGGCAGTGCCGTTAACTGAAGGTGTGGGAATTTTATTTTGTTGGTGGTTGTAGGACCCCAGGTGTTGGTCCCAGGGTGACCACCATCTTGGTTCTCGTGGCTCAGTGCAGACTTCCATCTGTTCATCACCACCAGGCCGCCTTTTGTTTGATTTTCCTCTGCGGGATTGGCCACAGTGACTGTCACCAGTAATACACCGGCAAGCTTGCACAGCGGCTTCTTGTGGTTTCTCAGCCTCAGTTTTTTTTGTCAAGAGCTTATGTCTGAGCTCAAGTCACCCAGTGAACAAATTCATTCCCCGCAGCTCTTGTGGGGCATGCGTTGTCTATTGTTTATTTCTTGCTTTTGTGGGCAATGCTGCTACAATCATTCTTGTTTTTGTTTCAAGTGCAAGTGCATCCAAAATGTCTTGTACCTTGGAGGAAAACTGGGTTATAGGTTGTGGATGAGTTCAGATCTACGCAGAAGTGCTGATGGTTGCATGAATCACGTGTCTCACTGTTGCTCATAAGTGTTTATTTCTGTTTTTTTCAGCACTGAGTTACCTAACGTTCATCTCGAGGCTGTGAGTCGGGGATTCCTCGTGAGCGCATGTGGTCTTTGATTATTTATGGGGTTGAGCATTTCTAACAAGTGGCAGTTCATCTGTGAGATAGTTTTCAGTTATTTCTCACCTTCGATTCATTTGTGTTTATTGATTTTTTTTTATGTTTTTTTTTTTTTCCGAGTCTGTACTATCATCCTTTTCCATTTCCAAGTAGTGCTGTTATTTTCTCCCAGATCATGGTTTATCATTTCTCATTGTTAAATAACAAAAATTCAACCGAATAAACTTGAACATCTAATTGTGTTTATTAGAGGATTCATGAACCGGGCAGCAGCATCCCAGTCAGCAAGTACAAAGGAGCCCCAAAGGGTTACAGGAAGGAATTGGAAAGCAGGACCAGGAAGTCAGAAGGAAACATAAAAGGATTATTCTGGGTGAAGTCACCCTCCTTTGGGGGACAAAAGGCCAATGTGAAGTTTACCACATCAATGCTGACCAGAATCTTCCAGACTGACCAGTTCAGACTACGTTCCCAGAGGAGACAGGAGCTGCCACGAGGACAGGTCTTAACTCTCGTGGGCTTAGCACAAGTGACTCCATTTTGTTGTTTCTTTTTAAAAACCTTCATTCTACATTTTGATAGACAACTGCTTAACTTTAATCGACTTGAATTTCTCCATTTCTTCTTTTGTCACTCACTCTTTTTTTCTGATGTAAGACAACTCTCCCAGCTCTCAAGTTGTCAACACGTTTGCTTATAACTTCATCTCAGAGTGTCCTTATTTGTCACAGGTAAATCTATAGTGAATTGGTTGTTATACATGAAGTGGATTAGGAAATGATATTTTATTCCCCGTGGATAACCAGTCGTAACTGCCCCATGTGACAAAGTGTCACCATCTATATCCCTGTTTTGGGTCGCCTACTCTGGGGTGGTTCCACTTGTCAGAAACTATGGGTCTGTTTTGGTACATTGCGTGTCTTTCCATTGGTGAATTTGTCCATTGCTCTGTGATCACCATTCTCTTCTTACTTTAGAAACTTTGATATCTTCTTGGAAAATCCCACCACATTGTTATGTGGGAAATCTCAGCTATTTTTAGAAATGTCTCTTACATTTCAGTTTTTAGAAGTAGTTTTTCTAAAGTTTAAGCAAGATAAAAACGAACTCCAAACAAACATGCTTGTAGATTCCATGGAATTCTCTTGAAACTCGATCTAATTGTGACAGTGACTCTCCTTACTGAAATATGCCATCCCTGCACTTATTTTGCTGTGGTGTTATCTAATACTGTCCTCTAATTTTTATTAAATTATTTTATAATTTTTGCTAGAGATATTTTCTAACTTAAAATTTTAGTTTTAGTATCAGTTAAAAAAAAATTTTTTTTAATGCCTACAGCACCTGGTATTTCTAGGTGGTCTCCCATCCAAGTACTAACCAGGCCCGACCCTGCTTAGCTTCCGAGATCAGACGAGATCGGGCACGTTCATGGTGGCATGGCTGTAGACTTAGTATCAGTTTTAGAACTTTGTTTTAAGTATTTGCTTTTAATCGCTTGTTCATTGTGATTCTAAGTACTCCGAATTTTATTTTTATGAGTAATCGTTCTGGAAACGTATATAAAATCTGAGTCTGTGACTATGTTTATATATTTTTACGTGATCGATACACAACCATTTGTGCTGTTAATAAAGGAAAAAAGGTTTTTCTATGAAAACATTTTTTAAGGTAAAACTACACCGTTAGTTTTCTCTGTTCGTGATTTTTAAAAAGCAAGCATGTCCTGGGGATCAAGATTAGAGAGATTTCTTTGCCTATTGTTAGCAAGAGCTCAGGGTGTGAAGGACATTTGGATACTTGAAAACACTCTGAAAAGAAACAGGACTTGAAATGCAGTTTTATGTGAAACCATTTATAAGATCCCAGTTATCAGTTTACTGAAAACACACCACGGAGGATACATGGGAGTTGATTGAACTCACCATCTCTGATAGTACAGAAATGACACAGGACGGCCTCTCTCACTCCCGTCCTGGTCTGTGCAGCAGGGTCCAGATCTTAAATAGAAACCAGCGCTTCCCCTCAGTGCGGTGGGCAGACTGGTTTGATATTCTGTTCTGCGTGCCATTGAAGCCCTTACGGCCAAGCCCGTGTTGACTCCAACTTAGAGGAAAGGATGACACGTGTCTGTTTGCCAAAGAGTAGCAGTTCATATTTGGACAATCAAGTAAAATGACAAGGAGGATTATGTGTGAATCTCTGATACTGGTATTTGAATTTGTCTGAACCATTTCATGCTTCAGTAATTAAGAGAGACGAGGTGAAGACTCGATTTAAGATGAGACATCCATTAATATGGATCATTGAAGGGATAATCGTTCACTCAGTGTTTTGTCCAGTTGGGATAAGAGTTTGCAAAGGATGTCATATGCCTGTAAAGAAATATTATATTTACTAGAATAAGATCTTATAAATGAATGCATTGTTTCTCATATTTCTCCATTTTCAAAGCTCTACAGGCTTCATAGAGGAAAGCAAAAAGTGTTCCCCTTTTATTCAGGCAGGTTTGTGAAAATAATTTAATACACCCACACTTCTTCACAACCTTGCCAGGTCCCAACATATTTTATGTAAGAAATATACCAGAAACTTTGTTTATAAAAAGCCCCTTACATACCAAGAAAGTGTCATGAATTCTATCTTCGGGTCCTTGTTGGCGCTCATTGCGTCCTTGACAGTCAGCAGCCAAGGCAGGTATGGGCACCTGGGCACCTGGGGAGGAGATGAGCTGGTTTCTTTCAAAACATCACTGCACATGGAACTGAAATTGATTTTTTAATGTTATGACCTTTGCCATGATCAGTTACAGATTTAATCATTTGTGGGATTTGGGGACTTCTGAATGCTAAATCTGATCATGAGGCACTAAGGAAGTTTAGTTGTTTTCCTTGTAAACGTTTTTCCACTTTCTTGTTTTGCATGGCAGCGCTGGCTGGGCCTTCACAGGCGTGGGCTGTATCCACGCCGGTCCTCACCTTCCTGTTCCTGCCCTCAGAGGGCACAGTTGCAACGTTTCGCCGCAAAGTAGGAAGTTGGTCTGGGTTTTATGTAGACACCATTTCTTTCTGATTATGTGTGTTCCCGCCTCATCTTTTAGTTATGTTGTCATGAATGAAGAATGACATGAGACAGGCGTGTCCTCACCATCTGTGGATTGTGTGTGTGTGTGTTTTTTCCATTAATAGAATGAAATATCTTCATTGAATAATCAATATTTAATCCATCTCTCTTTTCTGGAATGAAATGAATGTGGTTGTGACTTGTCATGTTTTTTTTAAATATACATTTATGTGTTGGATTTCCATTTAAAAAGCCTTTTGCCTTTATATTTATGAATATTTTTTTCCTTTGAATATTTTTGGAATTGTTCCTTTCTGGTCTTGGTAATACTCTGCGATTTTTTTTTTTTTTTTTTACACAATTAGAAGCCACTGACTTTTGAGTCTTTGTTACCTGGCCAAAGAACCAGGCTTGCGTCTGACTTTTGAGTATTTGTTACCTGGCCAAAGAACCATTTGAGACTTGCGTTTAGAGTATGTGGGTATTTGATCTACTGCTTTTTTGTCTGTAGTGAACACGGAGATTCTCGGATCTGCTCACTTGTATCATCTCAGCTAAGTGTACCGATGTCTATACATTTATCCGATTACAGCCAATCTAAAAAATCTCCCACAAGTGATTTGTAATACCTCTTCAATGTGCTTATTAATTTCTGAATCATCTGAATATTTGTTCCTTTTTCACACTTTCTTTTATTTGTCCAACTTATATTGTTTTTTTAATATAATTCTTGAATTCTAGGCACTCAGTTATTCATTTGGGTGGCCCTGCTGGCTTGATAGATTCTTCAGGCACCAGGCTCTGCTCTTACACAGCACGTGTGCCAGGCCCCAGGCCCTGGCCTGTGTCTGTTTCCACAGCGTCCACCTCACCCTGGGAGGGGTGGGGTCTCTGCCTCTGTCAGATATGAGGGGATTAGACCAGGCTCCTTGGCACTGTGACTCCCAAGGCGAGAGTTGTTCTGATGAAGCTGCCGCCCTGGACGTCTCCGAGTTCATGACATCTTGACATTCTGGTTCCAGGTCTTGGCGCTGACAAGGAAACCTTTGAGCAAGCCATCTATCCAATTCTGTTATCTGAATGATGCTTTCATTTTTCAGTTTTTACCTTACCCCAGGATCTGCTCTCTCAGTAAAAATCATTCCAATTATGTATAAGGAAGTCTGTATCAGTTGTCACACTTTGCTTCCAGGTTCCATGCATTTACCATCACTGAGTGTATAGCATTTGGTTTGCTTGCTTATTGTCATTCGATGAGAGTATGACCTCAGGAGACCTAGGAATTGAGTCCCGGTCCCTGACTGTCATCCTCCCCCATCCTTTTACGTGAAGAAGTGTCTTGTTGAAACAATATATGTGGGATGTTTCAGGATGCGGTGGTCTTTGCTGATGTGGCTGTGAACTTCACCCGGGAAGAATGGGCTTTGCTAGATCATTCTCAGAGGAGGCTCTACCGAGATGTGATGCTGGAGACCTGCCGGAACCTGGCCTCCGTGGGTAAGGATGGCTTCTTCCCTTGGCTTAGATTTCAGGGAAGATGTATTTCTGACAATGGATAGTTCTAATTGGGGCAAGGAAATGAAAATATGTTGGAAAAAAGACATTATTCCAGTGTTCATGGAACCTACCTATCTATAGTCAAATGGCTTTTCCACAAAAACAAAATTTCACGTATTAATCTAAATATTTATTTATTTTGATCAAAAATCTGATGCTCCCTAATTTTGTAAGTATCAGTCAGTTTGTCTCCAGTTTGCTGTGGGGGAGTCAAAACAACCTCATGATTGTCACCGCTGAAGAAGTTACACTGGGGTTAATACACATTTGACATTGTGATCTTGCTGCAATTAATTCCACGCTTACCTAGCATCACTGGCCTGAAGATCATAGTGTCAGCCCATCTCGTGCAATGTTTGTTGCCCTCCATCCTCCTCCATGATGAGATTTTGTGCAGGAGCAGGGCAGGAACCACACATCATCTGAGGTCCCAATGGCACCTGGCCTGTGGGGAAAGATTTCTTCTAGGTCCTCTTTGTCTGTGAACACCAGGAGAGGAACAACCCTTGGGAACAGCAGGTTCTAGATAAGGGAATGATATTTGTACATGTCCATTAAAAACATGACTTAATGTGTGTGTGAAAAGGGTGACGTTTGTCACTTCCCTCATTCCCCATTGGACTTCTTATCCATCCTAAAGCACTTGGAAAGACTTTCTGTAGCTCTTTACAGGGAGCATTTTGACACGTGCATTTTGCCTGTTTCATTTCTACTTTGATTTTCTGATAACATTTATTTAAGCATCAATCTCCATCTCTTAAACTATTTCTTAGTGAACAGGCTGTCATTTTGAGCGATTTTTCCTATTATTGCCAATGTCTCAAAGGAGCCAAGGTTCTCTAAGAGTTTTTCTTGGCTCAGTTGTTCAGTCCATCTTATTAAATTTGTCTACATTTTGGGATCAGTATGTGATAAAAAAAAAAATCCACATATGATCTATTTGCTTTCCTCTATCCCACCATCTCGATCCCAAGAAACTAAATGTGGTACCAATTGTTGCAGATTGTTTCACGCACAAAACCAGTGGATCATGTTCTCAGAGGAATATTTTAGTGAAAGAAATATCCAGTGAAGAGAAAATTGTAAGATTCACAGGAAAAGATTTGTGGTCTGTGTTTGAAGAACCCTGGACATTACATAACGTTGCAGATCAGCAGCAAATGCAGGAGAGGCCTTGGAGGTGAGCAGCATCTCCACGGGGCAGGGGTCCTCAGCAGAGTGGTACACTAACTTGAAATTTAAGAAAAAATGTAAACCTAGCTCATCAATAGTGCACTCAGAGAACATTTATAAGACACCATGTTCATAACTGTGCTGTAGATATTGAGTGTCTGAAACAGAATTCAGTTGCAAACAGTGGTCAGGAAACTCCGGACATAAGAAACAGTGAGAGCCGTGGCTCTGCATGAGCTCAGTCAGAACATTGATGTTGTTCCACGATGTAACATTGTAAACAGCCAGGAATATACACATGCACTGAAAATGGCAAACACATAGTCAAAATGATCGTTAGCACCGTCAACATTCAGTAACAAGGACATCACTTATGGACATTAGTCCCTAACAGTGTGCTTCCTGTTTGAACAGCCATCGTTTTGTGCAGAGACCCTGTGAATGTAACGGAGGTCGTCAGTGTGGAGACACTGTGACTCAGATCACAGATCTTCCTGTGCCTGGGAGATGTCCAACTGCAGTTAAACCCTCCGGATGTAGCAAGCATGGAAACACCTGCCTGGATCGTTCTTTCCTGAAGAATCAGCCCAGCTCTCCCACTGGAAATGAGCCCCATTCCTGTGAGGAATGTGGAGAAGCTGGCAGGTGTGTCCCGTGTCTCAGCACTCCCGGGGACACGGACCTTGTGGAGAAACCCTGTCAACGTCAGGATGCAGGGCACGCATACAAGCGAAATGGGAAGCGTCTCAGTCATAAAAACTCCTTTGAGTGTGACAAATGCAGAAAAGGTTTCACTTGCCCCTTCTCCTTTCGGAGTCATATAAGAGGTTGCCGTGGACAGAAAATCCATGCATGTAAAGTGTGTGGGAAAGCTTTTAGGTATTATTCCTACCTTACACGCCATTTTAGAACTCACACTGGCGAGAGGCCCTATGAGTGTAAGCGTTGTGACAAGACGTTCAGTTGTCACTCCTACCTGCGAGAACATGTGAGGACGCACACTGGGGAGAAACCCTATGAGTGTAAGGAATGTGGGAAGGCCTTTGGTTGTCGTAAATACTTTAGAAGACACATGAAAACGCACAGCGGAGTGAAACCCTATGAGTGTGCAGAGTGTGGGAAAGCCTACACTTGTTCCTCCTCCCTCCGAGAGCATGTGAGGACGCACAGTGAGGAGAAGCCCTTTGCGTGTAAGGTGTGTGGGAAAGCCTTCAGGCATTCTCGGTATTTTCAAAGGCATGTGAGAATGCACAATGGAGTGAAAGCATATAAGTGTAAAGACTGTGGGAAAGCCTACAGTTGTTCCTCCTCCCTTCGTGAACACGCGAGGACGCACACTGGGGAGAGACCCTTTGAGTGTGAGCACTGTGGGAAAGCCTTCAGTCGTCACTCCTCCCTTAGAGGACACGTGAGAATGCACAGTGGGGAGAAATATGAATGTGCACAATGTGGTAAAGTCTTCCGTTGGTCCTCATCCTTACAAAAACACACAAGGACGCACTATGAAGAGAAGCCCTATGAATGTCAGCAGTGTGGCAAAGCCTTCTGGTATCCCACCAACCTGCGAGCACATGTGAGGACACACACTGGAGTGAAGCCCTGAACACAAAGACTGTGGGACGCCTTCATTCTCCCTTAATGCCTTGTTGTAAAATTGAGGAAACATACTGGAGGGGAACCTTAAGAGTGTAAAGAACGTAGGGAAACTTTCAGATGTAGCACTTCACTTATTTTGTACATGCAAACTCAGAACAGGACTGAAATCTTTTAATCACTAAAATATGATTTTGTCTTTGTAAGTGTGCATCACGTGCCGTTGAGTCAGTTCCGACTCCGTTGACTATGAATGAACCCGCAGTTTCCTGTCCCTACGGCCGTGCTCAGCCCCTTAGACACAGGCCTAGGGCTTCTGTTATGGACTTAGTCATCTCTATCTGGTCTCCTCTCTTACTACTGCCTTCTATTTTCCCAGCATTATCGTCCTTTCCAAAGAGCCCAGCCTTCTCATGATGTGCCAGAAGTAGGACAGCTTTAGTTTTGTCATTTTTTGCCCCCAGTGACGTTTCAGGCTTATTTTGCTCTAAGACCCACTATTTTGTCTTCCTTGAAGTCCAGGGTCTCCACGCGCTCCCCTCCAGTGCTTTATTTCAAATGAATTGATATTTACCTGTCAGTTGTCTTCACTGTCCACATCTGTACAGAGTAACTGGGAATCTGAGGGCGCGGATGGTCTTAGCCTTGGTCTCCAATGACATGTCTTTGGTCTCGGTGATCTTTCCTAATTCTTACATTGCTGCCCTTTCGAGTCTCAGCCTTCTCTTGATTCCTTAGCCGCAGTCCCTGAATTGATGACTGTTCCAAGGTAGCACAACCCTTAACAATGTCGGCATCTTCATTGCCTGTGTCAGTTATTCCTTTTGTAGTCATGATTTTTGTCTTTTTGATATTCAAATGCAGTCCTGCTTGTCTCATTTCTATTACAATGTCTTTTGGACCCAGAAGTGATAGTGGTTTTTGTTTTTTTTTTGTTTTCTGTGCAACTCGACATAATATTAGATGAAAAAAAATTGATTCCTACCTTCCATTATATTTCTAGTATGTGACCATGATTTAACACTTGTATTGTTGAAATTTCTTTTCTTGTCCACTGCTGCAGATACTCAAATTGTTTGACTTGATATTTACCCTCCCCTTTTGTTTTCATAACTGAAAAACGTGTCTTCCACATTTGTTGCTAGTTAGTAGTCATTGAAATATTTTGGAAGAGGACAGTCTCATGTGATTATGTTCATAATTTGGTCTCTGCTCATTGTCCTTGATTTTGGTTGGACATTGGACAGGATGCATTGAGTTAAAAAGAGAGACCTTGTGGCACGAAGAGGAAAGCTGGTGTCCAGAAGGTTCTACTGAATTGTGTTGTCATCTTGGATGAGGTGGGAAACTGTATCCCATTGTCTTTCTGGTTATGGTTCTGAGGTGAAGGTCACAAGAAGAGGAAGTTGCATGAGGTTTGGAAAGTAGAGCTGACGAAGCTATGATTCAGTTCTTCTGAACCCTCAGGAGACATCGATGCAGAGGAGCCTAGTGAGCCTGGCTTACAGCACAGTTTTCTGAGTCCTGGCTCTGTCCATCTGGGATAGCCCCCAACCAAACCCGTGGCTACTGTTAATTCTTGCTTAGGCAGCAGATTGCACTGACTTTTATCGGAGCTCCCCCATCATGTACCCTCTGTGGTTTTCAGGCTCCCACATGTTTTCGTATTTTCCTGTAGCTCTTTTGTGCCCATCAGGCCACTTCTAGAGGCCATCACGCTGAGCATTCTTCTGTCATTTTTTTTGTCTCCCTCCTTCTCTGTTTTTCCTAATAACATGATTTTTACAGGAAGCATCTTATTCCTCTAATAGTAGATCTGTTTGCTGCCTCCACCATGGTACTTTTAACACCGCAGTCACAAGTTCAGGACACTTACCTCCTTGGTTATGTTGTTGAGAGGCTGCACTGACCCAGTGTTTCTCTTTTCTGGATACTTCCAGGACTGAAATAAGCATTTGTGAACATTTTTGGCAATTTGTTGTTGTTGTTACAGCTAAATTCTCTCTAAATTATAAACCTAGTATGTCCAATTACTTTCCATTATTTGTATGTGATTCAAAACTATACATTTTTGATATAGTTTTCTACATTGTTTCTTATGAAGCTATTATTACCTAGGTTTTCAAATCAGTTGCATACTAACAACTGTTACTATGTTTTATGTTTCATTAAGAGGATATGTTAGAGTGTCCCATTCTGGAGGATTAACTTATTCCTGTAATTTTGTCAATTATTTTATATAAGGTTGACATTACCAATTCCAATAACTCGCCAGAATAGCACATTAAAAAAACTATCTCAGATTATTTCAGTAAACCCAGAATAAAAACATTTTATACTGTTCAACACTTATCCATGACAAATTTCTTAGGAGTTTAGGAATAGGTAAGAACTCTCACAACTTTTCAACGGGACTCATCAAAAGAA
>NW_006429782.1:1703337-1722389 GCF_000325575.1 Pteropus alecto | reverse complement strand
AAAAGTAACATTTATTTTTCAGAGTTGAAACAATTGTGTTATAGATACCTGAAACTATATATGGGTAACCATAGGCAAAGATTAGTAACAAGTTTTTTAGGATTATCACTAAGTAGTTATTATGTGAAGTGGAAACTTTATTACCTTAAACTTCATGTTCTTTCACATTAAAAAACTATCTAGGGGGCACGTGCTGTATCAGGAGCTTCACCCAGTTCCAGCACTTAAAAGAGGCTCTGCTGGGAATCCTGGCCCCCACCAGCAGGCCGTCCTGGGTAACACGAAAGTGAAGGAAACACAGGGAGAAATCCTCATGAACTCATATTCGGTAACTCATTTTGGTGTCAAAGATGACACCAAAAGCACAAGCAATGCAAGAGCAAATATATAAGTTGGACTTCATCAAAATTTAGTTTTTTCGTGCATCGAAGGACTATCAAGAGAGTGAAAAGACACCTCACAGAATGAACATTCATAAATCCTACAGGTGATAAGTTTTTATCACTCAATAGAAAGCTTCCATCTCAATAACAAAAATGCAAAGAACCCACTTAACAGATAGGCAAAAGCCTTGAATAGACATTTCTCCAAAGATGAAATACAAATGATGGTAAACATGAGAAGATTCTCAACATCACTAATCACCAGAGGGATGCAAATCAAAACAAAAGGTGATACCACTTCTACCCATTAGGATGTCTAAAATGAGACAAGTCAGGAAAAAGTATTGAGGATGTGGAGAAATTGGAGCCCATGGCCACTGCTCGTGGGAAGGTGAACTGGTGCAGCCACTGCGGAAGAGAGCTTGGTGGGTCCTCAAAAAGTTAAACATAGAATTACAATATGACCCTACTATTTCTCTCCTCCCTATACTGAAACAGGTACTCAGATATGTTATATGAATGTTCCTTGTAGCACTATTCAAAATGGACAGAAGGTGGATACATTCCCAACTCCTTCAATGGTTGAATGTTATCAGAGTTTGTCCACCTGTTTAGCAGAGCCAAATACTTAACTCAGAATTGCAGTGGAGAGAGACTGGCTATTTTATTATGAATGGTGCCACCCAGGAGAATTGGAAGCTAATGCTCAAAAGCCCAAACTCCTTTATAAGACGGGGTTTTAAAGAGCAAAATCACAAGACATCATAAATAAAGGATTCGGGGTCATGAGCCTTGCAGACTGGTCAAGAGTGAAGTAAAGGCAGTAAATCATAATTTCAGGTCCTGAGGTCAGCTTTGGCATCCCTCAGTCTGCTTTCATGGGGGATGTGGCCAGGGGTCGTCCACTGTAGGGTTCAGGAGCTGAAACATGGGCCATGATGTTATCTTTACCCATACCTGTGACCCTTAGTCAAGGCCTGGCCACTGTTTCCGGCTGCCTTGGGATTAATGACTAGTAAGGAAAGGGCTGAGGCTTACAGGGCATGCTGGGAAAAATTGAATAGATGGCTGGGGTGACTTGTTAAATCAGAATCATATGTTCAATCAGGACCATTGGTTTCAGTGTGTTTGCTTTGTGGGCCATAAAACATCCTATTGATGCATGTTACTAGGTTATCTTGATATGCAGGCGTAAGGGCGATACATCTTGTGACCTTACTCTATGTCATTATTTCTGCTGTCTGTTATTTATTTTTTCCACAGCCTAACAGGTCCCAGGCCAAGCAATTTCTATAATACTTAACAGGGAGCTGTGTGACTTCCTTCTTGTGGCTGTTAGTCTAAACTAGTTTACCAACCTATTTTTTTTTAATTAAAGATATTTTTTGAGGGGTCTTAACTCCTTAGCTTCATGAATGGATAAACAAAATGTAGCATATACATAGGATGGAATATTATTCAGCCAAGAAAAGATATGAAGCACTGACACGTGCTGCAACATGAAAGAATTTTGAAAATACGCTGAGTGAAATCAGCCAGACACAAAAGGCAACAGTGTAGTGATTCCCTTTATATAAAGTATCCAGAATAGGGGAATCCACAAGGACAGAAAGTATTTTAGTGGTGGCCAGGAGTTAGGGTTATTGTGGCTATTACGGCCTTGAAATTTGTTTTTGAAAATGAAGATGTAATTTACTTACGTACACTCTAAAGTGTAAAACTCTGGCTTTTTGTACATTCACAAAGCTGAGCAACATCACTATACAATCTAAATAAGGAAATCGTTGACTGGAAAACAATATCGACTAGGTGTTTCATCCCAAAAAGGATTTATTCTGGCGGGAGGGGGTGGTTGGCGGAAGAAGATTGCAACCCAGGGCATGCAGCCATGGCTAGCCATGGGCACACACTGAACTCTGTGCCAAGTTGGAGAGGTACTTATAGAGTGGAGGGTGGGGAGAGCAGGGGGAGGAAGTTCAGGAGAGGGGTGGTTACAACTACGGAACTTTAAGGAAAGCATAGAGTGCTTCCTGTAGTGGCCTGGGGGTGTCCTAGTGTGCAGGCTCTTCCACATCCCGAGACCTCTCCCATAAGCCCTAGCTCCTCTGTGGATCCACTCAACTGATTATGTTCCTTTAAAGTCCTAGTCAGTCTTTATAAAATACGACCTTTTGCCTTTCAATTCGTAGGGACTAAAATCCTGAGCTGACAGATTTCCCTTGCAGGGTAAAACGGACACCTGAGAATTCGAACATCCCACACTTGTGGCTGTGCTGACACATGTTGGCTGAGGCCACAAGGTCCCACGTCTAGTAGGGGCAAAGGACCGGGGGCCACAAGTTGCTGATCTCAAGCCCCAACGTGAAGACGGGAGTAGGGCTGGTCCTCATGGTGTCAAAAGTCACACGTGAAAACTCATCCGGACCTTGCCTTGCAGGCGATCAGGTCAATGAGTGTCTTTGTAAGAGAGGAGAGGAGGAATCTGAAAAATGCAAAGGAAAGGGGTTGCAGAAATGACCGACTCAGCCTGTTAAAGTCCATTCCCGATTCCCCCTGCCACCCCCCCACCCCCCGCCCACTTCAGGACTCTCCAGTTAACATGTTTTCCCATAGCTATCTCCCCCGCCTCAAGGACTCTCCAGCTCACATCTGTTGATTCATGGCTTGCCAAACAACTAAAGTTCTTCCTTATCTCTGTACCTGTGTAGACATAACAAGACTGGATAAAACTGCCTGTTAGGTTACAATTGGGGCTCAGCCTTTGGATAGGAATCCACTGAGCAGGAGCCAGCATTAATAAGTGCTGCTTCCTGCTTATAGCCTCAGTGTTCTATCTTTGTATAACAGTGCTGATAACGCCAAGGTCGCAGGTTCTGTAAGGCAAATGACCTGTAAGAGCAGTGGTCTGGAAATTCCTCCCCCCTTGCAGCCCCCCACCCAAAGCTCCCCCTCCCCATCCTGAGTCATGAAGCACACGTGGAACCTCAAAGGAATCACGCACCCCTTGCATGGACACTGCAGAGGTACATAAACTAATAAATGGAATCAAAGAGAGCTCTGTGCATTGGTGCTGTTAAGCCCCACACACTCCACTGGCCTATAAATTCTTCCTCCAACAAAGTTGTCTGAGGGTCCAAATTCCTGAGTCGGATGTTGCTTCCTGCAACATTTGTTCTTAAAGGGCACAGATCCACGGTGACCTTGCCACTACACCGTCGCGACCCTAGAGATCACCAGACAGTACATACAGGAACAATCCACCCACAAACTTGAGGCAGAACTGCCCAGTACAGGAGGACAAGGTGGTGACCCTGAGCTGCGACCTACACCACGCAGAACCCGCCTGCTGAGATCGGGTGAGGCTCAGAGTGCCACATCCCGCACCAGGGGTGCGGATTTGTAGAACTCGCCATGTAGGGAGGGGCTGAGGACCACTGTCCCACTTCTCCCGGTTTCGCCACGCGACCTCCGCATTCGCCCGTCACTCAGGCTTACTCTGTCCAATGAGGAAAGACGGAGGCGGGGCCGGAGCCGAATCGGGACCTCAGGGGCGGGGCCAAGGAACTTCCCAGTCAAAGAACCGGATGAAGGTCTCAAAAACAGGACAAGCCCGGCCGGGTGGTGTGACAGAGATCTGTCCAATCAGAATCCTTAGGACGGGAGCGCCTGGAAATCCGTCCAATCATGTGGCGGGTTCCCGAAGCCCTGTCCAATCAGGGTGCGGGAGACCAAAGCATCGCGCATCCACCGCGGAGGGAGGCGGTCCTGCGCACCTGCGGGGAGCGGCCTGCGGCGTCCTGTCACCGTCGCTCACCTATCCCAGCTGCGGAGCCGTGAGGAGGACGCCGGGAGAGCCCGCTGCGCGGTCGCGAGATGGTGAGTGCGGGGCGCGGCGTGAGGTGGGGTGAGGGGAGGGATGCATGGAGGAGGGGGTAAGGGGACGAGACAGGGAGGGGTGGATCGAACCAGCCGGAATCGCCTGGAAGCGGCCTGGGCTCCCTGCTCCCTCCGAGGTCTAACCTTCATCTTTGCCTTCGGCCGCGGGGTGGGGTCCCAGCGTCCTGTCCCGGCCCGGCGGAGGGGTCCCAGAGGCCCGACCCGTGTCCTTGGCCGGGCGGGAGACAGCGGAGGACGAGACGACAACCATGGTAGCCGTCAGGGGCTTCGGGCGGGGTGGACGCCAGGTGAGAGGACACGCCCTGGATCTGACAGACAAGATCAAAGTCAGGACTTGCTTAAAGAGACCTTATTCCAAGGATTGGAGCATAGGGGCAGTGCTCGGATCTGAGAGATGCGCGTCCCAAATCAGACAGAAAAGGGCCCGCGTGTGTGGAGGGCGAGCAGAAGACCTTTTTCCAAGGATTGGAGCATAGGGGCAGTGCTCGGATCTGAGAGATGCGCGTCCCAAATCAGACAGAAAAGGTCCCGCGTGTGTGGACGATGAGCAGAGGGCGCTGTGACAGGAACCGTCCCCGTGTGCTCAGCACCCTCTCTGCTCAGATCGGCGCGGCCTTGTCTGCGTCTAAGCGCTTGTTCAGAGGGGCAGGAGCCATGTGTGGCCCTGTGGGGAGGACAGGAGCCGGAGTAAAGTTTGGGTAAGAAACGGGCGATTGTCAAGCCTTGGTCCAGCCTATGGAATATGAAAAATCCAGGCTTTAAGTAGGGATGTTCATTCAAAAGAATAACCGCAAGGGGTGGGGGCAGGGGCTGTGCAGTGGGGACAATGCTGTGACCATATGATCTGCAAGCATCTCAAAAGTTGTTTTTTTTTTTTTGAGTTTTACCTTTGTAGAGAGGCGTGAACAAAAGGAGGAAGGACCAGGTATGGTTGGGATGGCAGGTCCCTGGGTCAGTCTGACTTTAGGAGGGCTGTCTGGGGGCTCAGGCTGAGCACAGACCAAGGTCAGGGTTGTGAGTTTGGGAGAGATGCTGAACCATGTCTGGGCTACACGCATTTGCTCTGCTTGGACGAACAATTTAGCTAATCATTTAGGACTCAGAATGAGAGTGTGGGGCGTCTGCCTCTGACCTTGTCATAGGTAAACATGGGAGATATCTGAGAGTCTTATCTAAGTTGGATGATGAAAGGGGGCAGATTCCTCTCACCTTCATCAAGGACTCCAGGAGCACAGGGCTCAGCAGGACTCAACATTGTCACCTGACCCCTCAGAGAAGTGTTCTGTGTCCATTTCAGCACTAGGAGCTTTCCATTATTCTGGCCTCAGATTTCAGCAGATGTAACGCTACAGTTCTTTCTGCCTCATTTCTTGTCCTTTCTGACAGTCGTGTGTGTCTCAGTTCTTTGTCCTACTATGTCATGTTATTCCTGAGCTCAACCATAAATGCTGCTGGGGAAAGGTGTCTCCTATTCAGACAGCGTCTCCCCTTTTATTAGAATTGTGGGGGAGATGCACACGGTTCCTCACCTTCATGCAAGATCGGTGGAAGTACAGATTAAAACCATTCACGGAAGTTGTAGTGACGGTTCCTTTCAGAGTGCAGAGTTTTGTGACACCGTATGATCCTGTCCCACTTTTTGTTAATAGCTGATATCAAAGTTGAATGCAAATTTTGTGAATTGGGACCCGTGATGGTTGGTTTGACATCATTCACAGAGTTGGTGGTGTTTGTGCAAACTGAGTGAATCTGTGAAGGTCAGACTTAGGGAGCGAACCTTTGGATTTTACTAGGAGAGAAATTGATGTATTTGAGAGTTACCTGGGGTCAGAAATAAACTGATTCCAACTGAGTGTTTCCTCCTTGGTGAGCACTAAAGCCCTGGAGGAGAGGGTCCCACCCTGAGGAGGGAGCGGGCTGTGTGGGGATCCAGAGTTTTGTCCTCCGAGGTTTAGGGTCCCTTCATTCCTTCCCTAATAGGGGTCACCTTGGGGTCACAACCTGTGAGCAGGGAGTTCTCGGCCTCCACTCGGATGGGCTTTGACCTCTGACTTGGCGTCCCCTGTGCGCTGTGGGAGGCCGGCTGTTGATCTGAGCTGCACACACCAGTCGTTCTGCTCTTCTGTTTCCTGGAGAGGATAGAAATTTCTATTAAGGCAACTTTGGGATCACCATTTTCACCTTGTGTTGAAAGGAAACTTGGAAATTCCCAGAAACTTTAATGTCCTTTAGAAATAAAACACAGTGCTTCCAGATTCATCTTGGGTCTTTGTTGGCGCTCATTGCGTCCTTGATAGTCGGCTACCAAGGCAGGTATGGGCACCTGGGGCAGAGACGAACTGGTTTCTTTGAAAACATCACTGTACAGGGAACTGAAATTTATTTTTGCATGTTATGCTATAATTAGCACCTTTGCCATGATCAGTTACAGATTTAATCATTTGTGGGATTTGGGGACTTCTGAATGCTAAATCTGATCATGAGGCACTAAGGAAGGTTAGTTGTTTTTCTTGTAAACGTTTTTCCACTTTCTTGTTTTGCATGGCAGCGCTGGCTGGGCCTTCACAGGTGGGGGCTGTATCTGCGCCAGTCCTCACCTTCCTGTTCCTGCCCTCAGAGGGCACAATTGCAAGGTTTCACCGCAAAGTAGGAAGTTGGTCTGGGTTTTATGTAGACACCATTTTTTTCTGATTATGCGTGTTCCCGCCTCGTCTTTTAGTTGTATTGTCATGAATGAAGAGTGACGTGAGACAGGCGTGTCCTCAGCATCTGTGGATCGGATGCCTGTGGGTTGTGTGTTTTTTTCCAATAATGGAATAAATTATTCTCATTGAACAATCAATATTTAATCCATCTTTTTTTTCTGGAATGAAATGAATGTGGTTGTAACTTATTATTTTTTTAATACATTTATGTGTTGGATTTCCATTTAAAAAGCCTTTTGCCTTTATATTTATGAATAGTTTTTTCCTTTGAATATTTTTGAAATTGTTCCTTTCTGGTCTTGGTAATACTCTGCGATTTTTTTTTTATAATTAGAAGCCACTGACTTTTGAGTATTTGTTACCTGGCCAAAGAACTGTTTGAGACTTGTGTTTAGAGTATGCAGATATTTGGTCAACTGCTTTTGCGTCTGTCGTGACCACGGACATTCTCAGATCTGTTCACTTGCATCTTCGAAGCTAAGTGTACTGATGTCTATACATTTATCTGACTACAGCCAATCTAAAAAATCTCTCCCACAAGCAGTTTGTAATGTGCTTAATGTCTGAATCATCTGAAATTTTGTTTCTTTTTCACGCTTTCTTTTATTCGCTTATATTCTTTTGTATTTAAATAAAGATGCTATTAGTTTAAGAAGGACATAATTTTAGTTGGTCTGCAAATTTTAAGGACCTCTTTAATTGAGATATAATTTACATACCATAAAGTTTACCTATATAAAGTATCAAACTCAATGGTATCTGATGTGTTTACAGAATTGTGTAAGCATGCCCATATTGTAATTATGAAATGGTTTTATCACCCCAGAAGAAAACTTGCGTCTATTGGTAGTCACCCTGCATCTACCCCATCTCGACATGCCTGGGTCCTGGCAATGTATTCATCTACTTCCTGTTTCTATAGATTTACTTCTTGTGTACATCTCACGCAAATGATTTCATGCTCTGCACAGTCATTGAGTTTGCGCCGTCGATCGCTGCTTCTTTTCTCTTGTTGCCACATACTGTTCCATGTGACTATCCCGTTTCGATGATCAAATTCAGTTAATGGACTTTTGAGTTGTTTTTATGTTTCGGTTATTATGATTCATGCTGCTTTGAATATGTTTATACAGTCATGTGCCGCTTAAGGATGGATACATTTTTAGACAGGCACCCTTAGGTGCTTTCGTCTAGGTGATCCATGCCTAGATGGCATTGCCTAGTGCAGCCCTGGGCTGTGTGGTACAGCTTACTGCTCGCTGGCTGCAAGCTTGCACAGCGGGTTACTGTTCCAAACAATGCAAGGTTCAGGCAAGCACAAGAGAAGATGCTGCAGTCAAGAGACACGGTAAACACGAGATGTAGGAGGCTGCTGCTAGCATAACATGGAATCCTGTTTTACACCTCACTTTTTTTTATCAGTAGAGAAAGTCTAAAATGATGATAAAAAGCATAGTGTAGTCGTTCGGTGAAATGATGCCCATTACTTAACGTGACCCATGCCATCTTATGGAGCCCGCTGGATGCCAGTTACTTTGGGAGGATGGGCCCCCATCACCTGAAAGAAACGTTCTCGTATAGACAGGTGGGCTGATTAAGTTCTTTGCTGCTTTGGGTTACACAGCTCTTTAAGAAGCACATGCCACATGGCTACAAGCCACCTGCGTTGGCACGTGCCCCTTCGCTGTATATCCCACACCCACAGCCCCTTTTTGCTGCAGAGATGCCATCTTGCTGCAGAGAAGCCTCCGCTTCTTTCTGTAAGTTCCCCTGGAAGCTCCTCTTTTACTGCTGGAGTCATCAGCCTCTTTCTTCGGTCTCTTGGCACCTTGGGAAAATTTCCTCACAATAGTAAATACATAAAGCGGTGACATAGTTGTTTATTATCATCATCCAGTGGCGTGTACATTATTATCTGTGCTACACTTTGATCTGACTGGCGGCACAGGAGGTCGTTTATGCCCGCACCACCCCGAACGCGTGGGTAATGTCTTATGCTACGACGCTACGATGGCCGTGGTAGGATTTTTTCAGCTCTGTTATGATCTTGTGGGACTACTTCCATACATATGGTCCGTCCTTGACTGAAGCGTTATTTGGCACATGACTGTACTAGTTTTATGTTGATATTTGTTTTTGCTTTTCCCGGGTACGGAGCTATTTAGGAGTGGCATTGCTGTGTTATGTGGTTACATGCTCATGGGTTTGAAGACCCGCCAGGCTGTCTTCCGAAGTGGTTTCTTCACTTTCCTTCCAATCAGCCCTGTGTGAGGGCCCCATCTTCCTCACATCCTGGGCAGTGCCGGTCTGTTTGTCTCCACAGCCGTCCTCATGGTGAGAACAGGTATCGGCTGTAGTTTTGATTTGCATTTTCCTGATGACTAAGGTCCAGCATCTTTCGTGTGCTCATTGGCCATTTGTATTTCATCTTTGGAGAAAGTCTACTCACATTCTGTGCCCGTTACTTAATTATATTATGTCTCTTTATCTTGTTGCCTTTTTTTTTTTTAAATTGTTGCCACATGAGGTTTCCTATATATATTTAGAACACGAGTCTGGTATCGAGTGTGCGATGCGCAAACCCCGCTCGCAACCCTGGTTGAAGTAGCTGATGTAGTCGACACTTTTCTTTTTTGAGATTTTGAGAACATATTCTTTTAATATCTGAAAAATTTCCCCGTTTGCTCTATATTTCATTGGTATAAGGTCATGCCATATTGTTCTATAATATAAATTAGGTGGTTTTTTTCTATGTTAAAGTCGCCTTTGACTCCATTGCCATTAGATCCTTCAGTGATTCTTCTTCGTGAGCCATTTTCTCTAATTCCAGGCTCTTGGTTGTTTGTATGAGAGACCTTGTTGCCTTGATAGATTCTTTCAGAATCAGGCACTTCAATACTAGCAGGTGTGCCAGACCTTGGGTTCTGCTCTATGTCTGTTCCTATAGCATCCACCTCACCCCGGGAGGTGTCAGGTCTCTGTCTTTTTTGCATGTGATGGGACTAGACCAGGCTCCTCGATGCTGATGACTCCCAAGGCGAGAGTTGTTCAGATGAGGCTGCCCCTGACATCTCAGAGTTTGTGATATTTTGACATTCTGGTTCCAGCTCTTGGTGCTGACAAGGAAGTAAGTTTTGAGCAAGTCCACTCTCTCTTACCGTGTTATGTGAATGATGGTTTTATTTTTTTAGCCTTCACCTTATTTCAAAATGGGCTATATCTTAGTAAAAATCATTCTTTTTAATTACATGTGGATAATTTATATCAGTTGTCATCACACTTTGCTTCAAGGTTCCAAGCACTTACTTTCATTGAGCATACTGCATTTGATTTGCTTGTTCATTTTCATTTTCCATGAGAGTATAAGCTCCAGGAGTTCTAGAAATTGAGCCTCCCCCTTCCTCCCGTACGCACTGGTGAAGTGGTGTCTTGTTGAAACAGAATATGTGGGATGTTTCAGGACATAGTGGTCTTTACGGATGTGGCTGTGAACTTCACCCGGGAAGAGTGGGCTTTGCTGGATCATTCTCAGAGGAGGCTCTACCAAGATGTGATGCTGGAGACCTGCCGGAACCTGGCTTCCGTGGGTAAGGACAGCTTCTTCCCGACAATTAATTTTTCTAATTGGGGCAAAGAAATGAAAATATGTTGGAAAAAAGACATTATTCCAGTGTTCATGGAACCTACCTATCTATAGTCAAATGGCTTTTCCATGAAAACAAAGTTTCATATATTAATCTAAATATTTATTCATTTTGATCAAAAGTCTGATGCTCCCTAATTTTGTAAGTGTCAGTTTGTCTCCAGTTCGCTGTGGGGGAGTCAGAACAACCTCATGATTGTCACCTCTGGGGTTAATACACATTTGACATTGTGATCTTGCTGCAATTAATTCCACGCATACTTAGCATCACTGGCCTGAAGATCTTGGTGTTGGCCCATCTCGTGTAATGTTTGTTGCCCTCCATCATCCTCCATGATGAGATTTTGTGCAGGAGCAGGGCAGGAACCCACACATCATCTGAGGTCCCAATGGCCCCTGGCCTGTGGGGAAAGACTTCCTCTAGGTCCTCTGTGTCTGTGTATACCAGGAGAGAAACAACCCTTGGGAACAGCAGGTTCTAGATAAGGGAATGATATTTGTACACATCTATTAGAAACACGACTCAATGTGTGTGAGAAGGGTGACGTTTGTCACTTCCATGGTTCCCCGTTGTACTTCTCATCCATTCTAAAGCACTTGGAAAGACTTTCTGTAGCTCTTTACAGGGAGCATTTTGACACGTGCATTTTGCCTGTTTCATTTCTACTTTGATTTTCTGATAACATTTATTTAAGCATCAATCTCCATCTCTTAAACTATTTCTTAGTGAACAGGCTGCCATTTTGACCGATTTTTCCTATTATTGCCAAAGTCTCAAAGAGCTGAGGTTCTCTAAGAGTTTTTCTTGGCTCAGATGTTCAGTCCATCATATTAAATTTGGCTACATTTTGGGATCAGTATGTGATAAAAAAAAAAAATCCACATATGATCTATTTGCTTTCCTCTATCCCACCATCTTGATCCCAAGAAACTAAATGTGGTACCAATTGTTGCAGATTGTTTCACGCACAAAACCAGTGGATCATGTTCTCAGAGGAAAATTTTGGTGAAGGAAATATCCAGTGAAGAGAAAATTGTAAGATTCACAGGAAAAGATTTGTGGTCTGTGTTTGAAGAACCCTGGACATTACATAACGTTGCAGATCAGCAGCAAATGCAGGAGAGGCCTTGGAGGTGAGCAGCATCTCCACGGGGCAGGGGGACCTCAGCAGTGTGATACACTAACTTAAAATTTAAGAGAAAATGTAAACCTAGCTCATCAATAGTGTACTCAAAGAACGTTTATAGGACATCATTTTCATAACTGTAATGTAGATATTGAGTGTCTGAAATAGAATTCATTTGGAAACAGTGGTCAAAAAAACCCAGACTTAAGAAACAGTGAGAGTCGTGGCTCTGTGTGAGCTCAGTCAGAGCATTGATGTCGTTCCACGATGTAACATTGTAAACAGCCAGGAACATACACATGCATTGAAAATGGCAAACACATAGTCAAAATGATCGTTAGCACCGTCAATATTCATTAACAAGGATATCACTTATGGACATTAGTCCCTAACAGTGTGCTTCCCATTTGAACAGCCGTCATTTTGTGCAGAGACCCTGTGAACGTAATGGAGGTCGTCAGTGTGGAGACACCCTGACTCAGATCACAGATCTTTCTGTGCCTGGGAGACGTCCGAATGCAGGTAAATCTTCCGGATGCAGCAAGCGTGGAAACTCCTGCCCAGATCATTCCTTCCTAAAAAATCAGCCCGACTCTTCCACTGGACCCAGACCTCATTCCTGTGAGGAGTGTGGAGAAGGCAGCAGGTGTGTCCCATGCCTCAGCACTTCCGGGGACACAGACCTTGTGGAGAAACCCTGTGAACGTCAGGATGCAGGGCATGCATCCAAGCGAAACGGGAAGCATCTCAGTCATAAGAACTCTTTTGAATGTGAGAAATGCAGAAAAGCTTTCACTTGCTCCTCATCCTTTCGGGGACATGTGAGAGGTCGCTGTGGACAGAAAATCCATGTGTGCAAGTTATGTGGGAAAGCCTTTATGTATTACTTTTACCTTACAGGACATGTGAAAACCCACACTGGAGAGAAAGCCTATGAGTGTAAGGCATGTGGGAAGGCTTTTGGTAGCCCGAAATACTTTAGAAGACACGTGAGAACTCACAGTGGAGTGAAACCCTATGTATGTAAGGAGTGTGGTAAAGCCTACAGATATCTCACCAACTTGCAAGAACATGCAAGAACACATAGTGGGGAGAGACCCTATGTATGTCAGCACTGTGGGAAAGCCTTTAGTCGTCACTCCTCTCTTCGAGGACATGTTAGAACGCACAGTGGGGTGAAACCCTATGAATGTCAGCAATGTGGGAAAGCTTTCAGATATCCCGCCAACCTGCAAGTACATGTGAGGACCCACACTGGGGAGAGACCCTGCGAATGTCAGCACTGCGGGAAAGCCTTCAGGTATGCTGCATCCTTGCGGGTACATGTGAGGACTCACACTGGGGAGAGACCCTATGAATGTCAGCAATGTGGGAAAGCCTTCATTAGTCACTCTTATCTTCAAAAACATGTGCGAACACACAGTGTGGAGAAATCCTATGAATGCAAGGAATGTGGGAAGGCTTTTAGGCAGCTTCAACATTTTCAAGGTCACATGAGAATGCACAGCGGAGTGAAGCCTTATGAATGTAAGGAGTGTGGGAAAGCCTACAGTTTTCTTTCATCCCTTCGAATACATGCAAGGACGCACAGTGGGGAGAGACCCTTTGAATGTCAGCACTGTGGGAAAGCCTTCAGTCGTCTCTGCTCCCTTCGAGGACATATGAGATCTCACAGTGGGGTGAAACCCTATGAATGTAAGGAATGTGGGAAAACCTTCAGGTATCCTGACAACCTGAGAGGTACATGTGAGAACACACACTGGGGAGAAACCTGATGAATGTCAGCACTGTGGGAAAGCCTTCAGGTATCCCACATCTCTGCGAAAACACGTGAGAACGCACAGTGAAAAGACTACCTATGAATGTCAGCAATGTGGCAAGGCCTTCAAGTATCTTGAATCCCTGCAAGCACATATGAAGACACATGATGCACAGAATCTCTGAACACAAAGACTGTGGGACATCTTCATTCTCCCTTAGTACCTTGTTACAAATATGAGCAAACACACTGGAGAGAAACTGTATAGATGAAAATTGGAAAAATTTTTGGATGTAGCAGTTCACTTATTTTGTACATAAAAACCCAGAGCAGGATTGAAATCTCTTAATTATTATAAGTATGGTTTTACCTTTGTAAATAGTTTATTCTTAAAAGCGATTTCCAGCGTTTTAATTTTGGTTCATGTTTCTGACATGAAAACTTGAGATGATACGTACTTCTCTACATCTCTTTATCTGTACTACATATATATCACTTTTGACTTTAAGTAATTGTACAATTGTATAAAACATGCCTCATTTCCATTAAAATATATTTTGCATCCGGGGGTAATAAGTGACTTTTTCATGTGAAACTTGATATAACTTTAGGTGAAAGAAATTTTTATTCTTACATTCCATTATGTTCCTACTGTATGATCATGATATGAGACCTTTATTGAATCTCTGTTCTTGCCCACTGCTGCAAATACTGGAATTTTGTGACCTGATAGCTATCCTCTCCTTCAGTCTTTATTTATTGAAAGATGTGTCTTTCACATTTGTTAGTGAATTCCACATCTGCGTTCTTCATAGATTTTAATAATTATGGCCAGATCGCCTCATATTATGTTCATAATTTGACTTCTGCTCAATGTCCTTGATTTTGGTTGTATATTGAGCACAATACAGAGTAATGAAGAAAGACTTTGTTATGTGATGATGAAAGCTGATGTCCAGAAGGTTCCACTGATTTGTCTTGTCAGTTTGGGTGAGGTGGGAAACTGTATCCCATTGTCCTTCTGGTTATTGTTTGAGGTAAAGGTCACGAGAAAAGAAAGTTGCCTGAGGTTTGGAAGGCAGAGCTGAAGAAGCCATGAGTCAGTTCTCTGTACTGTCAGGAGACTTCAATGCATGGGAATCTAGTGGGCCTGACTTACAGCACAGTCTTCTGAGTCCTGGCTCTGCCCATCTGTGACAGCTCCAACCAAACTCATGGTTGCTGTTAGTTTCTTTATAGGCAGCATGTTGTACAGACTATTCTTGGGCCTCCCGCATCATGGGCTTTCTTTGGTTTTCAAGTTTACACAGATCCTCGCATTTTCCTGTAGCTCTTTGATGTCCATTAGGACAGTTTTTCCAGGTCTCTGACCTAGCAATCTCTCAATCTGTCACCCGCTTCATCTCCTAAGACTCTCTTAATTACATGATTTTTATAAGAAGCATCTTGTTTCTCTGTTGGCAGATATTTTCTTGCCTCCATCCCAACACATTTAGTGCTGAGCAAAATGTAGGAATCTTACTTCCCAGATTACTTTGTTTAGAAGCTGCACTGATCCTTTATTTCTTGTTTCTAGATACTTCCATTGTTGAAAAAAGCCTTTGTGAATATGTTTGGCACTTTGTGGAAGTTTTCTCTTAGAGCCGAATGCTCTCTAATGATAAACCCAGTATGTTTAATTATGTTCAATTTTTAGATGTGATTACTAAGTGTTTCTTTCATTTTTAAATTGTTTCAAACAATATGCACTTTTTCAAATGGACTTTTTTCATCGTTTCTTAGGTAGCTATTATTATTCAGTTTTTTCAAAAATGCTAAATACCGACACATACTACGTTTTATATTTCATTAATTGAGAGAATATGTTAATCCATTCTAAGGAAGAACTTATTCTCATAATTGTGAAGATTTTCACATATTCTGGGATAATAGTAATAAATAAATGTACCTTTTGAAATTATTTTCTGGTATGTTTTTTCTTAACTATCACTTTTAAAAATAAAAATGACTTTTTTATCGTAATACTGAAACCTGACTATTGCTATGTCAGTGGTTGCCAGCCAGACACCAGGAGTCATGCTCCTGCAGTTCAGAAATGTGGGAGAGGAAGCTAATGTACATCTTCCCTAGTTGTCTGTGGATAGCTGGGACAAGCGGTCTTCTAGGTGAGGTGGGCTCTTCGACATGGTGGAAGTGAGGTAGGAGACGCAGCTTTTGTTTTTAGGCATTAAGGGCCTTGAGTAAACTCTGCTAAATTCTGGAAATTCTGTCTTTAACTGTTTTCAAACATCTTTTAGAGTTGTTGTTGTTTATTTTTAATGGAAAGCCGATACCAGAACAGAACTATCTCTGTCTTATTCCTTGTTGCTGGTAACCTTGCTGATATCCACAGGGTTTTTGTTCTCCTGGTGGATGGGAATTGACTGATAATGCTACTGCCCAGTGATGGTCCCTTGTATTGTTTCACTGGTAAAAAAAATGGGTATTGCTATTCTCTTTTCATCAGCTGGCTTACGGTTCTGTTGCTTTGCCCTCAGGGGACAAAGCTCGGTTTCTCTTTGTCAGGTGGCCTTCAGAGATGTTTCTCTGGCGCTATGCATGGTGCAGATGTTGTATTTTCTATAGACCTGAGCCAGAACCACGCTGTTGAGGTGGGTTTTTTTTTTTATTGTTAAAAAAACATTTACTTTGCATTTTATACAGAACAACCTGCAGTCTGCATCATGACAAGTTACCCAGGGGTTTATAGACAGTGTGTCCACCTCAACAGCGTGTTCCCTGTTGTGTAAGGGAAGCACATCTCAGGGACTGGAAAGAAGACATAGAGAGAGGATATAGTCTGTAATGGTAACCTGTACCACCTTTGCAGAGAGGAAGCTTGTACCCGAGCAGTTCCAATCATTGTCAGATGGACTTTCCAGCATCATTGATTCATCAAGAAATAAGACCATTGTTCATGGAGACACCAACACTCATGAGGCTCGCCATAGCTGCACGGACCGGTCACAGCACGGGAGGTGTGGGTCACAATCCCACAGTGGGATTCCACTAGTGGCGGAGAAGAGTCCATCCTTGACGTTTTCCACAGGAGTCTTGCCTTTTGATATCAGAACCAAGAAACTCATGCATGGTCAAAGCTTTGTTTGCGTAGTTAACGCTTCCCTATGCGCAGAGGGTTTTCCTTGTGGACATACAGTTCGTGGGCCTCCTGTACTCCTCCGAAGCTGACTCTGGAGTTTTGGAGGGATGTCTTCTGAGTGCTTATTGGGAGTATGAGCCTGCCCCTGTCCTTTGTGCCTTCAGGGGTTAGCAGCCATTTGCATTGGCTGAGGGGGCACAGGAAGGCTCAGAAACATAGTTCATTATATCGAGGTGCTAGAGAGTCACTGCATGCCAGGATGGGGTAACACCATGGCAGAAGGGAAAAGGGAGGGATTAATGAACAGAAAGCATGAAGTTGTTTCTTGAAGGGTGGCTTGGCATCGTCCAGAGCTTTAGTGGAACTTAGTGTGATTTTCTGACTGCTGTTGAAAGCGTGAATGGTTTGGAGAGTTTCTACAGGTTGGAACTTAACTCTGAGTGAATGGTGCTACACAGTAATAGGGGCAATACTGGAATAGCGCCAAGGGAGTGGGCACAACCGAGCAAGTGGGGAGTCAAGTGAGAATTTTATAAAGGAAGAAAAGAGTAACATTTCTTTTAAAGTTAAAATTGTTTACGTAGAACCTCACAACCTCATAAGGGTGACCATAGAATAATACGATTAATAGCTTTTCAGGATTATCACTCAGTAGAAATGGTCAAAGTGAAAACTTCTTAAACTTCATAACCTTTCACATTAAAAAATTATCTGGGGATGCATGTTTTACCAGGAGCTTCCTCCCAGCTCCAGGACTTGGAATAGGCCTCAGTCCACCTTTTGAAGACATGCACTTTCACATACTGGAAAGAAACTCTATGAATGTGACCAGTGTGGAGAAGCCTTCACTCAGCGATTCTCCCTTCAGGCACATGCAAGAATACACACTGGGGAGAGATTCTGTAAATGTAAGGAGTGTGGGAAAGTCCTTTCTTCTTTGTCCTCTTTACGAGGTTCATGTGAGAACACACACAGGGGAGAGACCCTATAATTGTAAGGAGTGTGGGAAAGGTTTTTGTCTATCCTCCACTTTACAAAGACATGTGAGAATGCACTCAGGAGATAAACCCTACAAATGTGACCAGTGTAGGAAAGCTTACAGTCGTCAAGCGTCTCTTAAGTTACATGAAAAAAAAAAAAAAACCCACACTGGAGAGAAATTCTCTGTATGTAATTAGTGTGGCGAAGGTTTCTCTAATTTGTCCTCTTTATGAGGATATGTGAGCTCTCACAAGGGGTTTAGACCCCATAAATATAAAGAGTGTGGGAAAGATTTTTATCTATCTCCCTCTTTACAAAAGTATGTGAGAACACACTCAGGAGATAAACCCTACAAATGTGAGCAGTGTGAAAAAGCTTACAGTCATTGAGTCTCTGCGAAGTCACATGTGAAAATACACATTGGAGAGAAACCGTGTGAACGTTAGGAGTATGGGAAATCCTTCAGGCATTATTCCACCTTCCATACACATGCAACAGCACATAGTAGAAAGAAACCCTATGAATATGAACAGTGTGAAAAGCCTTTAGGCAACAATGGTACCTTCAGACACATGTGAATACACAGTAGGGAGAAACCCTATAAATGTGAGCAGTGTGGAAAAGCCTTCACACAGCGAGTCTCCCTTCAATCAAATGTAAGAATACACTGGGGAGAATCTCTGTAAATGTGAGGAGTGTGGGAAAGGCTTTTCTTTTTTGTCTTCTTTACGAGGTCATATGAGGATGCACTTGGGAGATAAACCCCAGAAATGTGAGCAGTGGGGGTAAGCTTATAGTCATCAAGCCTCCCTGAAGTCGCATGTTAGAGTCACCAAAGTTAGAGTTAGAAATGCCCACTAGGGAGAAACTGTATCTATGTAAGGAGTGTGGGAAAGTCTTCAAGCAGAATTCCACCCTCTATTCTCATGCCAAAGCACATACTGGAGCGAAACCTAATATGAGCTCTGTGGGAAAGCCTTTCACCGTGAATCAGTTCTCTATGAATGTGCAAGTGCACATATTGGAAAGAAACCATATGAATATGAACGGTGTGGAAAAGTCTTTGGGCGACAACATCACCTTCAGTCACATGTGAAAACACACACTTGGAAGAAACCCAATGAATATGAGCATTGTGGGAAAGCGTTCACACAGCGAGGCTACCTTCAGTCACATGGGAGAATACACACTGAAATCCTATGAATGTCAGCATTGAGGGAAAGCCTTCCGGTTTTCCACATCTTTGCGAAATAATTTGATGATACAATTCTGAATGCAAGTACTATGGAAGAGTCTTTTCTCATTTAAAATCTTATGATCAATGTGAGCAATTGCACTGGAGAAAAACTTTATAAGTGGAATGAAAGTGATCTACCCTTCAGCATTTCACTTATTTTTATACATGGAAATTCAGCAGG
>NW_006429782.1:1698056-1703320 GCF_000325575.1 Pteropus alecto | reverse complement strand
AAATTTGCCTCTGTAAGTGCCTCATTGTTAATAGGGATTCCCTGTATTTCTGGTTCATGTCGCTGATCTAAACTATATATATCCTTCATGTCTTCTTTCACCTCTACTACATTTATTATATTAAGGAACTGTCCAGTTATCTAAAACTTGCTTCACAAATCTCCTCAAAGATGAACACTTCTGGAGGAACACATATTTTCTAAGCCTCAGAGTAAAAAAACTGTCTGCAAATGAGGAAAATCAGAAATGATGGCGGTTAAAGGTCTGATGACAGGTCCTTATAATGCAATTGAGATGGAAATTTTTTATTTCCGTAACATCCATTTTAGAATTATGACGGTACCAGAACATAACACATTTTAAGAAACTTTATGCAAATGTACCCAAAAAAGACTTTCTTGTCACTTTTACTTCATAGTGCATCTCATGAAATTTACCATGTGCTTAAAATTATATTTGTAAAAACCCTTTGCTCTTTTAATAGAAAGGACAGTCCTCTTGAATAAAAAAAGACCTGATATAACACAGAATCTTTATTTTCTACGCTGATTATAAGAGAGGGAATGACAGACCATTTATGATTTCTCCTAACAGTAGACCAAGAAACAAGTTGCTAACATTTTGGTTTTTTGAAACAGTGATGTCCTTGTCTCTCTGACTCCTTCTGGTTGCAGCCCGCTCCCTCTGTCATTGGGCCTTTGGCTGATAGCGCTGCTGGTTGCCCCTCACAGCTGGGCTAATCAGGAAGTAAGTCCGCTGGGGGTGAGAGTCATGGAAAGAGCCCTTCTCAACTCCTCCAGAGGTAAAAGAAGCCTGAAGTCCGCACTTTGTCAGACAGATTCGAGGTTCCATTGGTTCCTTAGCTTGATCAGCACTTTCTGGATCCATGACCTTTCCTGGTCCCCAAGTCTGACCTTTGATTTGGCCTGTCCTATGACAGGCGCATGGCCTCCGGCTGGAAAACAATTTGGGATCCTTGCCGGAGAGGCAATGCTCGTGGTGGCGAGTCCCGAACAGCAGCCAGGGCTGTATTGCATCAGGGACTAGGGAGGGTCATTATCCAACAGGTGGTGACTGCCCTGGGCACATGGCTCATTTGGAATAAGGACACATCCTTGGACTTTGCTGCACCGTTGGGGGAGTCCGTGGCACAGCGGGATCCCCTCCCAGATGCCTGGTATCCTCTCCCTGGGACAGTGTCATCAGCATGTTACAGACACTGTCTGAGGCGAGAACAGTGGGATTATCCCAATCTGTTTGTGCTTCTGTGTCTTTGTGATCAGCTGGGCTCCATGTGGAAGTTCTGTCCCATGGGGTGGAAAACCAGCGACTCCCTTCCCTCCGTGTGGGCTTTTCCCACAGGCTGGGCCCCTGTGTTCTGCCTCTGTTGAGGGGGCCCTGTCTGGGACAGGGATGGCTGTGGGACTTATACCCAGCCTTTGACCTCTAGGTTCCTCATAGTTTTAGCCTTAGAGAATAAACTATTTTATTTTATGTAGGACACCACTGGAAGACTCTTTTCTTGTTTTCCCTTCACAGTGTGGAGAAATGGGTTGTTAGCAATCTCAGCAGAAATCTTCCTTTGTTCTGCAGATTTATCTGTGGTCTGGCCTCTGGGCTGATCAGCATATTGCAGTCTTCGAATATAGCTTAATTTTTACATTTTAGTTTTCTTGCCCCCTTCCTACATGAAATAAACATGCCATTTTGAGTTATCAACATTGAATATTGGATTTTTGTTTTACTTGGCTTTGCAACACTGCGATCGTGTTATCTCTGTCACAAATTTGTCAGCAACACAAAAATAGCTTACTATAATTGATATTAAAATGTCAGTATTGAGAAGTAATGAATTAAATATATTTATAATGAGAGATTCTTGATAATACTTTTCAGTAAAAATTACCTCAATGATATATAGGCTTACACAGTTTTCCAAAATCTGTTTTTAACTTGAAACGTTAGAGTGTTACTAAGATAAATGATAAAATTATTAAATAACTACATATTTTGCAGTAACATGAAGTATTGAAACATTACTTACTAGTTAAGTCTAAGTTTACCTGCTTTGGCTTCTTAGTACAGAGAAACTGAAAGGTAAATTTGAATCTGGTAATGAACATGTCTTGTATTTTATTAAAAATGTGTTTTTTAAAAGAAATTGTGAATATATTTACCCATTAAAGATCTTATGTTTTAAGAAAATATAAAATGTATTTATAAATTTGCCAATTTAAATAATGGTAATGGCTTACTTTTTAGTTGTCAGTAGAAATTGAGGTTCTTAAGAGTTAAAATTTTAATTGACATAGAAAGGAATTATGTTTTTGGTAATAGAAGGTATAAGGTCTAGAGATACATTTTTGAAATAAGGTAAAGAAAGTGGTTTCTCCTAATGGTTACTTCTGAATGAGCGAAAAGACTGAAACTAAACGGTACTAGGGAAGTAGTACAAGGTTTTAAAGAGAGATGGAGAGGGAATTTTACATGTGGTTAAGCCAAATAAAATTAGAATGAAATTAGAAAATAAATTTAAATGTCAAAAGTAAGCTGATACAGAATAAGATTTGGTTGTTTTCTACTCTGTTAAGAAGACAAATATTTTTCTCTTTGTATTTGACTCCAGATAACATATTATGATATCAGTTCTGTCTAGGAAACAAAGATTCTTTTTAATTGAAATAGTCTGTGTCTTAATCAGGTCCTCGATTATTTAAGAAAACAATGATTTCAATCCTAAGAACTAAAGTTATACTACTAATAAACACCTGTCTTCGTTTGATGATTTTTTGTTACTTTAGATAGATAATAGTTTCATAATGTTATATGATGTTTTTGTTCAAGTATGTTTGACAACTTTCCCAGGGTTTATATTCTAAAAGAAAACTTTTTCTTGACCTGGAAATGGCTTGGGGTTACTCCCTTTCCCTGGAGTACCTCAAAGATTTGTTCTCTCTCTTCCTATTAAGAATTTTCAAAGTAGTCAGGCCCCTTTGATATACTAAAATTAATTGGGAAGCTTTGTGAAATACAACAATAATGATGTGTTGTATGCATATACTATTATTGAAATGGTTGTTCTTGAGATATAAACATCTCTGAGAATTTACAGTTTTGTTATAATATATTGGCAATTCTAATTGTTTTCTTAAAACATTATGTGTTACAGAAAAGGAAGTTCCTTTGTCAATTGCATTATAAGGAGATTTATTACTGCATGATTTAAAGGTTTTTTAAAAGTTATTTACAGACAGCCATTGTTTTATTCTGATGCTTTTGCAAATATGTTTCACCATCAAAAGTATCCATGGAGAGGACTGACTTATTGTACAATATAATTTTCTGAGAATAAGTTTTTAGATCATATTTTTAAACTGGATGGAGATTTAGAGAATTCTTAGAAACAATTGGATTCATGAAATACTGGCACATGATCCAGATAAATAAGAATAAATGGTATAGGACTGAATGAACTGAGAATGTTCATATATATATAATATTTTGTTATATTATCGATTTTTAAAAATCTTTGTCCAAATATAAGGAAGTCTCTTTTTCTGAGAAGAATTTGGTAAATCATACCTTTTATAAGCAGTATTGAAATGTTTTCATTTTCCCCCTACCTGATACCTCTATAATTTAGAAACTCTTAATGAGTAAGTATTGCTATTTTCATGGCAACATGATTGTCTGCTTAAATTCAATAAGATTCTTTTCTCTTTATGGTAGGACACAATTGGAAACTAGTTTTATTACCAAGGCTTTGGCTAGAATATCATGTTTGGGAGAGCCGCGCCCAGACATGGATGTGACCAGAAAGCTTGAAAGAAGTACAGTTTACTTGGGATGCCAATAAAAGTCCCTTGGGAAACCAGTTTGGTTTTTTGTTTTAGGAGCAAAGTTTGCATTTCCGGTAGATGGCAAAGGAAGAACCTCAAGACATTTTAGGGACCTTTGGAACCTGAGGAATTCAACCAAATCTATAGGCATTGCAGGCAAAGTCTGATGGCATGTATTTGATTTGGCTTCTGAACATTGAGGGGCTAATTCAAGTTCAGTTAGGAGATTCAATATGAAAATTCCAGCAAAGCAGATTTATATGAGCCTGTATAATCACTTACTATTTATATTGTATTTACATAAGAAATCAGACCAAATTCATTGAAACAATATTTATACAGTAAATTACTCTTATTTTGGCTATCATCGATAAAAATGAGGGTGATTTTAAAGAGGGAAGTTATGCTTCTGTAGAAACTATAATACACACTTGTGGATATTAGATTTTAGTTTAGTTGTCTAAAATTTTGGTTTCATCTGTATACTGGACTGGATCATGAATTTTTCTAGATTCTTAAACATTTGGCTACAACCCTCCAAACTAATAATTCCTTTTTCTGCCATTCTTAGACTTGGAATTATTGAGAATGTAAACTTTTTCTAAGCCTTGCAATTGCAAACTGCTTTCAGATGACATGTTATAAACATCAGAAATTGCCACAGAGGCTCATGCTTGAACGACCTCCGTGACAGATGTTGCGTAGTCCACCCAGAGTTGACCAGAACACCTGACGACGTCATCAGAGACATTTAAACTGCACAGCAAGAGAAACTACCAGATAGTCACCACCGACCTTCATTCCAGCAAAAGCGAAGCTTTGAGCCTTCACTGAGAAATCTCCACTGACAGCCTGACAGACTCAGAAACTGGTTTGTAATTTGCTCTGATTCTTAAACTTTGTTGTTGTTTAGTGTTCAGAGACATACATACCTGTTACTAAGTGCCAGGTTGCTTGCCTAACAATATAGGCCTCATTTTAGGAACCCGTTGCACCACCTCCTCTTGTGATGAGACCCAGCAGTTTAATTGAATGGACTCATTCTCAGGACTGAATGGTGGGATTGATAGATTATGGAGACATGTATCAACTTACCTTCTGAACTGTGATAGTGTTGTTTAAAGTTTCAAAGGTCGGACTGAAGGGAGCTAAAGTTTTGCCACCTAGAAGCTGCCTTTTGGGATTTTGATTTTAAGCTGCGTATTCAGAAACGAGACTCAGGAAGAACATTGGGACCTCTTCCTTTCTGCCGGAGAGATTCGGCTGGAAAGGCCTGCTCCAAGAATGGACGCCTAAGATGTCCCCTCACCGACTTCACCACATCTAGTAAGTAGGGTACTCCAGGCAGACGTCTGTTAGCCAGCCCCCCTGTCCCCTTGTTTCTGAGTTGTCCAGCAAGAATGTGGCTGACTCGTGTGTCCCGCT
>NW_006429782.1:1688035-1696838 GCF_000325575.1 Pteropus alecto | reverse complement strand
TGAGAGCAGCCAGAGAGAAACTACACCTTATCTATGGGGGAAAAGCAATTAAAATGACACTGGAACATACAGAGGGGAGGGGGGTTGGGGAGCTGGGAGAATGAGGGGAAGGGTTAAAGAAGTACAAATTAGTAGTTGATAGATGGTCACGGGGATGGGGAGCACATCATAGGGAATGCAGTTAGCATTAATATGTTGGCTAGGTGGAGGGCTAGGGGAGGGAGGGAGCAAGTGGGGGATTGTTTTATGAACTATATAGATGTCTAACCAATGTACCGTATACTGGAAATTAATTAAACAAATTTTTAAAAAACCAAGGGTGAAGTGTGATATTGTGATTTATAAGAAATATATATATTTCATCATTCAGATAACCAAAATGTAGTCCTCAGATATATTTGGGCTTAGCAGCTCTGTTTCACAGCTCCCAAACCCGTGAGATTTCCTATAGTGACCATACAGAAGGTATACTTTGTCATGTTAATGGTGACTTGGAAAGCATCTGAGGATGGCGCCTGTGGAGTCAGCATGTGCTTATAGGGTTGGGGTTTTTGTTTTTAGCTTCTGACCTTCAGGGAGGAAAGTGTGGGCCAAGCTTAGTTCAGTTACCAATGACCAATGATGAAGTTAAACCCAGAGAGTGGGTCTGGGCAGATTCTGGCGTTGGTGAGCAGGGGCAAATGTGGGGAGAGGGGTGTGCAGGGGAGGATTAGTTGCTCCACAATCTTTCCCAAAGGAAATGGGTTGACAAAGTTTTTAAACCATAACTCACAGGTTCTAAAGAATGAGACAAAACTGAATTTCCTGAATACTCGGCCCTCTACTCACTGTCTTTCCAAGTCTCTCTTGGTCCCACTTGCTCTCTGCTTGTGAGAGGAGACCATATTTTTCTAATAAACTTTTGACTTTAACTTTGAAGAGTGTGTGTTGAATTCTTTCTACACTCTCCGCCAAAGGACCGTCTTCTCTTGGTACAGGGCTTGGTCTCTCCCTTGGGGAAATTTGCCCTGTCCTGCATCAAGTCCATCAGGCAGGCCAGCACATCACGACTCCAGGTGTCCACCCATGCCATCACTATCCTCTTGCCTCTGCTGTCCTTGCTCCCCCCTCACTCTGCTCCAGGGACACTGCCCTCTGGCCAACCTTCAAGTATCCAAGGGTCCCTCCTTCCTTGGGAAGTGCATTAGTTTGCTCAGGCTGCTGTGACAAAGTGCCACAGACTGGGTGGCTGAAACAACATATGCTCTCTCATAGGTCAGGAGGCTGGACGTCTGAAATCATGGGGTCCATATGTGTTGCAGGAAGCGACACCCAACAGAGGAAATTTGGATGCTCAGACAACTTTGTTAGAGGAAGGAGAGTTTATTAGGCTGGAGGAATGCACAAAAGGTTTCTTACAGCTTATATACCCACATTCCCTGGCAGTGTCCATGCAAAGAGCACGTGATTCCTTTGTCTGAGGGTCTATGTGCATTTCCTGACTCAAGATGGGAGGGGGAGTTTCCGGTGGAGGCTGGCAGAGGGAAGGAATTGCTGGACCACCAGTCCTATCTATTTACAGATGGTTAGGTGTGGCAAGATTTCCAGAAGGCCATTTAAAAATCTATAGGGTGTGGTTAGTCTACAACCAACCGAGTTGGTTATTTCTGCAAGCCCTTTCCTTTGCATTTTTCAGATGCCTCCTCTCTTACATGGGATGGTTCTGTTAGGTAGCTAGTCAGACAAGAGTGACAGCGGAACAAAGGAATAGGGGTCCCACTCTGTAACCATAGAAACTTCCCTCGAAGACCTTCCTTATGGACCTTTCAGAAATATCTCCCTTTTAGGGTTATAAATTACCCCAAATCCTAAAGCTCAAAGGCCATAAAAGCTGCTGGCCTAAACCAGCTACAAACGCATGGGCCGAAAGTACTTCCTCTAAAAAGCGGTGAACACACAATGCCTTACCGTTAAATTGTACACCTGAAACTTACAGGATTAAACAATGTCACCATAATAATAAAGTAAAAAAGAAAGAAAGTACTGATTCTACCTTCAGCCTCATTATACCATCATAATCTCATGACTATGCCTGGAAGTTCATGAATCTAATTATAACAGACTGAATTCTGGGTAAGCACATGCACACTAGGCAGTTATATAGCAGCCATGCATCGATCGAGTCAGCCTCACCTACCAATCACCTAGGAATGGCTATAGGACCACCTTATCACGGGCCCCAAATATAACGCAGACCTCTCCTCCCGGGTTACAGCTCTCCATCTTCCCAGACTGTGACCCGTACCGCCTCCTTAGGAGAACATAACCTCATTTCCATGTGGCTAGCTGGTTTTAGGCTTGACCTGTCTTCTACCTCATAATATGCTTTTAATAAACAAATATTTCTCATATTCACTGAGTTGAAATTCATTTCTTCGGCAGTGAAAAGGATCTAGAGGTGTGTGAGTTACCAGAAATCCAATCGCTTCACCGGTAACAGTTCCACCTGGAGGCTGAGGGAGACTCTGACCCAGGCCTCTCTCCCAGTACCTGGAGGGTGCCAACAATTGATTGTATTTCTCGGCTTTTGGAAAGGTCACAGTAGCTTCTGCCTCTGCCTTCACATGGTGCCCACGTCTGTCTTCTGTGCAGGTCTCTGGGTCCAAATGTCTCCCTTTTTATAAGGACCCCCATCACTGGATTGGGGCCGATTCCAATCTAGTAGGACCTCATCTTGACTGCATCTGCAAAGTCTATTTCCAAATGAGGTCAGATTCTGGGGCCCCAGGTAGATGCAAAATTTGGGGAGACGCTACTGAACCCAGTAGATACACATACATGTACTCGATTATATTTAACAGTCATTTCCAGTGTCAACCTCCAATGTTATCTAAAATAGTTATTTTACAGTTTTGGTTTACTATTCTCTGGACTCAGATGTGTACTCTGTGTTTTTGTCTCTCTCTCATCTGCTCAAAGTGCTGCATGTTTCTGTGCTACGGTCAAAGGTCAATGAAACCTACACGTAGATGTGGTTACTCAGTGTAAATGCCGCGTGGCCTCCATTTCCCAGAATCCCTGTCATTGGGACTCAGGTTAGAATTCAGCAGTGGCCTCACTGCGTGGTGTTTGGGAGGTCCGAGTGAAAAAGCCACTACCCTCAGATTTGGGGCCACCATACGAACACACACTCCATTGCACTGGGGTTCCTGGGCTTATGCTCTGCTCGACAGCCCGGTCAGGCAGGTATGTGCCCCAAGATGGTCAGAATTCCAGGGGTACAGCCACCTCAACATTGAAGGATCCGGCTGCAAGTGTATCTTCAGAGAAGGACATCTCCCTGTGCAAGTCTAAATACTCATCTTTCCAGCCTTACTTAGCTTCCTGCTGTTCCCATGGCATCTGGTTACAGTCTGAGCACTGGATGGAAGTGTCTTTTTACAATGGGCTCTGTCGTGTGCTTGGCACAAACATCAGCCCCACTGACAGCTCCGTGGGCAGTTGCTTCTCTCTAGTTAGTGGGGACTGCCAAGGTGTGTCTGGCATCCTCAGGGAAGGGATTGCGTTTGCCCTAAACAATGCATAGAGCGCCAGTGGGACATGTCCAGCGCTCTCTGTCTCTCTGAAATTACTAATTTGGACCCTAGCACTTGGCCTGTAGCTACTACCTTTCATAACACTGGGTAAGGGTGTTCATTTTCTGTAAAGCAGACAACACACGACGCATTACAAATTGCTAACAAGGGGCAGAAACCCTCTGTGATGACACACATGGGTGAAAACACTGAAATAGGGGATGGATTCATGTGGCTAAGCCTAAATTATGGGCAGTGAATCACCAGAGCCCCCCTCTGCTGGGAACAAATAAATCACGCAAAGCAATTTCATCCTTACTGTACCCAACTTATGGGATGGCTCTCTTCAGAGCTATGTGTTCACACTTTGACTTTAAAGGACAGTGACCGGTTTGGCTCTGATTGGCTGGGTCGCCCAGGTATTTATTGGGTGTCTCAATATGGGACACAGTGACTAGGTGACATGAACTTACTACAGCGGCTGCATCCTGGCTGGATAGGTCTTTACACTCTGGGGTAGTGTTGGCAGAAGAAAGAATCAGGCTCCCACTGCAGCTGCAAAACTTCCTGTCCTAAAACCTAGATGGACTCGTTCTGCATTTCAATGGGATGATCATTTAATTAATTTTACTGGCCCTGCAATTGGAATAGAGAATTGAATTTTGCAAACAAAAGCATACACTAAATTCATACGGCATTCTTTTAATGTGAGTGGCCATCTGTCCGTACTGAATACTGAAGTGGCCTTAATGAGCAAAGCTGTCCCACAAGATAGAATGGGTTTTTCACCCTGTGCCATCGTCCAATCCGAACTGTGTTTTATACGAGAGAATTTTGCCCATATTCTTCCTTGTTCGCTCACAGAAAAATTCAAGTAGATACCTAAGTGACCCAACCCCAAGCCTGAATGACTTGTTAAAACAATGGATTGGGCGGAGGGCGGGGTGGGGATGGAGGTATACTGTTACTGACACCTGCATTGTTTCTTTTAACTTGTCTCCTGGCGTGTATGAGCCTGTACTGCCGTGGATTGTACCTGCAACAAGGTAAACTGGCAACTAACTAAGCCACCTTCACGCCACTGAAGCTTCTGGCTGACCACTCCGGGCACCTCGTGGAAGGCTCGCGAGAGTGTGAGAGCCGGTCCCGAGGGGTGCGGTGTGGGGGGGAGAGGCTGTTCCATGAGCTGACCGCTGTCCCGCCTGAGAGCTGGACGCTGGTCCGAGGGGACTGCGCACTGCAAACCCCGCGGGGATGGTCTGAGGGAAGCGGGCTACGTTCGGACATGAATCAGCACCCTCGGCGGCCTCCGTCGTCTGATCTGGTCCCCTTGGGCCGTCACGTCAGTCTCAAAGGACTGTGGCTCTTCATCGAGCAAACAAACAGAGAGGCGGGTCAGAAGCGCAGTACGGGGCAGAGGGGCGGAGCCGGGAAACGGCTTAATCAAAGACTGTGGAAGGTCCTGACCTCTTGACATTCAGTGAGTGAGAGGCATTGCGTCCAATTAGGTAGCGGAGTTCCGGGCATCGTGCAATCAAAGTCAGAGGCGGGTCCGCCTTTGTCGCCTTTGACTCCCAAAGCTTGAGTCTGTGCTTCCTGTACTTGCTCCTGGGACCTCTGGGGACCTGTCCTTGCCGCATTCACCTGCCCAGGCTACAGTACAGCTGGCACAAATTCCAGCGTTTTGACTCATCCTCTTCGTGGGAGTCCAAGAGGGCCCCACCCGAGTGTGTGGACAGCAGATGGGACAGAGCGGATGGGACCATCATCGGTGCCGGCGACCGGGGCTGGGGAGGGATGGGGGTGGGGGGGGGGGTGGGGAATGGGGGGACGGAGCCTGTTGCGATGAAGACGCGTCTGGGCTCTCTGAGCTGCGCCCGCGTCTTACTTCAGACAGGAAAGGGTTTTTCTGTGGCAGGAGGGTGAACAGAAGGTGGTGTGACAAGGACGGACGGTCCCCGTGTGCTCAGCAAACTCTCTGCTAAGGTCAGCAGGGACTTGTCTGCATCTCAGTGCTTGTTCAGACGAAGTGGGGGCCATATCTGGGCCTGTGTGGAGGACAGGAGCTCAAGTAAAATTTGTGTCAAAAATGGGCAATTATGATCCTTCGGTTTGGCCTGTGGAAAGAGAAAAATCTAATTTTCTAAGTAGACGCGTTTATTTAAAGTATTACTGCAACATGGGAAGTGGGGTGGGGGGGGACTGTGCCCTGGGGGCAGGAGCTGTGCAGTGGGGACAACGCTATGACCATATGATCTGCAAGCATCTCATGAGTTGGAAGAAAAGAGTTTTGCTTTCATAGAGAGGACTGAACAAAAGTAGGAAGAACCAGATTGGTGGGGATGGCAGGTCCCCAAGCCAGCTTGTCCTCAAGAGGGCTGTTCAGGCCACATGCAAGGGTCTGGAGTCAGGAGAGAAGCTGAACCACATGTAGACAACACACAGTGGCTCTGCGTGGTCAGTGGTGAGCAGCTCATCTGCTCAGTGTGAGACACAGAACAGGGATTGGGGGATCTGTTCAGATTTCTTCCTGAATTAACAACGAGAAGGGGGTTTTGGAGTGAGTGCTTTTCTCGAACAAAAGGGTGAAGGGGATCCTTACACTTTCCATGAATGTTTCCAGGTGTACAGGGCTCAGCAGGCTTCAGCGCTGTCATCTGACCCCTGTCAGCAGAGTCCTTTGTCCAGCTCTGCATTGAGAACTTTCTCTTATCTCAGCCTCAAGTTTCAACAGATGTAACATGACTGTGTTTGTTTTTGCCTCCTTTCTTCTCTTTAGTGATGGCAGTATGTGTCTCAGATTTCTTAGTCCTGTCCTGCTGACTCTATTTATTAGAGGGCTGAACCAGAGCAAGGAAATGTATCACAAGAAAAAATATTTTCTCTAATTAAATTGTGGAGAAATCCACACACTTCCATATTTTTATGTAAGTTGTGTGAAGATAGGGAATAAAATTTTTAAATGTTTTAGTAACTCTTCCAATCAGGGTTCAGAGTTTGTCACACTGTGATTCTATTCCACTGTGTGTTAATAGCTGGTCATCAGAGATTCATGCCAATTCTGTAAAGAGCGACCTGTGAAACTGGGCCATTTTCAGTCTTATTAATTGATTTCCAATTTCTTTTCAGGATGATAATTGTAAACTCATACCTATATTTCGAAAGGGATAAGCCATTTTCAGTTATTTGACCTATAAAGTACACCAGGATTTCCTCTCTTTATTTTTTAAAACATAGATGGCTGCAGGGATTCTGCGGGGTCGCATTCACACACCGGAACGGGGTCTTTCTGTCATCGCAGTGATCCCCAGTGCCTGAAGCAGAAGCATCGCATTTAGAAACAAGCTGCACTGAACGGTGGTCCTGGGTGGGAGGTGAAAGGTGAAGCGAAGTCTTGCTGGGTGCCCCCTGCACGTGGCCTCCAGTTCCAGAACCACCCAGAAGTGGCTGTTGGTGTTGAGAGAAGCCACAGAACCTGAGTACGGGAGACCCGCCTGCACAAAAGTTGGGACGCTTTCCCAAAGGTACGTTTTGGCGTCATCCACACAGTTGGATATCTTTAGTGTTTTGTGCAAACTGAGTGTGTTTGTGAAGGTCAGACTTAGCTCCTTGGGTTCAACTGCTCTTGGAAGGGGTTTTGGATTTGAGGGTTTCTGTGGGTCAGAACTCACTCTCCTGCATTCCTTCTTGGGGAGCAGTGGAGTCCTATAGGAGGGAGAGGGGGCTTTATGGGAATCCAGAGTTCGAGTCCCTGGGGTTCTTGGTCTCCTCATTTTTTCCTGGGGAGTAGCACCCTGGGCTACCTGTGAACAGGTAGAGCATGGCCCCCACTTGGAACGTCTTTGATCTCTAACTCGGGGTCCCCTGTGGGCTGTGGGAGGCCGGCTGCGGATCTGAGCTGCGCATGCTGGCCACGCTGCCCTTGGTTCCTCAGAGAGGATCTGTTGCCCTGAGACCCAATGTGTCCCACACCTAGCACGGCTGTGCCATTAACTGAAGGTGTGGGAATTTATCTTCATGGTTGGTTGTCAGATCCTCCAGGCGCTGTCCCCAGGGTGACCACCCTCCTGGTTCTCGTCACTCTCTGCAGCTTTTGATCAAGTTCATCATTACCAAGCCGTGATATGTTTGATTTTTTCTTTGTTGACTTTCCAACATTTCACACCTACTAGGATAGATAGATTACGTTAAAAAACAAACAAACAAACACTAATGTTTTAGAAACGAAGAAATTGGAACCTTTGTCCTTCGCTGGTTGGATTATAAAATGGTGCAGCCACTGTGGAAAAGAGCTTTGTGGTTTTTGAAAATGTTAAGTATAAAATTACCCTATGACATAATATTCCAGTCCAGTCTGTACTGACACAGTTACTTAAATATGTGTCCATGAGTGTTCCTTGCAGCTGTTTTCAAAACAGCCAAAAAAATGACACATGTCAAGTGTCCATCAATGAGTGAATATATAGTTGTAGCACATACTCATGATGAAATATTATATAGCCACAAAAAAAGAATGAAGCATAAATTTCCCTGCAACATGAATAAACTCTGAGAATAGGCAAAACCATAGAGACAGAGAGTTATTCTGCGGTGGGCAGGAGGTAGCATTTTCACGGTTATTATAGCCCTGAGGTTTGGTTATAAAAATGGGGTTACAGTTCTCCAAACACAATGTCCAGTTTCAGTGAGAACGCAGGGGTCAGCACATGAGCAGTGACGGGCAGCGCCACCATCCACAGGAACCTGTGTGGCCTTCTGCCTTCCAGTCCCTCTGGGGACGAAAAAGCTGAGCTGACAGGAATTTCCTCGCAGCAAAAGGCACGTCTGAGAATTTTAACATCTCACACCTTGTGGCTGTGCTGGGAGGAATGGGTGAAGCACCTAGCCAAGGGCCATCTGCCTAACGCCCTCAATGTGGGTGTCAATGGAGGGCGGGTCCTCTAGAAGTCAGAAGATCTGGGTCCGTGACAGTCCTGACCTTCCTGCTTGTAGTGAGGTCACTGGTGAGCGTTTATAGAGGGAACAGATCCATGGTGACCATGCCACCTGGCCCACCCATGACCCCAGAGGTTGCAAGCCTTTATGTCCCCTCTTGCCTCATGTGGACAAGGGGCGATATGAGGGAAATGTGAGTCAGGCTTTCCCAGTCCAGAAGGAGGACTCAAAAGGGACCACTGACCAGTGGGTTCACTGGAGCCGGTATTTTCTGTGTTTTCCAAGTCGACTACTGATGGTCCACAGAGAAGGTG
>NW_006429782.1:1663781-1687971 GCF_000325575.1 Pteropus alecto | reverse complement strand
CATTCCTGCCCAGTTCTTCCTAGTGACCATCCCAACTGTCACTCAGACCACGGAACCTGCAACTGGCCAATCAGGAAACCCAAATGTAGAGGTAAGTCCTGAATGCCGGGCGTGGCCAGCGAACTACCCACCCAAGGGAGTAAGGGAAGGCTCTTGACTTCTGTCCAGTCGGCCGTGTGCAGGTCGCGCTCTGTTCACTCAGAGTCCCAAGGTGTTTCGTTTTGGACTGTGCGCGCGAGCTCGGAGTACGGTCCAATCACTGCGCGGAAGCTCGGACTATCGTCCAATCAGACCCGGGGGCGGGCGCAGTCGCAGCCCTTAACGCCCGGCCCGCGCGGCCCATACCATTTCACTCGCCCGCGGCTCCGCTAGTGCGGTCAGGTACCTCTCACCTGCCCGGGTGGAGGACGAGGGGTGGAGACTCCGGAGAGCCTGGAGCTCGGCCTAGAGATGGTGAGTGCGCGGGATCGACGGTCGAGATCCTAAGGGGCTGCTTCGAACTGCCCGGAACAGGCTGGAAGCGGCTGCGGGCCCAGTGCCCGGGCGCCCCATGAGACCCTGCCTGGAGATTTCTCCTTTGGCAGCGGGGAGGGATTCCTGCGCCCTGTCCCGTCCCCACGTGTGGATCCCGGAATGCGGACCCCAGTCTGCGAATGGGCTGTGGGATGGGGAGGATAGGACCACCACCAGATTGGGTTGCCTGCAGGGACAAGGTTCAGAACGTAGAGATGTGACTCGCATAGGAGTCCTTGCCCCTCTCGAGGTAGGACTCAATGGAGCGTGCGACACCGTTGTGCCGAGGTTGATTAAAGCGAAAGCTGATGCAGCAAGGGAGCAGGCTCCGAAGAGGGTGGAGGTGGCTTAGAGGGTTGCAGGTACAACGCGTTTGCGGGCACCCAGAGCTGGGGGACCGTCCCATTCCTCCTTCCGCACCTCCCCCACACGCGTAGAGGCAGTTGCCCTTCAGCGCATGCGCAGCGAGAATACACACGTCTAGACTGGCCAGTTTCTTTAGCTTCTTAAGCCTCCCCCCAGGGGCCGGCATTTAACTATGGTAATGAGGACAGGTCACCCCAAGGACGGGTCTTTAAACTGCTGCACAGGCGGGCGTGAGGCTTTTCTTTAACTACATCACCTCTTTGTGATCACTGTTGCGTCATTCCGTGTTACCAGTGTGGGAGGGTATGTCTCAAGGTTGCGCCCCCCAGCGGCAGGTGTGGGCCACGTGAGTACCGACCTCACAGCGGTGCCCGCGACTCAAGTCAGACAGAGAAGGGCTTTCTTTTCTGGGTAGAAGTGTGAGCAGAACAGCAGTGTAACAAAGACCGCCCTCCAGATACTGAGCACGTCCCCGGCTCGGGTCCGCAGGGATTGCGGTGCATCTCGGTGCTTGTTCCGATGAGGGGGTGCAGTGAGCTCGGACTGAGGGCACTGAAGACCGAGTCAGGCTTGGATAAAAGATAGGATATTGCAATCACGTGGTGAAGCCTGTGGCGTATGAAAAACTCCTGCTTTGCGGGAGAGACTTTCCTGTAAAGGAATTACTAAAAGGGGCGGGGCTGCGAGTGGGAAGGGCGCGCGGACCACGCGACTTGCGGTGTCTTCAGAGTTGGTTTGATAGAGGAGGCCACACACTGGAAAGGAGCAGGTGTGGCTGGGATGGCAGGTCCCTGAGGTCAGCGTGGACACAGTAGAGGCCGTCCCCTGGCTGGGTGAAGGTGGACCGTGATCAGGGTTTGGGGTTAGGAGAAGCTGAACCAATGTCTGGTCAACAAGCATCAGTTCTGCCTGGTCCTTGGAAACGATCAGTTCACCTAATCATAGATGAGGCTCAGAGTGGACAGGGAGGCAGGCTAGTGTCCTGTCCTGGATCAGCGGGGCCTCTGTGAATCTTCTCTGAGTTGGATGGGGAAGGGGTTCCTGCAGCGAGCCCCGATTTAAAACAGAGGGGTGGGGGTGGGTTCATCTCACCTGCATCAGCGATTCCTGGAGCACAGGGCTCAGCAGGATTCAGTGTTGTCAGCTAACCCCTGAGCGCAGTGCCCTGTGTCCAGCTCTGCACTGAGTGGGCACAAGCTGCACCTAGAGCTGGTCCTGGGTGGGAGATGAAGGAAGATGCAGTGGGATCTTGCTGGACGCCTCGCCCTGCATGTGGCCTCAAGCCACCCAGAATCACCAGGGAGGAGCTGTTTGTCCTGAGAGAAGCCACAGAGTTTGGGATAGAATGACTCACCTGCATGAGGACCAGAATGGTTTGTCCTCTCTGAGGTGTGGATGGATGCCTTGGGGCTGTTTCTAAACCATTGGTTGATTTTTCACCCTAAGATTTAATAATAATAATAATAATGCAAACACCGGTGGTCTCCCCGCCCAGTGAACAGCTAGGCCCTAGGCAGGTGTTGGCATCGCCACCTTTTGTGTGCTTCTGTTAAATTTCATGTGTGTCCCCTGGCCAGGGAGACCACATCCTTACTCTGTTATCCTTCCTACCTTTACCATTTCTCATTCATCACCCAGCAGCGTGTTGCTTGATTCTGCCTCTTACACTTCCAATAAGTGAACGTCACCAGCAACACAGCATTGACGTCACACGGTAACTTTTCTGTGACCCTCAGTCCCCGTCTGTTTCACATGTGCTGGTGTCTGAGACTCGGTCCCCAATTGACTCATTCATTTTTGTGCTTGTGTGGCCTCGATTCTGTCAGAGTATTTTTGATTAGTCATCTGAGTTACTACACCTTCTCTGTTTTTTTTTTCTCCTACTGCAAACTGTGATGTAACTTTCTTCACTTCGAGACAAATGCTGGGGTTAAAGGTTATGAACAAATTTAGAATTATAGTGTAATGGTGTATTGATTCCCCACACACCTCTCTTTCTGATGCATTCATCTCTTCAGCCTCATTTCCAGCACTTAGAATTACCTAACTTCATTTCCATCCATCTAGTATGTGACCTCGTGGTGATGTATAGTTTCTACAGATCAGCATTTGGGCAGCACATGTGGAGTTTCACCTTCTGTGATGCAGTCCTCAGTCTCTGGGGGCCTTTATTTCATTATTATGTATATTGTTTTCTGATTTTTTTTTTTTATAGATGCTCTGGACAGTAATGAATCCCTTTTCACGTTCAGACTCTACATATTTCCTGTTTTTTTTATTTGTCTTTTCACTCTATTCTGTGCTGGTGAATGGACTCTTAATGTTAGTAGAAGTGAACTTGTCCATCTCTTCCTTTGAACCTTGTTCTTTTCTTTTTTATATAAGAAACTTGTTGAGTAAGTCATAGACACTTGACTCTGACTTGTTCTGAAAGTGTTCTACACTTAAATCTGCATCAAGTTGGTTATTTCACATCAGGTTGATAAGAAAGACATTGATTGTCTTCTGTCAAAAACCGTTTTTATCCCTGCGTTAACGTGTCCTTCGATCGCAGCCGGCGTCTGGGCTTGATCCAGCAGAGATTCCTGCCCACAAGTCGTCCTGTGTCAGAGACTTTAATTTTTGTCCATGGGTCCCTTTTCTGCTGTAGTGTCCTGTCTCTGTCACTCTTTGGATTTAATTGTCTTCGTGAGTTTTAGGAAAAGTCCTTTCACTTCTTTCTGTATAGATGTGGCCATTCTTAGACACTCGTTTGTCCTTTTAGTTTTAAAAATGGTTTATTATAATTTTAAAAACAAGTAATGCTGACTTTGTGTTGGATTTACTGTTATTTTATTAAAGGTCTTCATCTGTTTGGGCAGGTTAATATCATGGAAGCATTGAAGGTTTTTTTTTTTTCCAGAGATCATGTCTAATTTTTTAATTTTTGTTTTATGTCATTCATTAATGTCGTATAATGTTTTATTATAATTTTATATCCTTTGGTAAACTTTGTATTGGAAAAGTCTACAGTATTTTCCCAGTGTCTTCCTTTTTTACTTTAACATAGACACCTTACCTCTGACAATTTTGGTCACCAGATTACAGAGCGTTTGCACGCAGGAAGCAGTGCTGTGACACCAGCCAAGTGTCCTACATTTTAACTCAATTCCGACACTAACTGGTGGAGTTTATCAATGCAGTGAATTATTTCTTTATTCATTTTCAGCCCCTTTTTGCTCCTTGGAGGATGTGATTAGGTCTGAATATTTCACCCTTCTACTTTTGGTTGGGTCTCTTTGGTGACAGCCCCCTTCCAGGAGCCACCCATAGTCGCCTCATGAAAACCGAGGGTGCTACCAATGGTCTCATTACTCCCTACTTTTCAGGGCCTTCAGAAGCCTCGGCACCTCAGGAATCAGGAGCAGAGTCCAGTGCTTATGTTTTCTATTATATCAAAGATGTTCTTTAGAACTAAAAGAAAACGTGTGACAAATTGAAAAGTTTTCATCAGAGTTGGTTTTCATCATCTAGATTACCTTTAAATATTTTTAACTGTTTCTAGTGATTGCAAGTGAATCGTGATTTATTTTTAAATCATCTTTGCATTCTGGAGGCTCCCTAAATGTCGTATTGTCTGCTTCTCTTTTTATTTTTTGTACGTCTTCCATAATAATACTTTGAGTTGTGAATATAGCCAACTTACTCTATGTTTCTACATCTCATGTGTTTTTTTGTGTGGTATCTGGATGGTGTCTCTAATGAGGGGTAACGTAATGGGTCTACATTTTTAACCTAATTTTGGGGTAAGGGTCTGACTTTCATCCGTACGTTCTTCAACGATCACGTCTTATTAACGTGTCCTTCCACAGGTGATGCAGATTCCCCCATTTCTCAACTGCTAGGGACTTTTATGGCACTAGGGCACTTGTTTTTGTTCATCTCTTTGGGCGTTGTGCCATAGCTCCTTTAAGGTGGTATCGTGATAAGTTATCGATTTCATAGCGTTTATCTGTAAAATGTAGTGTGTGGAGAAAGTGTACTCACAATGCACAGCCACCTACACAATGTGAAGTAAATGTCCGTGTGAGGACAGCCTGGCCGTGAACTAGACAGAGCCCTCACACCAGACACCGCACTTGAGATGGATCCCAAGACAGGCCTCCTCCCCCGGGTGAATGATGCGTCCGTGCGCCATTTTGTTTTCAGTCCCTGGTTAGTTTGTGTCAGTTTTCAGTCGTTTGGTCTTCCGTGAAATGGAAAGTCATTCACTAGTATCGCTCCCTCATGTTCCCTGTTAAACCGGAAGCATTTTCATGTCTTGATTCCACTGCTCGTGGCAACGTGATGACGTCGAAGTTTTCTATGATGACAAGTACCTCTAATGACATTATTCACATCTTGTGCATTTGGATTTTGTAGGGTCAGCTCAGATTTTTCACATGGATCCCTGCCCATTGCCCTATGCCCTGGTTCATGTGTGCTCTTCCGTATTAGGGCTTTTTAGGAGGCTAGGGGTTGATTCACCGCATACTGGCAACCCAATAGATTGAGGCATCAGGTGATACCACCTGCGCCAAGAGAATAAGGAAAAAGATAGCTGTCTGTGGAGACCGAGGCAGATGTGAGCTCTGCAGAAGGCCAGAGAGAGAGTGGGTGAGGCCTCTGTTGTGGCTGATGCTGGGGTGTGTGTGGTTTGACCCACTGACCCCATGATCACAAAACATGGGGCACATTTGGGCCATCTTATCGCTTGGCCTGAAGTGGCCCAGGTAGGGAGGAGGCTGGTGTCGGAGAGCTGTGACTAGTCAGACTGCAGTCCCACCCCAGATGCAAGCCTCCCCATTAGAATTCTCCGCTGATGTTGGCTCGATACTGACACAGGCGTCATCTCCTTTAATGGATAATGAACTTGTCTGAATGCGAATTTTAGAAAGCCAAGTGCACAAGGGGGATGTATTTTAGTGAAGATTAGCAGGCTTTGGACTCTGCTCTTTTCAGGAAATTAGAGAGAGGAATGAAAACATGTCAGGAGTCTGGGCTCTGCGATGTTTTAGGTCCACTGTTAACTGGTGTATTGTGCTGCCTCATTGCTGAGTTTTTGTGCCATTTTGTCCTTGTCCCTTCCAGTAGCAGAAGAGCTCGTATGTAAATAGAAGAAAACAGCAGAGGGTTTCTGAGCGTGTAAAGGAATCTGTCCTGAGGGACATTTACATTTGTTATACTCCTGGAAGGAGGCTCAGAGCCACAGGCGAGGGCCTCTCTCTCTGGATTGCAACAGAGGCTGGGAGGGCGGAGCCAGGGATCTCTGAGAGGGCTTCTGGTTTCAGACGCTGACTCGGTCATGTGGAGGCTGCCAAACCTGAGCGTCCTCACCCTAGGAGAGATTTTCATGTGATACCATGACGAATTGGACAGTTATTAATAACAGAATGGGATTCTCGAATGTGTCAGTTTCAGACTGTACGGTTCTCTTAATGTAAATAATACACGTTTGAAGACCAGGGTAGGATTTTGATATTGTGACTTATAAGAAATAGATATGTTTAATTATTCAGATAAGCAAACTATAGTCTGCAGACATATTTGGGTTTGGTCTGCAGACATATTTGGATTTGGTCTGCAGCTCTGGCTCACAGCTCCCAAACACGTGGGATATCCTCTTTTGACAGGAACGAAGGTATCCTTTGTCATGTTGTGATGACTTAGAAAGCACCCGAGGATGGCCCCTGTGGAGCCAACATGTGTTTATAGGGTTGCAGCTTTCAGTCCCTCCTCCTGACATCTAGGGACAGAATGTGGGCAGCTTTAGGGGTTGGTAACAGGTGCAGGTGTGGAGAGAGGGGTGCACCGGGGAGGAGCGGATGCTCTGCAGAAGGCCCCACAACTTGCCCCGTCCCCACAACTTGCCCCGTCCATCTCTTCCAGCTGCTGTCCTGTCCTGGAATTATCATCTTACACAAAACAGGGATCTAGTGCGTCATGCTTTTGTCTGAGTTTTATGAGCCTCTCCAGCCAATTACTCTAATTCTAGGGGAAGAGTTGTGATATTTTTCCTTTATAGGCAGTCAGGTGGCAGAACAGGTGACAGCCTGGCCTGAGGCTGGCCTCTACTGTGGGGACAGTTGGATATACAGGCTTCTAGGAGAGAGCTGTCACCCTGTAGCATCTGATGCCATATCCTGGTGGACAGTGTGAGCATTGATTGGATTCTGACACTCAGCTGTTGTTCTGACAGTACCGGGTAGAAGTGTGATGTACCACCTCCCACCATCAAAACAGCGTCAGAACACAATTTCCGTGTAATGTAAATATTCATTTCCCACAAGTGCTTTTTCATATCTCAACCTGCTCGATCTCTGGAACATCAGTAATGTTGTTTCCTTTACTTGCTAAATATCTATTGGTTTTCATAAAAATTACCATGAGTTTAAGAATGATATGTTCGTAGTGTATCTGAATTTGTTTTTTTTTTCAACATCTGTAATTGAGATATAATTTAAATTACCAGCAAGCTTACCTTTTATAAAATTTAATGGCGTTTAGTATATTTGCAGAATTGTACCACTATCCTCTTGTTCTCATGTTAGTAAAACTTTTTCACTGCCTGAACAGAAACCAAACACGTGCTGGCCGTCACTGTGCCTTCACTAAACATTCCCTTGGTTCTCGGCACTTTATTAGCCTTCTTTTTATCGAGTGGCTTTCTCTGTATGTTTCACCTAAGTGACATCATGCTCTGTGTGGTCTTTGTGAAGCCCGGTAGTGCCCTTAAAGGTCCTTGACTTCATGCCATGGGTCGTCACTTTGTTCTTCTTACCATCAAACATATTCCATTGCGTGAATGTCTTACATTTTGCTCATGGAAATCTCTGGATGGAGTTTTCAGTCGTTTCAGTTTTTGTCTGTTACAATTTGTGCTGCTGTGAGTATCTGCATTAGTTGTTTTTGTTGACGTTTGTTTGCATCTCCCGAGTGTGTACTCACCTTGGAGTGGAACTGCTGTGTTATGTGGTCACCACACTCATCATTTTGAGTACTTATCGGACCGTTTTCTGATGTGCCTTATCCACTTTCCTTTCCATCAGCCGTGTGTGAAGGCCTCATGTTCCTCACATTCTGGCCATTGCTGGTCTGTCTGTCTCCACAGTCATCCTAGTGGTGAGAACAGGTATCGGCTGTAGTTTTGGTTTGCATTTTTCCCGATGACTAATGTCCAACATCTTTCGTGTGCTTGTCAGCCATTTGTATTTGTCTTTGGAGAAATGTCTGCTCACATTTTTTTGGCCTTCATTTAATTGTTCCTTGTATTTTATATGGTGGTCTTTTATTTTATTGTTTCATGTGAAGTTTTTCTGTCAATTTTCAGAGCATCTTTTAAAAAAATCTTTATCATCATTTTCTTGTTTTTTTGTTTTGTTTTGTTTTTTGTTTTTTGGTGTGGTGTCATCACATGTTGCTCCAAAGATAATAGTTATATTTTTCTGCTGATAAAATCTTCTTTGATTTTATAATCTTTTTATCATTTAGTGATTCTTCTTGGTAGGATCATTTACTCACATTTTAGACTGTTGGTTGTTTGTATGAGACACCCTGTTGGCTCGATAGATTCTTCCGGGATCAGGCATATATTTTACCATCAGGCCCTGGTCTGTGTCAATTCCCACAGTGTCCACCTCTTCCCAGGAGGGGTGGGGTCTCTGCCTCTGTCAGATATGAGGGGACTAGATCAGATCTCGATGCTGATGACTTCCAAGGCGAGAGTTGTTCCAACGAAGCTGCCTTGGATGTCTGCGTGTTCACATCTAGACATTCTAGTTCCAGGTTTTGATTTGGAAAGGAAGCATATTTTGAGTTATCCAAATATCTATTTTTGTTATCTGAATGACAGTTTTATAGTTTGTCATTATTTTATCTCAGACCCTGTATGTTTCCGGTAAAATCTTTCTTACCATTATGCGTGGACAGGTCCATATCAGTTGTGGTTTTCACACTATTATTCAGGTTTCCACACTCTACCATCTCTGAGTGTATGTCATTTGGTTTACTAGTTTATTATCATTTCCCATGTGAATATGAGCTCAGATGTCCTAGGAATTGAGTCCTGGTCCCTGACTCTCACCCTCTCCCTTTCTCTTACACATATTGGTAAAGAGGTGTCTTGTTGAATCAGAATATGTGGGATGTTTTAGGATGTGGTGGTCTTTGCCGACGTGGCTGTGAACTTCACCCGGGAAGAATGGGCTTTGCTGGATAATTCTCAGAGGAGGCTGTACCGAGATGTGATGCTGGAGACCTGCCGGAACCTGGCCTTCGTGGGTAAGGACGGCTTCTCTTCTTCGTTTAGATTTCACGGGAGACGTTGTAAGAAATATAACGTTTATTTCTACTTGGGGTATGTGGATGAAAATATGTTGAACATAACACAGCTATAATTCAAGACATGGTTTATACCTGAATCAAACGGCTTTTCCATGAAAAAAGAAGTCCCATGTATTAACCTGTTTGTTTATTCCCTTGATCAAGGCTGAGGTATCTTATTTTACGTGTGAGCCTCACCTAGTGTCACTTTGGGTTCTTGAGAGCAGCTTTATAGTTATGCCCCTCTGGATGTCACACTGTGGTTATTTCATATTTGACATGGTGATTTTGCTGTATTTAAACTCACACTTACCCAACGTCACTGGTTTTGACGGTCATAGTATCTTATTATCTTCATTGAGTGTTCATTGCCCTCTATTCTCCTCTAATTAGCTTTTTGAAGGAGCAGGGCAGTCAGTAGTCAAGCACTATTTGATGTTCCAGTGGTAGCTGGGGACCGTGAGTAATGCTTCATCTAAAACCTCTGGTGTCTGTGACACCATGAAGGAAACAACCCAGAGAAACAACAGGTTCTCGTAACAGAATGGTATTTGCACATGTCCGTTGAAAACATGACTCCCTGTGTTTGAGAAAAGTGATATTTGTCACATACCTCTCTTTCTGTTGGACTTTTCATGTATTTTAAACGATTCAGAAAGCCTTTATCCCCTCTTGTGATGAGATCATTTGGACATGTGCATTTTGGCCAATTTTTTCCTTGATGGCATTTTCGATTATATTTACCTGAATACCAGTCTGCATATTTTCAAAAGTATTTCTTATTAAACAGGTTACCATTTTGACTCATTTAACTTATTTTCGCCAGAGTCCCAAACACACAACATCCTCAGTTCTTTTGTTTGTTTTTGCTCGCTTGTCATTCATCTTTATAACATTCATTAACATTTTGGATCAGCATATAAATACAGAGAGATTATTTTCTTTTTTCCCACCATTCTATTTACATGGAATTAATTTATTCTATCGATATTTGCAGGTTGTTACACTGAAGTTAAAATCTCTGGATCATGTTCTCAGAAGAATATTTTGGACAATAACATAGCCAATAAAGAGAAAACAGTAAGATTTACAAGAAATGATTCTTGGTCAGTTTGGGGTGAAAACCAGACACTTAATGACAATGGAAATCAGCCTGTAACCCAGGAGACGCCGTGTAGGTGAGTGGCACTCCCACAGGAGCAAGGGGAATATCTCCAAGTGTTAAACTAAGTTAAAACAATTTTTCAAATGTATATAAATTTTGCTAAACAATTGTGTACCCAGAGAATTTTCTCAAGACGTTTTCATAAATGTGATATAGATATTGAGCTTCTGTTAAGCTATTCAGTTAGAAAGAATGATGAGGAAATATCATGTGTAAGAAATCTTGACTGTTTTGTCCCTCTTTGTGCCCCCAGCAGGAGCACTAATTTTTTTAGGATGTCACAATGCAGAGGTTCCCACAAGCATACCCATTTATTGGAAATGGCAAATATGTATTTAAAATAATTATTTACTGTATTCATCAGCCAGTAATAAATCACTTATGATTATTAACCTGTAATTCTGTATTTCATAGTTTTAACAGGAATCATTTACTGGAGAACCTCCGTGAAACTAGTAAAGGTAGTCAATGTGGAGACACCTTGAATGCAGTTACAGATCATCCCCTGCATGAGAAACATGTGAACAAAGTTAATGTTTGTGAAAGTACCACGTCTGGAAAAGTCCCCGTGCAGTGTTCATCTTCTCAGAATCGGGATAAATCTCAAACAGGATACAGACCTAATTCAAGTGAAGAAAGTGGCAAAGTCTTGAGGTTTTCTTCATCCCTGCAAGAACATGTGATCACAGGCATGGGAGACAAACCATATGTGTGTAAGGAATGTGGAAAATCCTTTTCTTGTCCATCCAAACTTCAAGTCCATGTTAGAATGCACACTGGAGAGAGACCCTATGAATGTGAGCAGTGTGGAAAAGCCTTCCGTCAGAGATATTACCTTCAGTATCATGTGAGAATACATACTATGGAAAAACCCTATGAATGTAAGGAGTGTGGAAAAGCCTTCCACCTTTATGCCTCCTTTTGGAGACATGTAATTTCACATACTGGAAAGAAACCCTATATATGTGACCAGTGTGGGAAAGCCTTCAGGCTGCGAGAATGGCTTCAGTCGCATGTGAGAACACACACTGGGGAGAAACCCTATAAATGTAAGGAGTGTGCAAAAGGTTTTTCTACATTGTCTTCTTTACGAGGTCATGTGAGAACGCACACAGGGGAGAGACCCTACAAATGTAAGGAGTGCGGAAAAGGTTTTTGTGCATCCTCATCTTTACGAAAGCATGTGAGAACACACTCAGGAGATAAACCCTACAAATGTGAGCAGTGTGGAAAAGCTTATAGTCAGCGATACTCTCTTAAATTACATGAAAAAAAAATACACACTGGGGAGAAACCCTATGTATGTAAGGAATGTGGAAAAGCCTTCAGGCATTATTCTACTTTCCATACACATGAAACAGCACATACTGGAAAGAAACCCTATGAATGTGAACAATGTGGAAAGGCCTTTTGGTGGCAACGTTACCTACAGACACATGTGAGAACACACACTGGGGAGAAACCCTATGAATGTGAACACTGTGGAAAAGCCTTTGGTGGACGACGCTATCTCCAGAGACATGTGAGAACACACACTGGGGAGAAACCCTATCAATGTGAACAGTGTGGAAAAGCCTTTGGTATGCGACGCTACCTTCAGACACATGTGAAAACACACACTGGGGAGAAACCCTACAAATGTGAGCAGTGTGGGAAAGCTTATAGTCATCGAGTCTCCCTTAAGTTACATGTACAAAGACACACTGGGGAGAAACCATATGAATGTAAGGAGTGTGGGAAAGCCTTCGTGCATAATTCCACCCTCCATGCTCATGCCAAAGCACATACTGGAGAGAAACCTTATGTATGTGGACACTGTGGTAAAGCCTTTAACCATAAATCAATTCTCTATAAACATGTAAGTGCACATACTGGAAAGAAACCCTATGAATGTGAATGGTGTGGAAAAGCCTTCTATCAGAGATACTCACTTCAGTCACATATGAGAATACACACTATGGAGAAACCCTATGAATGTAAAGAGTGTGGGAAAGTGTTCCGCCATCAGTTCTCCCTTCGTAGACATGCGATCTCACATACTGGAAAGAAACCCTATGAATGTGACCAGTGTGGGGAAGCCTTCACACAGAAATCCTCCCTTCAGTCACATGCAAGAACACACACTGGGAAGAAAGTCTGTAAATGTAAGGAGTGTGGGAAAGGCTTTTCTTCTTTGTCCTCTTTACGAGGTCATATGAGAACGCACACAGGGGAGAGACCCTATAAATGTAAGGAATGTGGAAAAGGTTTTTGTTTATCCTCTTCTTTGCGAAAGCATGTGAGAATGCACTCAAGAGATAAATCCTGCTAATATGAGCAGTGTGGGAAAGCCTTTTACTGTAAATCTACCTTTATAAACATGGAAGTGCACATACTGGAAAGAAACCCTATGAATTTGAACAGTGGAAAAGCCTTTGGGCAGCAATGGTACCTTCAGACATATGTGAGAATACACACTATGGACAAACCCTATGAATGTAAAGAGTGTGGGAAAGCCTTCCATCATCAGTCCTTCTTTTGCAAAAATGCAGTTTCACATACTGGAAAGAAATCCTATGAATGTGACCAGTGTGAGAAATCCTTCGCACAGTGAGTCCCTTCAGTCGAATGTAAGTATGCACACTGGGGAGAAACTCTAGGCTTTTCTTCTTTGTCCTCTTTACGAGGTCATATGACAATGTACTCAGGAGATAAACCCTACAAATGTGAGCATTGTGGGAAACCTTATAGTAATTGAGTCTCCCTTAAGTAACATGTAGAAATACACACTGGGGAGAAATCGAATGAATGTAAGGAGTGTGGGAAAGCATTAACGCATAAGTCCACTCTCCATGCACATGCCAAAGCACATACTGGAGAAAAACCTTATGTGTATGAGCACTGTGGGAAACTCTTGAACTGTAAATCAATTCTGTATGAACATGCAAGTGCACGTACTGGAAAAAAACTATGAATGGGAACGGTGTGGAAAAGCCTTTGGGTGACAAGATCACGTGAAAATATACACTTGGGAGAAACCCTATAAATGTGAGCATTGTGGAATGCATTCACGCAATGAGAATCCTTTCAGGCACGTACAACAATACACACTGAAACCCTATGAATGTCAGCATTGAGGGAAAGCTTTCAGGTTTTCCACATTTCTGCAAAATCATTTGATGATACAATTCTGAATACAAGTACTGTAGAAGAACCTTTCTCCCTTAAAATCTTATGATCAACATGAACAATCGCACTATCAAAAAACTTTATAACTGGAAAGAATGTAGGCTACCCTTCAGCATTTCACTTATTTTTGTACATGGAAACTCAGCAGAACAGAACTCTAATGATACAAATAAAATTTGCCTCTGTAAGTGCCTCATTGTTAATAGGTACCCACTGTATTTCTAGCTCATATTGCTGATCTAAACTCTTTATGTATATATCCTTCACCTCTTCTTCCATCTCTACTACATTTATTATGTTTAAGTAACTGTCCAATTACATAAAACTTGCCTCATTTCTACTACAGTTTCTTATGGACTCTGATAAATGGGGTTTTGTTTGTTTTTATGTGCAATTTGATGTACTTTTAGATAAAAGTTTATTTCATTCTCACTTTTGTTACATTTCTAATATGTGAATCTTACATGAGACGTATATTGTCGAAGTTACTGTTCTGGTCCACTGCTGCAGATACTAGAGAATTCTGACTCAATTTCTATCCTCCCTTTTAGATTTTATAGCCGAAAGACATATCTCTCACATTTGTTGCTAGCGACAGCCACACGTGTTCTTTGCAGAAGTTAGTAATTGTGGAAAGATTTTAGAGCAGACAGTCACATGAGATTATGTTCACAATTTGGTCTCTGTTCATTGTTTTTAATCTTGATTGGACTTAGGCTGGATGCATTGTGTTGCAAAGAGAAAGCTTCAGACACAGAAGTGAAAGCTGGTGTTTAGATGTTTCCACAAATTGTGTAGTCACACTTAGTGAAGTGGGAACCTTTATCCATTGTCCTGCTCTTTTTACTGAGGTAAAAATTATGAGAAGAAAGAGTAATATGATGTTTAGAGGGCAGTTATAAGAAGTCATGACTTCCAGTTCTTTTATACCATCAGGACACATTGATGCATTGAAACGTATTTGGCCAGAGTTACAGCACATTTTTTTTTAAACCTCTTTGCTCTACTTGTCTGGAACAGTTTCATCTAAAACCATGGTTGGTATTTGTTTCCTCTTAGGAGATTGCACAGTCTATTTCACCACCATGGACCTTCTGTGGTTTCCACGCTCACACAGGGCATTGCATTTCTTTGTAGCTCTTTGTTGTCCATTAAGTCACCAGGACAGCAGACCATTCTGGAGCCTTATTTAAATGTATTCAATCATAGAACAGGACTTTACTCCACTGGATAATAAAATGTTACTGTTAAAATAAGCTTCTGTTTTCAACATTCCGTTTTTTTAACGGCCATGCTTTTGAAGGTTTATAGTGGAGGCGAAAATTCCATTCAGAGTCATTTTTTCCCGTCTTCCCCGTCATAATATTTTAAATGTGACCCCTAACCACTGTCTATCCAGCAAGGATATTCATACATGTTAGTCAGCTTTTCCAACCACCTAACAGTGGCATTCTGGTCTGTGTGACTCCACAAAAAAGCGTGGATTGGGCCACATTCAGTGTCCACACGAACTCCAACATATTTAGAACCATGACTCACAGGGAATGGGCCTGACACATCAATTTGTGACTCAAATCTGGTTGTTGGACCAAGGCTGTTTTTGCTGTTGTCTTGACCTTTGTTTAGAAAACACAGGAAACATTAAGTCACTATATTTCAAGGGCAGTCAGCATCCCTGGCAATAGGCAGTCCCACGTGGGCACTCTGGTGGCCACCCTTTCTGTGCGCCCTATCTACTGTACCTACTGAAGGGTCAGCTTTAAGGGCAAATGCCTGGGCCAGGACATAAACTTCCTAATGGACTAGGGGTGAAAGTGCCTTATGAGCCTGGACGTGGACAACAGGACTGGTTCAGACTTCTGCAAGTAAACACAAATGTCTCCTCACACATGTCATTGCACATCCAGCCCTCAGCTTCCCATTGAACAAAATCCTGGATCGATTGTTTTGAAGCAGCACCGTTGTCAGTGCAGAGAAAGAACTTCCAGGGCTTTGGGTTGTTCATCAGCCAGATGGCTCTGCCTTCTGCTCAGTGAATGCTATGCTTCTTTCCTCTGTGACACACCTCACCTGGGGAGCACCGTGGATGCCGCTTGGAGCTGTTCCTGTGTGTTCCTGTTCCTGTGTGGGCCAATCTCAGTTTCTTGTCTCTTCCAGAGCCGGGACCCATCCAAGGGGCACTGTCCCCTGCTGTCTCTGCCCCAGCGCCTGGCCCACACCTTCCGGAGTTGCACACACGTGGAACTCAAATGGTAGTCCTGCCAAGGAGATGTGCAGAGCTTTAATCACCATGACCAGTATTGCTACTTCTCTCAAAGGTGGCTAGCTGCTCTGATTCCAGTCACACGTGTGCTCTCTCTTTACTGGGTAGCATAAGGGACAGAGACACTTTTAGGTGGGGAATTAAACTGCAAAACCCCAATGTGAAGCTTGCACCCCTTTCATGTTTCAGGGTTGGATGGGCTGCACCTTGTCAAATTCCTGGGGCTGCACACATCATGTGACCAAGGATTTGCAAACCTTACGGTGGTGCCTGGGCTTTGAATTTTTTCTGGGTTCTCAGCCCATCTTCTCCCTTCCAGGTGTTCCATCAGTGCCTGCAGTGTCCTATGGCAGAGACAAGCCTTCACACATTGACATGACATCATCAGTGTACTGGGTTTATTTTACTGATATTGGCAAGATCAGGATACCTCTGGGACCACTACACCAGACCACACTGTGAAACTGTTTAGGGAGCCTTGCTGCAACACTTGTAAAATTTATTACTGTCCCACTTCACACTTACCAAAATCCAATACTTGAATCTATCTGCCTTTTCAGGGCAGCCAAATACAAGCAGGAGATTGCAGTGGAGAAAGGAAGTGGTTTAATATCGAATAGGCCAGTCTGGAGGACAGGGGGCTAATGGATGAAAGTCCAGCCCCCTAAATGGCTTGTCAGCTACAGATCCTATAGAGAGAGATCAGGACACTGTGAGTTAGAGATTTGGGTTCTGCTGGGAGCTGATTGGTCTGAGATGAGGTGAGGGTAACGAGTCACTGGTTTCTTGTCAGCTTGGTCAGCACCTTCTGGATCAGTCACCTTTCCTGATCCCCAACTCTGACCTTTGATTTGACTTATTCCCCGTCGGCCATACAGCCTCTGGCCAGGAAACAATTTGGGAGCCTTGCCGGAGAGGCAATGCCCGTGGCGGGCGAGTCCCGGCCGGGATTCCCTCCGCGAGTCCCGAACAGCGGCCAAGGCTGTATTGCATCAGGGACTAGGGAGGGTCATTATTCAACAGGTGCTGACCGCCCTGGGCATATGGCTCCTTTGGAATAAGGAAACATTCTTGGACTTTGCTCCACTGTTGGGGGAGTCCGCGTCCACAGCGGGATCCCCTCCCAGATGCCCGGTGTCCTCTCCCTGGGACAGTGTCATGAGCATGTCACATACTCTAAGGCAAGGACAGTAGTTCTATCCCGACTAGTTTGTGCTTCTGTGTCTTTGTGATCAGTTGGGCTCGACATGGAAGTCGGGTTCGTCTCCCCGGGTGGACAATCAGCGACTTCCTTCCTTCTGTATGGGCTTTTCCCCGAGGCTGGTCCCCTGTGTTTTGCCTCTGTTTGGGGGACTCTGTTGGAGACGGGGATGGCTGTGGGACTTGTACCTGATTCGTCAGCCGGTTCATTAGTGTTCATTCGTTTTGCATTTGACTGTGCACTTTGTAACCGGCCTAGTGGCCCTGAGGCTATGTTAAGAGTGTCCTCAATGTCTATATACGTGTGCTATCAATGTGAGGTGGTTTTCTACTTCTGGATGGTATCGTTAAAATTAATCGAAAGCCAAGAGCTTGTAACGATTGTGTTTTTAAAAATTCTCGGAATGAGAATTCACGTGATTGGGAAATATTTGATGTTAAAGCTGATTGGAGTAGGGTTTGGTTGAATGTGATGCAGGATAGGGAACTTTTTCCAAGTTGGGGAATCAAGCCCTGACCTGAGAGAGAAAATGGTCTTTGCCTGAGCGTGAGGAAGAATCAAACATACACCAAAGTTAGAGTCAGAAGGGAAGTTTCTTAGAGAAAGGGAAAAGCACAGACAGGGAAGAGCAAAGACAAAAAGCCAAGACAAGATAAAAGGTCTGGAGTCTTGGGGGATCTAGTTTATGTCATGTAAACTAGAGTTAGAGTTCTCGTGAGTTAGAGTTTAAAGACTTTTTACCCACTTTCCTTCAATATGGGCTGACAGTGAAGAAAGACAAGAGTGTGTAGCATGAAAAACCTGCTGGCAACTCCCAGCCTTTGATCTCTAGGTTCCTCATAGTTTTAGCCTTAGAGAATAAACTATTTTATTTTATGTAGGACACCACTGGAAGACTCTTTTCTTGTTTTCCCTTCACAGTGTGGGGAAATGGGTTGTTAGCAATCTCAGCAGAAATCTTCCTTTGTTCTGCAGATTTATCTTCGAATATAGCCTAATTTTTACATTTTAGTTCTCTTGCCCCCTTCCTACATGAAATAAACATGTCATTTTGAGTTATCAACATTGAATATTGGATTTTTGTTTTACTCGACTTTGCAACACTGGGATCATGTTATCTCTGTCACAAACTTGTCAGCAAAACAAAAAATAGCTTGGTATAATTGACATTAAAATGTCAGTATTAAGAACTAATGAATTAAATATATAATAAGAGATTCTTGATAAATTTTTCAATAAGAATAACATCAATGATATGTAGGCTTACACGGTTTTCCAAAATCTGTTGTTAACTTTAAATGTTAGAGTGTTACTAAGATAAATGATAAAAATTATTAAATAACTAGATATTTTGAATGAACATGAAGTACTGAAACATTAATTACTAAATTTACCTGCTTTGGCTTCTTAGTACAGAGAAACTGAAAGGTAAATATGGATCTTGTCCTTTATTTAAAATATATGTGTTTTTAAATTGTGAATATATTTGACCATTAAAGATCCTATGTTTTAAGAAAATATAAAATGTATTTATAAATTTGCCAATTTAAATAATGGTAATGGCATACTTTTTAGTTGTCAGTAGAAATTGAGGTTCTTAAGAGTTAAAATTTTAATTGACATAGAAAGGAATTATGTTTTTGGTAATAGAAGGTATAAGGTCTAGAGATACATTTTTGAAGTAAGGTAAAGAAAGTGGTTTGTCCTAATGGTTATTTCTGAATGAGCAAAAACACTAAAACTAAAATGTACTGGGGAAGTAGTACAAGGTTTGTAAAGAGAAATCAGAGGGAATTTTACAGGTGGTTAATCTGAATAAAATTAGAATGCAGTTAAGGAAGTAAATTTAAATATCAAAAGTAAGTTGATACAGAATAAGATTTGGTTGTTTTCTACTCTATTAAGAAGACCAATATTTTTCTCGCTGTATTTGACTCCAGATAATATATTATGACATCAGTTCTTCCTAGGAAACAAAGATTCCTTTTTATTAAAATAGTCCGTGTCTTAATCAGGTCCTGATTACTTAAGAAAACAATGATTTCAATCCTAGGAACTAAAGTTATACTACTAATAAACACCTATGTTTTTCTTTGATATTTTTTGTTACTTTGGATGGATAATTTAATAGTTTCATAATGTTATATGATCTTTTTGGTCAAGTGTGTTTGACAACTTTCCCAGAGTTTACATTTTAAAAGAAAACTTTTTCTTGACCTGGAAATGGCTTGGGATTACTCCCATGGGCCCCTGGAGTACTTCAAAGAGTTGTTGTCTCTGTTCCTATTAAGAATTTTCAAAGTAGTCAGGCCTATTTGATATACTAAAATTAATTGGGAAGCTTTGTCAAATACAACAATAATCATGTTGTGTTGTATGTATATACTATTATTGAAATGGTTGTTCTTGAGATCTAAACATCTCCAAGAATTTACAAAGTTTTGATATAATTGGCAATTCTAATTGTTTTCTTTAAATGTTAAATCGTACTCTGACAGTGGCTTGGTGGAGGTGGGGAGTATTATTCCCCACAGTAAAAACGAGTGTCAGAATACAATTTAAATCTAACGTAAGAAATCTTTTCCCGCAAGTTGTTTTTGAAATATCAACCTGCTTAATCTCTAAAATATCTGTATTTTTTATTTACACTTTCTATTATTTGTTGAATATCTACTGTTTTTCAGTATAATTGTCATTAATTCAAGAATATATTTGTAGAGTATCTGCTTTTATTTTTTCAATAGTTTTAATGAAAATATCGTGTATGTGATTCAAAACTATGCATTTTTGATATAGTTTTCTATATTGTTTCTTATGAAGCTATTATTTAGGTTTTCAAATAAGTTGTATACTAAGAACTGTAACTATGTTTTATGTTTCATTAAGAGTATATGTTAAAATGTCCCATTCTGGAGGATTAACTTATTCTTGTAATTTTGTCAATTATTTTATCTAAGGTTGACATTACCAATTCCGATAACTCGCCAGAATAGCACATTAAAAAAACTATCTCAGATTATTTCAATAAACCCAGGAAATAAACATTTTATGCTGTTCAGCACTTACCCATGACAAATTTCTTAGGAGTGTAGGAATAGATAAGAACTCTCACAACTTTTCGAAGGGCCTCGTCAAAAGAAATGTTTATAAAAGAACGCATATGTAAGTGGTCAGTGTGTTCAAGAAAATTATATACAAACAAGTATCCCCATCACTCCGGTCCCCTTCAGCAATAGACTAGATATCTTAGCCAGTGCCATGAGAAATGGGTAGAAATTTTATAAAGGAAGAACAAAGTAACATTTATTTTTCAGAGTTGAAACAATTGTGTTATGATACCTGAAACTATATATGGGTAACCATAGGCAAAGATTAGCAAGTTTTTTAGGATTATCACTAAGTAGTTATTATGTGAAGTGGAAACTTTATTACCTTAAACTTCATGTTCTTTCACATTAAAAAACTATCTAGGGGGCACGTGCTGTATCAGGAGCTTCACCCAGTTCCAGCACTTAAAAGAGGCTCTGCTGGGAATCCTGGCCCCCACCAGCAGGCCGTCCTGGGTAACACGAAAGTGAAGGAAACACAGGGAGAAATCCTCATGAACTCATATTCGGTAACCTGTCAAAGTTGACACCAAAAGCACAAGCAATGCAAGAGCAAATGTATAAATTGGACTTCATCAAAATTTAAGGGTTTTTTGTGCATCGGACTGTCAAGAGAGCGAAAAGACACCTCACAGAATCCTACAGGTGATAAGATTTTACCACTCAATACATAAAAACCTTCCATCTCAATAACAAAAATGCAAACAACCCACTTAACAGATAGGCAAAAGACTTGAATAGACATTTCTCCAAAGATTAACTACAAATGGTAGTAAACATGAGAAGATTCTCAACATCACTAATCACCGGGGGGATGCAAATCAAAACCAAAAGATGATACCATTTCTGTCCATTAGGATGTCTAAAATGAGACAAGTTAGGAAAAAGTATTGAGGATGTGGAGAAATTGGAGCCCATGGCCACTGCTCGTGGGAAGGTGAACTGGTGCAGCCACTGCGGAAGAGAGCTTGGTGGGTCCTCAAAAAGTTAAACATAGAATTACAATATGACCCTACTATTTCTCTCCTCCCTATACTGAAACAGGTACTCAGATATGTTACATGAATGTTCTTTGTAGCACTATTCAAAATGGACAGAAGGTGGATACATTCCCAACTCCTTCAATGGTTGAATGTTACCAGAGTTTGTCCACCTGTTTAGCAGCGCCAACACTTAACTCAGAATTCCAGTGGAGAAAGACTGGCTATTTTATTTTGAATGGTGCCACCCAGGAGAATTGGAAGCTAATGCTCAAAAGCCCAAACTCCTTGATGGTTTACAGACAAGGCGTTTTATAGAGCAAAATCACAAGACATCATAAATAATCTGAGCCTTGCAGACTGGTCAAGAGTGAAGTAAAGGCAGTAAACCATAAATTCAGGTCCTGAGATCAGCTTTGGCATCCCTCAGTCTGCTTTCATGGGGGATGTGGCCAGGCGTCGTCCACTGTAGGGCTCAGGAGCTGAAACATAACTTGGGCCATGATGTTATCTTTACCCATACCTGTGACCCTTAGTCAAGGCCTGGCCACTGTTTCCGGCTGCCTTGGGATTAATGACTAGTAAGGAAAGGGCTGAGGCTTACAGGGCGTGCTGGGAAGAAACTGTCCCACTTCCCCCGGTTTCGCGCCCCCCCCACTCCGCTCGGGCCCGTCACTCAGGCTTACTCTGTCCAATGAGGAAAGACGGAGGCGGGGCCGGAGCCTAATCGGGACCTCAGTGGCGGGGCCGAGGAACTTCCCAGTCAGGGAACCGGATGAAGGTCTCAAAAACAGGACAAGCCCGGCCGGGTGGTGTGACAGAGATCTGTCCAATCAGAATCCATAGGACGGGAGCGCCTGGAAATCCGTCCAATCATGTGGCGGGTTCCCGAAGCCCTGTCCAATCAGGGTGCGGGAGACCAAAGCATCGCGCATCCACCGCGGAGGGAGGCGGTCCTGCGCACCTGTGGGGAGCGGTCTGCGGCGTCCTGTCACAGTCGCTCACCTATCTCAGCTGCGGAGCCGTGAGGAGGACGCCGGGAGAGCTCCGTGCGCGGTCGCGAGATGGTGAGTGCGGTTGGGGTGGAGGCAGCGGGTGGTTCGAACCGGCCAGGACCGCCTGGAAGCGGCGCACGGCCCGGGCTCCCTGCGCCCTCCGAGGTCCCACCGCGTCTTCGCCCTCGGCCGCGGGGTGGGGTCCTGCGTCCTGTCCCGGTCCGGCGGAGGGGTCCCAGAGGCCCAACCGGTGTCCTTTGCCGGGCGGGGGACAGCGGAGGACGAGACGACCACCATGGTAGCCGTCAGAGGCTTCGGGCGGGGTGGACGCCAGGTGAGGGGACCCGCCCTGGATCTGACAGACAAGATCAAAATCAAGACTTGCTTAAAGAGACCTTATCCCAAGGATTGGAGCAATGGGGGCAGTGCTCGGATCTGAGAGATGCGCGTCCCAAATCAGAGAGAAAAGGGCCCGTGTGTGTGGACGATGAGCAGAAGGCGCTGTGACAGGAACCGTCCCCGCGTATTCAGCACCCTCTCTGCTCAGATCGGCGGGGCCTTGTCTGCGTCTCGGTGCTTGTTCAGAGGGGCGGGAGCCATGTGTGGGCCTGTGGGAAGGACAGGAGCCGGAGTAAAGTTTGGGTAAGAAACGGGCGATTGTCAAGCCTTGGTCCAGCCTATGGAATATGAAAAATCCAGGCTTTAAGTAGGGATGTTCATTCAAAAGAATAACCGCAAGGGGTGGGGATAGGGACTGTGCCCTGGGGACAGGGACTGTGCAGTGGGGACAGCGCTGTGACCATATGATCTGCAGGCATCTCGAGAGTTGGGTGTTTTGAGTTTTCCCTTTGTAGAGAGGCGTGAACAAAAGGAGGAAAGACCAAGTATGGTTGGGATGGCAGGTCCCCGGCCAGCCTGACCTTAGGAGGGCTGTCTGGGGGCTCAGGCTGAGCACAGACCAAGGTCAGAGTTGTGAGTTTGGGAGAGATACTGAACTACATCCGGGCAACACGCATTTGCTCTGCTTCGACGAACAATACAGCTAATCATTTAGGACTCAGAATGAGGGTGTGAGTGTCTGCCTCTGACCTTGACATAGGTAAACATGGGAGATATCTGAGAGTCTTATCTAAGTCGGATGATGAAAGGGGGCAGGTTCCTCTCACCTCCATCAAGGACTCCAGGAGCACAGGGCTCAGCAGGACTCAACATTGTCACCTGACCCCTGAGAGCAGTGTTCTGTGTCCAGCTCAGCACTGAGAGCTTTCCCTTATTCCGCCCTCAGGTTTCAGCAGATGTAAAGACGTGACAGCTCTTTTTGCCTCATTTTTTATCCTTACTGACAGTCGTGTGTGTCTCAGGTCTTTCTCCTATTGAATTGTAACCCGTGATGGTTGGTTCGACATCGTCCACAGAGTTGGTGGTGTTTCGTGTGGTTTGTGCAAACTGAGTGAATCTGTGAAGGTCAGACTTAGGGAGCGAACCTTTGGATTTTACTAGGAGAGAAATTGATGTATTTGAGAGTTACCTGGGGTCGGAAATAAACTGATTCCAACTGAGTGTTTCCTCCTTGGTGAGCACTGAAGTCCTGTGGGGAGAGTCCCAACTGAGGAGGGAGCGGGCTGTGGGGATCCAGAGTTTTGTCCTCTGAGGTTTAGGGTCCCTTTATTCCTTCCCTGATAGGGGTCACCTTGGGCTACCTGTGAGCACGGAGTTCTCGGCCCCCACTCGGATGGGCTTTGACCTCTGACTTGGCGTCCCCTGTGCGCTGTGGGAGGCCGGCTGTTGATCTGAGCTGCACACACCAGTCGCTCTGCTCTTCTGTTTCCTGGAGAGGATAGAAATTTCTATTAAGGCAACTTTGGGATCACCATTTTCACCTTGTGTTGAAAGGAAACTTGGAAATTCCCAGAAACTTTAATGTCCTTTAGAAATAAAACACAGTGCTTCCAGGTCCATCTTGGGTCCTTGTTGGCGCTCATTGAATCCTTGACAGTCGGCTACCAAGGCAGGTATGGGCACCTGGGGAGGAGACGAACTGGTTTCTTTCAAAACGTCACTGTGCAGGGAACTGAAATTTATTTTTGCGTGT
>NW_006429782.1:1646798-1663585 GCF_000325575.1 Pteropus alecto | reverse complement strand
TCCGGGCCTTCACAGGCGTGGGCTGTATCCGCGCCGGTCCTCGCCTTCCTGTTCCTGCCCTCAGAGGGCACAGTTGCAATGTTTTGCTGCGAAGTAGGAAGTTGGTCTGGGTTTTACGTGGACACCAATTTCTTTGTGATTGTGCGTGTTCCCGCCTTGTCTTTTAGTTGTATTGTCATGAATGAAGAGTAATAGGAGACAGGCGTGTCCTCAGTATTTGTGGATTGGAAGTCTGTGGGTTGGGTGTGTTTTTTCCAATAATGAAATAAATTATCCTCATTGAACAATCAATATTTAATCCATCTTTTCAGGAATTAAATGAATGTGGTTGTGACTTATGTTTTTTTACATATACATTTATGTGTTGGATTTCCATTTAAAAAGCCTTTTGCCTTTATATTTATGAATTTTTTTCCTTTGAATATTTTTGGAATTGTTCCTTTCTGGTCTTGGTAATACTCTGCGATTTTTTTTTTATAATTAGATGCCACTGACTTTTGAGTATTTGTTATCTGGCCAAAGAATTGTTTGAGACTTGTGTTTAGAGTATGCGGGTATTTGACTGCTTTTGTGTATGTAGTGACCATGACATTCTCAAATCTGTTCATTTGCATCTTCTCAGCTACTGTGTACTGATGTCTATACATTTATCTGATTACATCCAATCTAAAAAATCTCTTCCACGAATGTTTTGTAATATCTCCTCAATGTGCTTAATGTCTGAATCATCTGAAATTTTGTTCCTTTTTTACACTTTCTTTTATTTGCTCATATTCTTTTGCATTTAAATAAAAATGTTATTAGTTTAAGAAGAATATATTTTTAGTTTGTCTGAAATTTTTAAAGACCACTTTAATTGAGATATAATTTACATAACATAAAGTTTTCCTATTTAAAGTATCAAATTCAATGGTATCTGGTATGTATACAGAATTGTGTAAACATTTCTATGTTGTAATTTTGAAATGTTTTTATCACCCCAGAAGAAAACTTGCATCTACTGGTAGTCACCCTGCATCTACCCCGCCTCCACATGCCTGGGTCCTGGCAATTTATTCATCTACTTCCTGTTTCTATAGATTTACTACTTCTGTACGTCTCACGCAAATGATTTCATGCTCTGCACAGTCATTGAGTTTGCGCCGTCGATCGCTGCTTCTTTTCTCTTGTTGCCACATACTGTTCCATGTGACTATCCTGTTTCGATGATCAGATTCAGTTAATGGACTTTTGAGTTGTTTTTATGTTTTGGTTATTATGATTCATGCTGCTGTGAATATGTTTATACAGTCATGTGCCGCTTAAGGATGGATACATTTTTAGACAGGCACCCTTAGGTGCTTTCGTCTAGGTGATCCATGCCTAGATGGCATTGCCTAGTGCAGCCCTAGACTGTGTGGTACAGCTTACTGCTCGCTGGCTACAAGCTTGCACAGCGGGTTACTGTTCCAAACAACGCGAGATTCAGGCAAGCACAAGAGAAGATGCTGCAGTCAAGAGACACGGTAAACACGAGGTGTCGGAGGCTGCTGCTAGCGTAACACGGAGTCCTGTTTTACACCTCACTTTTTTTTATAAGTAGAAAAAGTTTAAAATAATGATAAAAATATAGTGTAGTCATTAGGCAAAATGATGCCAATTACTTAACATGACCAATGCCGTCTTATGGAGCCCGCTGGATGACAGTTACTTTTGGAGGATGGGCCCCCATCACCTGAAAGAAACGTTCTCGTATAGACAGGTGGGCTGATTAAGTTCTTTGCTGCTTTGGGTTACACAGCTCTTTAAGAAGCACATGCCACATAGCTACAAGCCACCTGCGTTGGCACGTGCCCCTTCGCTGTATATCCCACACCCACAGCCCCTTTTTGCTGCAGAGATGCCATCTTGCTGCAGAGAAGCCTCCGCTTCTTTCTGTAAGTTCCCCTGGAGGCTCCTCTTTTACTGCTGGAGTCGTCAGCCTCTTTCTTCGGTCTCTTGGCACCTTGGGAAAATTTCCTCACAATAGTAAATACATAAAGCGGTGACATAGTTGTTTATTATCATCATCCAGTGGCGTGTACATTATTATCTGTGCTACACTTTGATCTGACTGGCGGCACAGGAGGCTCGTTTATGCCGGCACCACCACGAATGCGTGGGTAATGCCTTATGCTACAACGCTACGATGACCGTGGTAGGATTTTTTCAGATCTTGTGGGACTACTTCCATACATGCGGTCCGTCCTTGACTGAAGCGTTATTTGGCACATGACTGCACTAGTTTTATGTTGATATTTGTTTTTGCTTTTCCTGGGTACGTAGTTACTTAGGAGTGGAATTGCTGTGTTATGTGGTTGCATGCTCATGAGTTTGAGGACCTGCCAGGCTGTCTTCCGAAGTGGCTTCTCCACTTTCCTTCTTATCAGCTGCGTGTGAGGGCCCCACCTTCCTCACATCTTGGCCAGTTCCGGTCTGTCTGTCTCCACAGCTGTTCTCGTGGTGAGAACAAGTATCAGCTGTAGTTTCCCGATAACTAATATCTAGCATCTTTGGTGCAGTCATTGGCCATTTGTATTTTGTCTTTGGAGAAATGTCTACTCACATTCCATGCCCATTACTAATTACATTATGTATCTTTATCTTGTTCCCTTTTTTTTTTATTTTCTGTAGCTGATGTAGTTGAGACTATTTTCTTTTTTGAGATTTTGAGAACATATTCTTTTAAAATCTCAATTTTTTTCCCCCTGATTGTTTGCTCTATATTTCATTGGTGTAAGGTCATGCCATATTGTTCTAAAATATGCATTCTGTGTTTTTTTTTTTCCTCTCTGTTAAAGTTTCCTTTGACTCCATTACCATTAGATCCTTCAGGGATTCTTCATGGGCCATTTTCTCTAATTCCAGGCTCTTGGTTGTTTGTATGAGAGACCCTGTTGCCTTGATAGATTCTTCCAGAATCAGGCACTTCAGTACCAGCAGGTATGCCAGACCTTAGGTTCTGCTCTGTGTCTGTTCCCTTAGCGTCCACTTCACCCCAGGAGGTGTCGGATCTCTGTCTATTTCGGATATGAGAGAACTAGACCAGGCTATTCGATGCTGATGAATCCCAAGGTGAGAGTTGTTCAGATGAGGCTTCTCCTGACATCTCAGTGTTCGTGACATTTTGACATTCTCGTTCCAGGTCTTGGAGCTGACAAGGAAGTAAGTTTTGAGCAAGTCCAGTCTCCATTACCGTGTTATCTGAATGATAGTTTCATTTTTTTACCTTTTACCTTACTTCAAAATAGGCTATATCTTAGTAAAATCATTCTTTTTAATTACGCGTGGATAAATTTATATTCGTTTTTGTCACACCTTGCTTTAAGGTTCCGAGCACTTCCTTCCATCGAGCATACTGCATTTGATTTGCTTGTTCATTTTCATTATCCACAAGAATGTACGCTCTAGGAGTTCTAGAAATTGAGCCTCCCCCTTCATCCCGTACACACTGGTGAAGTGGTGTCTTGTTGAAACATAATATATGCGATTTTTCAGGACATAGTGGTCTTTATTGATGTGGCAGTGAACTTTACCCAGAAAGAGTGGGCTTTGCTAGATTATTCTCAGAGGAGGCTCTACCAAGATGTGATGCTGGAGACCTGCTGGAGCCTGGCCTCCGTGGGTAAGAACGGCTTCTTCTCAACAATTGATAGTTCTAATTGGGGCAAAGAAATGGAAATATGTTGGAAAAAAGACATTATTCCAGTGTTCATGGAACCTACCTATCTATAGTCAAATGGCTTTTCCATGAAAACAAAGTTTCATATATTAATCTAAGTATTTATTCATTTTGATCAAAAGTCTGATGCTCCCTAATTTTGTAAGTGTCAATTTGTCTCCAGTTTGCTGTGCAGGAGACAGAGCAACCTCATGATTGTCACCACTGAAACAGTTACACTGGGGTTAATATACATTTGACATTGTGATCTTGCTGCAATTTATTCCACGCTTACCCAGCGTCACTGGCCTGAAGAGCATAGTGTTGGCCCATCTTGTGCAATATTTGTTGCCCTCCATCCTCTCCATGATGAGATTTTGTGCAGGAGCAGGGCAGGGGCCATACACTATCTGAGGTCCCAATGGCAGCTGGGCCATGGGACCTGTGTCTGTGAACGCCAGGAGAGAAACAACCTTTGGGAACAACAGGTTCTAGAGAAGGGAATGATATTTGTACATGTCCATTAGAAAGATGACTCAATGTGTGTGTGAGAAGGGTGACATTTGTCATTTCTTTGGTTCCGTGTTGGACTTCTCATCCATCCTAAACCACTTGGAAAGACTTTCTGTAGTTCTTGTACGGGGAGCATTTGGACATGTGTATTTTGCCTGTTTCACTTCTACTTTGACTTTCTGATAACATTCATTTAAACATTAAACTATTTCATAGTGACCAGGATGCCATTTTGACAGTTTTTTCCTATTATTGCCAAAGTCTCAAAGAGCCGAAGTTCTATGAGTTTTTCTTGGCTCAGATGTTCAGTCCGTCTTATTAAATTTGTCTGTATTTTGGGATAAGTACGTGATAAAAAAAAAAAATCCACATGTGGTCTATTTACTTTCTCTCATCTTCTTGATCCTAAGAAACTAAATGTGGTACTGAATGTTGCAGATTATTTCATGCACAAAACCAGTGGATCATGTTCTCAGAGGAAAATTTTGGTGAAGGAAATATCCAGTGAAGAGAAAATTGTAAGATTCACAGGAAAAGATTTCTGGTTTGTGTTTGAAGAACCCTGGATGTTACATAACGTTTGCAGATCAGGCCTTGGAGGTGAGCAGCATCTCCACAGGGCAGGGGGACCTCAGCAGAGTGGTACACTAACTTGAAATTTAAGAAAAAATGTAAACCTAGCTCATCAGTAGTGCACTCAGAACGTTTATAAGACAACATTTTCATAAATGATGTATATATTGTGCGTCTGAAACAATTCAGTTGGAAACAATGGTCAGAAAACCCTGAACGTAAGAAACAGTCGTGGTTCTGCGTGAGCTCAGCCAGAGCATTGATGCCGTTCCACAACGTAACATTGTAAACAGAGCCAGAAACATACGCATGCATTGAAAATGGCAAACACGTAGTCAAAGGGGTCATTACCACCATGAATAATCATTAATGACAGCACTTATGGACATTAGTCCCTAACAGTGTGCTTCCCATTTGATCAGCCGTCGTTTTGTGCAGAGACCCTGTGACCATAATGAAGGTCATCAGTGTGGAGATACCCTGACTCAGATCACACATCTTCCTGTGCCGGTAGATATCTAACTGCAGGTAAACCCTCTGGATGCAGCAAGTGTGGAAACATCTGCCCAGATCATTTCTTCTTGAAGAACCAGCCCGGCTCTCCCACTGGACATGAACCCCATCTCTGTGAAGAGTATGGAGAAGCCCTATGATCGTCCGCAATGTGGGAAAGCCTTCATTAGTCACTCTTACCTTCAAAAACGTGTGAACATACAGTGGGGAGAAATCCTATGAATGTAAGGAATTTGGGAAAGCTTTTAGGCAGCTTCAGTATTTTCAAGGTCACATGAGAGTGCACAGCAGAGTGAAGCCCTATGAATGTAAGGAGTGCGGGATAGCCTATAGTTTTCTTTCATCCCTTCGAATACATGCAAGGACGTACAGTGGGGAGAGACCCTTTGAATGTCAGCACTGTGGGAAAGCCTTCAGGTATCCCACATCTCTGCGAAAACACGTGAGAATGCACAGTGAAAAGACTACCTATGAATGTCAGCAATGTGGCAAGGCCTTCCAGTATCTTGAATCCCTGCAAGCACATTTGAGGACACATGATGAACAGAAACTCTGAGCACAAGGACTGTGAGACATCTTCATTCTCCCTTAGAACCTTGTTATAAATGTGAGTATGCACACTGGAGAGAAGCTGTATGGATGGAAAGAATTGGAAAAATCTTCGGATGTAGCAGTTCACTTGTTTTCTACTAAAAACTCAGAGCAAGACTGAAATCTCTTAATTATTATAAGTATGGTTTTATCTTTGTAAATAGCTCATTCTTAATAGCGATTTCCAGTGTTTTAATTTTGGTTCATGTTGCTGACATGAAAACTTGATATGATGCATACTTCTCTACATCTCGTTGTCTGTACTACATATATATTATCTCTGACTTTAAGTATTTATACAGTTGTATAAAACATGCCTCATTTCCATTAAAATGTGTTTTGGATCCAAGGGTAATAAGTGGGTTTTTTATGTGAAACTGGATATAATTTTAGATGAAAAAAATTTTTAGTCTTACAAGTTATCATGTTCCTACTGTATGATCATGATATGAGACCTTTATTGAATCTCTGTTCTTGCCCACTGCTGCAAATACTGGAATTTTGTGACATGATAGCTACCCTCCCCTTCAGAGTTTATTATTGAAAAGTGTGTCTTTCACATTTGTTAGTGAATCCCACAATGTGTTCATCACAGATGTTAATAATTATGTCCAGATCTCCTCTTATTATGTTCATAATTTGATTTCTGCTCAATGTCCTTGATTTTGGTTGTATATTGGGCACAATACAGGGAGTTATGAAGAAAGACTTTGTGGTGTGATGATGAAAGCTGATGTCCAGAAGGTTCCACTGAATTGTGTTGTCAGCTTGGGTGAGGTGGGAAACTGTATCCCATTGTCCTCCTGGTTATGGTTCTGAGGTAACGGTCACGAGAAGAGGAAATTGCGTGAGGTTTGGAAGGCAGAGCTGAAGAAGCCATGAGTCAGTTCTTTGTACTGTCAGGAGACATCTATGCATGGGAACCTAGTGGGCCTGACAGCACAGTCTTCTGAGTCCTGGCTCTGCCCGTCTGTGACAGCCCCCACCAAACTTATGGTTGCTGTTAGTTTCTTTATAGGTAGCACACTGCACAGACTATTCTTGGGCCACCGCCATCATGGGCTTTCTTTGGTTTTCAAGTTTACACAGATCCTTGCATTTTCCTGTAGCTCTTCGATGGTCATCAGTCCACTTTTTCCAGCTCTCTGATCTAGCAATCTCTCAATCTGTCATCCACTTCATCTCCTATGTCTCTCTTAATTACATGATTTTTATTGTTCCTCTTTTGGGAGATATGTTTCCTGCCTCCATCCCAACACATTTAGTGCTGAACAAAATGCAGGAAACTTACTTCCCAGATTGCTTTATTTAGAGGCCACACTGACCCTTCATTTCTTGTTTCCAGATACTTCTATGTTTGAAAAAAGCCTTTATGAATATATTTGGCACTTTGTGGAAGTTTTCTCTTATAGCTGAATGCTCTCTAATGGATAAACCCAGTATGTTTAATTATCTTCAGTTTTTTGGTGTGATTACCAAGTGTTTCTTTGATTTTTAAATTGTTTCAAACCATGTGCACTTTTTTCAAATGGACTTTTATTCGTTGTTTCTTAGGAAACTATTATTATTCAGATTTTTCAAAAATGTTATATACAAACTGACTTTTTTTGTTTTATATTTCATTAATTGAGGGGACATATTAATCCGTTCCAAGGAAGAAGTTATACTTGTAATTGCTAAAATTTTCACATGTGTTCTGGGGTAATAGGACTAAATAAATATACCTTTTGAAAGTATTAACTTTTATGTGGCTATCATCTTTTTAAAATAAAAATGACTTATTTATCCTAATACTGAATCCTGACTGACAGTGGTCGCCAGCCAGACACCAGGAGTCATGCTTCTGCAGTTCAGAAATGTGGGAGGGGAAGCTGATGTACATCTTCCCTAGTTGTCTGTGGATAGCTGGGACAAGCGGTCTCCTAGGTGAGGTGGGCTCTTCGACATGGTGGAAGTGAGGTAGGAGACAGCTTTAGTTAGGCATAAGGGCTTTGAATAAACTCTGCTAATTTCTGGAAATGCTGTTTTTAAATATTTGTTTTCAAACATCTCATAGAGTTTTTTAATGGAAAGCCAATACCAGAATAGGACCATGTCTGTCTTTCTCCTTGTTGCTGGTAACCTTGCTGATATCCACAGGGTGTTTGTTCCCCTGGTGGATGGGAATTGACTGATAATGCTACTGCCCGGTGATGGTTCCTTGTATTGTTTCACTGGTGAAAAATGGATAGTGCTATTCTCTTTTCATCAACTGGTTTACGGTTCTGTTGCTTTGCCCCCAGGGGACAAAGCTCGGTTTCTCTCTGTCAGGTGACCTTCAGAGATGCTTCTCTGGCCCTGTGCATGGTGCAGATGTTGTGTTTTCCATGGATCTGGGCCTCAGGTGCTGTGCAAGGGACACACATCTCAGGGATTGGAGAGAAGATATGGAGAGAGCACATGGTTTGTAATGATACCTGTACCATCTTTGCAGAGAGGAAGCTTGTACCCATGCAGTTCCAATCATTGTCAGATGGACTTTACTCTCCAGTGTCATTGATTCACCAAGAAATAGGTCCATTGTTCATGGAAACACTGACATTCATGAGGCTCTCCATGGGTGCACTGACTGGTCACAGCACGGGAGATGTGGGTCACAACCCCACAGTGGGATTCCACCACTGGCGGAGAAGAGTCCATCCTTGACATTTTCCACAGAAGTCTTACATTTTCATATCAGAACCAAGAAACTCATGGTCTCAAAGCATTGTTCGTGTGTACCCTTCCCAATATGCAGAGGGTTTTCCTTTTAGAGATACGGTTCGTGGGCCTCATCTTCTCCTTGGAAGCTGACTCTGGAGATTTGGAGGGATGCCCCCTGAGTGCTTTTTGGGAGAGTACAAGCATACCCTTGTCCTGTGTGCCTTGAGGGGATGGTAGCCATTTGCATGGTCACAAGGGGCACAGGAAGGCTCAGGAACACAGCTCATTATACCAAGGTGCTAGAGAGTCACTGCACACCAAGACGGGGTATCTTCATGGCAGAAGGGACAAGGGAGCGGTTAGTGAACAGAATGCATGTGGTTTGGCATCATCCAGAGCATCAGGGGAATTTAGCATGTATTGTGCAAACTTGTGAGTCTCCGAAGGTCAGACTTAGGGAAGGCCCCTTGGGTTTGACTGCTGTTGAAAGCGTGAGTGGTTTGGAGGGTTTTTGTGGATTAGGTTGTTTGTATGAGACACCCTGTTAGTTCGATAGATTCTTCCAGTATCAGGCATATCTTTTACCTGCAGGTGTGCCAGGCTTTGGCCCTGGTCTCTGTCAATTCCCACAGTGTCCACCTCTTCCTGGGAGGGGTGGGCTCTCTGCCTCTGTTGGATATGAGGGGACTAGACTAGGCTCCTTGAGGCTGATGACTCCCAAGGCAAGAGTTGTTTTGACGAAGCTGCCTAGATGTCTGCGTGTTCACATCTTGACATTCTGGTTCCAGGTTTGGAGTTGGAAAAGAAGCAAACTTTGAGCAAGCCAAGTATCTATTTTTGTTTTCTGGATGGTGATTCTGTATTTTTGTCACTATTTTATCCCAGACCCCATCTGTTTGCAGTAGAACCTTTTTTATCATAATGCGTGGACAAGTGTATATCAGTTGTTGTTTTCACACTATTATTCAGATTTCCATGCTTTACCATCTCTGAGTATACAGCATTTGGTTTACTTGTTTATTGTCATTTTCCATGTGAATATGAGCTCAAGTGTCCTAGGAATTGAGTCCTGGTCCTTGTCACCCTTTTCCTTTTTCTTATATATATTGATGAAGAAGTGTCTTGTTGAATCAGAATATGTGGGATATTTCAGGATGTGGTGGTCTTTGCCGACGTGGCTGTGAACTTCACACGGGAAGAGTGGGCTTTGCTGGATCATACTCAGAGGAGGCTCTACCGAGATGTGATGCTGGAGACCTGCCGGAACCTGGCCTTCGTGGGTAAGGTCAGCTTCTTCCCTTGGCTTAGATTTTAGAGAAAACATTATAAGAAATATTTTACAGCGTTTATTTATTCTTGGGGTAAATGAATGAAAATATGTTGAAGAAAAGACAGCTGTAGTTCAAGACATCATGGATTGTACCTAGAATCAAATGGCTTTTTCATGTAAATAGTTTCATATATTAATCTGTTTGTTTATTCCATCAATCAAGGCTGAGGTCCCTCATTTTACGTGTGAGCATCACTCAGTCTCACTTTGGGTTCTCAAGAGCAGCTTTATAGTTTTGCCTTTCAGAATGTTACATTGTGGTTAATTCATATTTGACATGATAATCTTGCTGCATTTAAACTCACACTTACCCAACGTCACTGGTTTTGAAAGTCATAGTGTCTTATTATCTTCATTAAATGTTCATTGCCCTCCATTCTCCTATAATCAGCTTTTTGAAGGAGCAGGTCAGTAGTTATGTACCATTTGATGTTCCAGTGGGAGCTGGGGACCGTGTGTAATGCTTCATCTAGATCCTGTGGTGTCTGTGACACCATGAAGGAAACATCCCAGAGAAACAACATTTTCTAGATAACAGAATGGTATTTGCAAAAGTTTGTTAAAAACGTTACTACTCATGTTTTCAAAAAGTAACATTTGTCACGTACCTGTCTTTTTTTGTTGGACTTTTCATATATTTTAAATGACTTGGAAAGACTCTGTATCTCCTCTTGTGACGAGATGTTTTGGGCATGGGCCAGTTTTTTTCTACTCAGCATTTTCAATTATATTTATCTGAATATCGGTCTGCGTGTTTTTAAAAGTATTTCTTAGTAAACAGGTTGCCATTTTGACTCATTTAACCCATTTTTGCCACAGTCCCAAACACAGAATGTCCTCAGTTCTTTTGGTTGTTTTTGCTCGAGTGTCATTTCATCTTAATCAAATTTGTTTACATTTTGGATCAGCATATAAATACAGAGAGGTTGTTTTCCTTTTTCCACCATTCTATTTCCATGAAATTAAGTTATTCATTGATATTTGCAGGTTGTTACACTGAAGTTAAAACCTTTGGCTCATTTTCTCAGAGGAAAACTTTGGAAAATAACATAGCCAATAAAGAGAAAACAGTAAGATTTACAAGAAATGATTCTTGGTCAGTTTGGGGTGAAAACCAGTCACTTAATGACAATGGAGATCAGCCTCTAACCCAGGCGACGCCGTGTAGGTGAGTGGCACTCCCACAGGAGCAAGGAGAATATCTCCAAAGTGTTAAACTAAGTTTAAACAACTTTTCAAATGTATGTAAATTTTGCTAAACAATTGTGTACCCAGAGAATTTTCTCAAGACAACATTTACTTGTTGATACTGAGCTTCTGTTCAGAATTCAGTTGGAAATAATGATGAGGAAACATCGTATGTAAGAAACCTTGTTTCTTTTGTCCCTCTTTGTGCCCCCAGCAGGAGCACTATGATTTTTCCAGGATGTCACAATTCAGAGGTTTCCACAAACATACCCATTTATTGGACAAGGCAAATATGTAGTCAAAATAATCATTTACATTATCCATCAGTCATTAGGAAATCACTTATGATTATTAACCTGTAATTCTGTATTTCATATTTTTAACAGAAGTTATTTATTGGAGGACCTCTGTGAAACTAGTAAATGTAGTCAATTTGGAGACACCTTGAATACAGCTACAGATCATCCCTCGCATGAGAAACATGAGACCAGAGTTAATGCTTGTGAAAGTACCATATCTGGTAAAGTCCCTGTGCAGTGTTCATTTTTTCAGAATTGGGATATATCTCAAACGGGATGCACACCTAATTCATGTGAGGAACATGGCAAAGTCTTGAAGTTTCCTTCATCCCTGAGAGCACGTGTGATCACCCGCATGGAAGACAAACCGTATGTGTGTAAGGAATGTGGAAAATCCTATTCTTGTCCATCCCAACTTCGCGTCCATGTTAGAATCCACACTGGCGAGAGACCTTACAAATGTGAGCAGTGTGGGAAAGCCTTCCGTCAGAGATATTACCTTCAATATCATGTGAGAATACACACTATGGACAAACCCTATGAATGTAAGGAGTGTGGCAAAGTCTTCCACCATTATGCTTCCCTTTGGAGACATGTAACTTCACATACTGGAAAGAAACCCTATGAATGTGACCAGTGTGGGAAAGCCTTCAGGCAGCGAGAATGGCTTCGGTCACATGCGAGAATACACACTGGAGAGAAGCCCTATGTATGTAAGGAGTGTGGGAAAGGTTTTTCTACTTTATCCACTTTACGATGTCATTTGAGAACGCACACAGGGGAGAGACCCTATAAATGTAAGGAGTGTGGGAAAGGTTTTAATGTATCCTCCTCTTTACGAAGGCATGTGAGTACACACTCCCAAGATAAACCCTACAAATGTGAGCAGTGTGGGAAAGCTTTCAGTCATCCATACTACCTTAAATCACATGAAAAGAAAATACACACTGGGGAGAAACACTATGTATGTAAGGAGTGTGGAAAAGCCTTCAGGCATTATTCTACCCTCCATACACATGCAGTAGCACATACTGGAAAGAAACCCTATGAATGCGAACAGTGTGGAAAAACCTTTTTGTGGCGACGCTACCTTCAGATACATGTGAGAACACACACTGGGGAGAAACCCTATGAATGTGAACAGTGTGGGAAAGCCTTTTTGTGGCGACGCTACCTTCAGATACATGTGAGAACACATACTGGGGAGAAACCCTATGAATGTGAACAGTGTGGGAAAGCCTTTGGGGGACAACACTACCTACAGACACATGTGAGACTGCACACTGGGGAGAAACCCTACAAATGTGATCAGTGTGGGAAAGCTTATAGTCATCGAGTCTCCCTTAAGTCACATGTACAAAGACACACTGGGGAGAAACCATATGAATGTAAGGAGTGTGGGAAAGCCTTTATGCATAATTCCACCCTTCATGCACATGCCAAAGCACATTCTGGAGAGAAACCTTATGTATGTGAGCATTGTGGGAAAGCCTTTAATCGTAAATCGATTCTCTATAAACATGTAAGTGCACATACTGGGAAGAAACCCTATGAATGTGAATGGTGTGGGAAAGCTTTTTATCAGAGATACTCCCTTCAGTCACATGTGAGAATACACACCATGGACAAACCCTATGAATGTAAGGAGTGTGGGAAAGCCTTCCGCCATCAGTCCACCCTTCGAAGACATGCAATTTTACATACTGGAAAGAAACCCTATGAATGTGAGCAGTGTGGGGAAACCTTCACTCAGCGATTCTCTCTTCAGTCACACGTAAGAATACACACTGGGGAGAAATTCTGTAAATGCAAGGAGTGTGGGAAAGTCTTTTCTTCTTTGTCCTCTTTACGAGGTCATATGAGAACGCACACAGGGGAGAGACCCTATAAATGTAAGGAGTGTGGGAAAGGTTTTTGTCTATCCTCCACTTTACGAAGGCATGTGATAACGCACTCAGGAGATAAACCCTACAAATGTGAGCAGTGTAGGAAAGCTTACAGTCGTCGAGCATCTCTTAAGTTACATGAAAAGAAAATACACGCTGGAGAGAAACCAAATATATGTACTTAGTGGAGGGAAGGTTTTCTGAAATTTTCCTCTTTACAAGGACATGTTAGATCCCACAAGGGGTTTAGACCTCATAAATATATAGAGTGTGGGAACGGTTTTTGTCTATCTTTTTCTTAAAAAAGTATGTGAGAACACACTCAGGAGATAAACCCTACAAATGTGAGCAGTGTGGAAAAGCTTACAGGCATCGAGTCTCCCTGAAGTCACATGTAAAAATACACACTGTGGAGAAATGATTTGTATATAAGGGGCGTGAGAAAGTCTTCATGCATAATTCCACCCTCTACATGCTAAAACACATATTTGAGAGAAACCTAATATATGTGAGCACTATGGGAAAGCCTTTAACCATATGTCAATTCTCTTTAAACATGCAAGTGCACATACTGGAAGGAAAGCCTATGAATGTGAGCATTGTGAAAAAGCATTCATGCAGTGAGACTGCCTTCAGGCAAATGTGAGAATATACACTGAAATCCTATAAATGTCAGCATTGAGGGAAAGCCTTCAGGTTTTCCACATCTCTGCGAGATCATTTGATGATGCAATTCTGAATATAAGTACTGTGGAAGAGCCTTTTCTCCCTTAAAATCTTATGATCAATGTGAGCGACCACACTGGAGAAATACTTTATAACTGGAAAGAATGTGGGCTACCCTTCAGCATTTTACTTATTTCTGTACATGGAAACTCAGCAAGACAGAAAAATGTCACAAATAAAATTTGCCTTTGTAAGTGCCTCATTGTTAATAGAGATCTCCTGTATTTTTAGCTCATATTGCTGATCTAAACTCTGTATATATGTATTTTTCATGTCTTTTTCCATCTCTACTACATTCATTATGTTTCAGTATGTCCTACCAAGGACATATGTAACTGTTCAATTACATGAAACTTGCCTCATTTCTACTATAGTGTCTTATGGACTCTGATAAGTGGGCTTTTGTTTGTTTATGTTTTTATGTGGAAGTTGATGTACTTTTAGATAAAAGTTTGTTTCATTCTCACTTTTGTTACATTTCTAATATGTGAATCTTACATGAGACGTATATAGTTGAAGTTATTGTTCTGGTCCACTGCTGCAGATACTAGAGAATTCCGACTTGATTTCTAGCCTCCATTTCAGGCTTTATAGCTGAAAGACATATCTCTCACATTTGTTGTGAGCGACAGCCGCAGATGTGTTCTTTGCAGAAGTTAGTAATTGTGGAAAGATTTTAGAGCAGACAGTCTCACGAGATTTGAATTTTATGTTGGTTCACAGCCCATCTTCTCCATTCCAGGTGTTCCATCAATGACTGCAGTGTCCAATGGCAGAGACAAGCCTTTACACATTGACATGACATCATCAGTGTACTGGGTTTCTTTTACTGATATTGGCAAGATCAAGATATCTCTGGGACCGCTACCCCAGGCCACACTGTTAAGCTGTTCAGGGAGCCTTGCCGCAACACTTGGAAAGTTTATTATTGTTCTACTCTTGTCTTACCAAACCCCAATACTTGAATTTGTCTCACTTTTCAGGGCAGCAAAATCAAGTGCACCAGCAGGAGATTGCAGTGGACAAAAGAAGGTTTAATACTGAATAGGCCAAACTGGAGGACAGGAGCTGGAGGATGAAAGCCCAGCCCCTAATTGGCTTGTCAGCTGCAGATCCTATAGGGAGAGGTCAGGACACTGTGAGTTAGAGATTTGGGTCCTGCTGGTAGCTGATTGGTCTGAGACGAGGTGATCAGTCACTCCCTCTGCTGTGAAGACAGCTCTGAGGTCCGTTCTGCCAGCCCTGAGTCTGGATTTACGGAGGAGAAGCCTGGGAGTCATTCCACCTGAGCACTCAGGAGCTGAACCATCCCAGAGGTGAGGATGTTACCTCTAGCCTGCCAGAAGTACTGGCCTAGTGACCACCAGTCAGCTCCTCGCTGTTGTCTTCTGCTGCTTCAGTGGTTTCTGATTATCTGGAATAAAGGCGGGGTCCATGAGGGGTGTGCAGAGTGAGAAGAAATGATTCCTAAAGCTGTCTCCCATCAAATCAAAACCGGGAGGTGTAAAGCAAGTATATGTCAATTGGAAAACGCATTTCCTTCTACGAGAATACCCTTTATAATCATTAAATTTGTTTACTCACCCCCCCAAATGATGAGGACTCTCTGTTTCACCACATGAAGGCAAATAGCTCCTAATCATCAGAAACCTGTACTTGTCAACGCCTCCACCAATCTCCTCAAAGATGAGCACTTCTGCAGGAACATATTTTGTTTAAGCCTTGGAGTAAAACAACTATCTGCAAATGAGGAAAATCAGAAATGATAGTGGTTAAAAGTCTGATGACAGGTCATTATAATGCAGTTGAGGTGGAAACTTTATTTTTGTAACATCCATTTTAGAATTATGACTGGTAGCAGGACATAGCACATTTTAAGAAACTTTATGCAAATATACCCGAAAGTTTCATGTCACTTTTATTTGACAGTGCATCTCATGAAATGTAGCATGTACTTAAAATTATAGTTGTAAAAACATTTAATTCTTTTAATAAAAAAGACTCCGTCTTCTTGAGTAAACAGTGACTCATACAACATAGAATATTTGTTTTCTAGGCAGATTACAGGACAGGGAATGACAGATCATTTACCATTTCTTTTAAAAGTAGACTGAGATACAAGCTGATAACATTTTGTTTTTTTTAAAACAGTGCATGCTTGTCTCTCTGACACCTTCTAGTTGCAGCCTGCTCCCTCTGTCACTGGGCCTTTGTCTGATAGTGCTGCTGGGTGTCCCTCACAGCCAGGCTGATCAGGAAGTAACCCCGCTGGGGGTGAGGGTCACAGAAAGAGCCCCTCCTACCCCTTCCGGGAGGTAAAAGAAGCCCAAAGTCCACAGTTTATCAGAAGGATCCTAGGTTCCATTGGTTTCTTGTCAACTCAGCATCTTCTGGATCAGTCACCTTTCCTGATCCCCAACTGGGACAGCTGATCACAAAGACACAGAAGCACAAATTAGTCGGGACAGAACCACTATCCGTGACATGCTCATGACACTGTCCCAGGGAAAGGACACCGGGCATCAGGGAGGGGATCTTGCTGTGCATGCAGACTCCCCCAATGGTGGAGTGAAGTCCAAAGATATGTCCTTACTCCAAAGGAGCCATGTGCCTAGCACCTGTTGGATAATGACCCTCCCTAGTTTCTGATTCAATACAGCCCTGGCCGCTTTTCGGGAGAGAATCACAGCTGAGACTTACCAGCCACAGGTATCGCTTCTCAGGCAAGCCTCCCAAATTGTTTCCCGGCCAGAGGCTGTGAGTTTATTTGTTTTTTTGTGTGTGTGTGTGTGTGTGTGTGTATTCTT
>NW_006429782.1:1629137-1646337 GCF_000325575.1 Pteropus alecto | reverse complement strand
GTTTTATCTCTTTGTCGAATTTCTCACTGAATTCATCTACACTTCCCATAAGTTCATTGAGCATCTTTATAACCAGTGTTTTGAACTCTGCATCTGTTAGATTACTTGACTCCATTATATCTGGATCTCTGTTCTGTTCTCTCATATGGTTTCTGCTTCTTCGTCTTCCCATTTTGGCTGTCTTTCTGTGTCTATGTACTAAGCAAAGCTCCTACATCTCCCGGTCTTATTAGTGTGGATTTGTGAAGTAGGTGTCCAGTGGCACAGTCCTGAGATGGGTTCAGCTGCAGGCCAAACTTAGCCCAAGCCTCTATCCCTCTGGAGCCACTGTTAAGATTCAGCAAGCAATCCACAGATGCTGTGCTTATAGTTGCCTCAAAAGGCCACACCAGAAACCGAGACCAGCTGCCTCCAATGCGAGTCTAGGTTGCTGCTCAGCAAGGAGCACCTGACTCTCAGAGGGCACATCTTGATGTGGCTTGAGTGGGGCCACAGGTGGGGGAAGCCCGATTTCGGGGACTCCTCTGGGTAGAGTGATCTCTGTTATCCAGTTTGATGATGTCACACCTATGATAGTGCTGTGTCCACGTCCTGGGAGGGGTGAGGGCTCAAGAAGAAACAGTAGATACTGCTAACACCTCTGTACAGATCAAATCTCGCCTCAGCCCTCACTCTGGCAGTGTCTCCCTGTAAGTCCCTAGTGCAGCCTGCGTGCAGCCTCATCAGCACTGGTGCTCAGAGCAGGCAGGTCCATCACAACGAAAATCTGCTTGTGGACACAGCCCCTTTAAAGGGCTTCCGCTGCTGCCGCTGCTGCAGCCTCCGTCTCAATCAGCTGCTCGAAACTGGGCAGCCCTACATTGTCGCCCCATCCTACCTTCTGCCGTTGCAAGGTGATGTCTTGGATTTCTTCCTAGTTGTATGGCTTGTTCATCTAGATCCCGGGTGATGTTTCTTTGCTGCTGCTCGTTGTTTCTGTCACAACTTTGATTTGGTCGCCAGAGGGATGAACAGAGCCTCTATCATCTGTGCCTCTTTTTTCCCTCTCCAGCCACCGTATCTTTTGATTGAAGCATTTCTTTTTCACTTGAAGTATATGTTGATAGATATGCAGTTAATGCCATTCTTTACTCATATTTTTTATATATAATTTTTTCTTTTTTTTAAAGAAGTCCTTTCAACATTGCCTGTAATACTGGCTTGATGGTGAAGAACTTTAGCTTTTGTCTGGGAAGCTCTTTATTTGTCCTTCGATTCTAAATGATAGCTTTGCTGGGTAGAGCAATCTTGGTTGTAGGTTCTTGCTTTCCATCATGTTAAATATTTCCTGCCAAGCTTTTCTAGCCTGCAAAGTTTCTGTTGTAAAATTGGTTGACGGTCCTATCAGACGCCATTGGAGGCAACTAATTGCTTTTCTCTTCCTGATTTTAAGATTCTCTCTTTGCCTTGAAGTTTGTATTTTAATTACGATGTGTCCTGGTGTGGGCCTTTTTGGGTTCATTTGTTTGAGACTCTGAAATGTCTGGGCTTGCATGTCTACTTCCTACACCTGGTTAAGGGAGTTTTCTGTCATTATTTCTTGTAATAGGTTTTCAGTTCCTTGCTCGCTCTCTTCACTTTTTGATACTCTTAAGATATGCTTGGTGTTGTCCCAGAGACCTTAAAACTACTCTTATATTCTTTTCTCTTGTTGCTGTTTTGACCAGCTGTCCTATTCATCCTGTAAATAACTGATTCAATTGTTGGCTTCAATCAATCTGTTGATTCCATCTGATGTACTCTTCATTTCAGATACTGTATTTTTAGTTATCCCTGTTTTTTTTTATTTTTCTCCACTTTTATGTTTTCTATTTCTTTGCTAAAGTTCTCTCTGATTTAATCTACTCTTCCCTGAAGTTCATTGAGCTTCCTTATACCCGATGTTTTCAACTTTGCATCTGGTAGATTGCTTGTCTCCATTTTTTTTTTCCTGGAGCTTTGTTCTGTTCCACCCTGTGGGGCATGCTTTTGTATCTTCCCATTTTGGCTGCCTCCCTGTGTTTGTTTCTATGGACTAGGGTTCCTAAGTTTCCCGGTCTTAGTTGGGAGTGGCTTCATGTAGTAGGTGTTCTGTGAACCCAGTGGTGCAGTCATCCCTAGTCACCTGAGCAAGGTGCTTAAGCTGTGTCCCTTGTGTGAATTCTGTGTGCTTTACTGATGCAGTTGAGCCTTAGTTACTGTTTGCACTTCGATGAAAGAAACTGACCCTTAGGCTGATTGGGTGTGGGGATTGGCTGGTGAGGGGCCAACCCTACAAAGCAGGATTCACTTTAGCAGGGCTCTGGTGCCTGCCTAGTCTGCCCTTTGAGTGTGTCCTCCTCAGGTGCTCCATCACTGGTCGAAGCAAGCCACGGGGTATGCCCACCCAAGGACCTCCTGAGGGGCAAAGCTGCAAGCCAAGGTCAGCCACAGTCTGTGCACTTCCAAGGTCATCTGATTAAAGTCACAAAGCAATTTGCAGATGGCTGCCACTTGTGCTGGGCATATAGGTTCCTCAAGAATCTAAGCCTGGAACCGAGACTGGCTTCTGCTCAGCCAGAGGTATGGGACATGTAGAAGCCAGTTGCTGCTTGTTTGGGTTTTGTGAGTCGATGATAGATTTTAGGAAATTCTGCAACATGAGAGGAGACAGGCCATTTGTATGAAATAAATGACTAGAAGCGGTTTGGGTGAGACCACATTTTGGAAGGGGGAAATTCTCAGGGAATCACCAGGGTGGGGCAACCTGTGTTATCCAGGTTGATGAAGACTCCGTTATGGTGACCTTCTGCATTCATATACTGGACAGAGAAGGGCTCAACCAAACAACAATGGATACCATCAGCACTTCTTTGGAGGAGAAAATTGCCCCTCAGTCCTCACCCTGAAGCCCAGTGACAGTTCCCCCCATAAGTTGCTGGCGCTCCTCGAACTGCTGCCCCAGTGTTGGAACTCAGAGTAAGTGAGACCATCAGCGAGTAAGTTTGCATGTGTGTCCTTTAAAAGTCTACTACTCCAGGAGCCCTCTGTGTCAGCCAAAATCTACACTGGTTTTTGCAGCCAAAGGTTGGGGAACTTCTATTTCTGGTACTGGAGCCCTAGGATGGGGAACCTGTTGTGTGGCCAGGACCCTTGTTCCTCAAGAAGAAAGGGCGTTTTACAGCAAAGATATTCCTCAGTTCTCGACCACCACACACTACCATGAGACCGGGCTGTTTCATGTCTCTTCCCTGCCTAGCATCCTCTAGGTAACCTCTTCTAATGTATTTCTCCCCTGTAGGACTTCTGTTATGCCACACCTCTGGCAACTCCTAGTGATGGTTGCTCTATAATTTCATTGTAATTTATGTGTATGTGCGAGAGGGCCAGCACAACATCTAGCTTCTAACTCCATCTTGGCTGGTCTCCATCAACTCCATTTTGTTAGGGCTCAGATTTTAAAGACCATGATAGGCAAGACTTGGAAGGAAACATGACATTGAATGGAAGTTTCATCTCTACTATAAACCCCAAGCAGCAAGGCCATTACAAAATAAACTACTGAAGTAAAAGATTATGTTACTAGAAACACACTCTCATCCAGTGGGCTAAGGTTGTGTCCATTGATTTAATATATTTAAATGATCGAACAGAAGGGCCTGTTGCTGCAAGGACCTAATAAACAACAAAGATTGATCAGAAAATGCAAAACCCTGCATGAATTTGGAAAAAAAGAAAAAAAGAGGGTTCGTGATGGGTGAGGCCCTGGAAGAGTCTGTGGAATCTGCTACTTAAGAGAAAATTAAAATCAACCATGTGTTTGGTTGGAGCTGTTCTAGACAGGTAGAGGCAGAAGTCAGAAAAATGTACTGCAACTCTGGCTCACTAGAGTCCAAAGCATCAATGTTTCCCGATGGTCCAGAAAAATAGAATGTCATAACTTCTTCACTTCTGCTTTCCAAATCTCATGCTACTTCCTCTTCTCATAAACTTTACCTCAGAAACATAAAAAGAAAATCAATGGAATAGTCTCCCACCTGACCTAATATGACAATTCACGGAATCATCTAAACAGTAGATTTTATCTTCATGTCACAAGGTCTCTGTTTTTACATCAATGTATCATGTCCAATGTCCAACTACAATCAAGGGCTATAAGCTAAGACCAAATTGTAAACATAACCACATGAAGCTGTTTTCTTTAAAATCTATCTACAATTACTAACTTTTGTGAAGAACACAGATGTGGCATCCATTGGCAACAAATGTGAAAGATACATCTTTCAGTAGTAAATACCAAAGGGGAGGATGGAAAGTGAGTCAGAAAATTCTGGTATGTGCAGCAGTAAAGAGAAATAGACATTTCAAAACTACAGGTCTCATATTATAATCACCTACTAAAAACATACCAAAAGTTAACAACCTTTTATGTAACATTATATCAAATAGCACATGAAAATAAAAGAACAATGACAACATATTGTCCAAAGTCCAAGAGACACTGAAATAAGTTTTACATAACTGTGCCATCACTTATGCAAAATGTATATAATACAGATAATAGAAATGGAAGATATTTATATTTTAAGTATTCATATCAGCAATGTGAACTACAAATAGAGTGGCATCACAGTTACTAATGAGGCACGTAAAAGGTAAATTTATATTTGTAACAACAGGAAGATTTCGCATCACTTTCATGTGGATAAAAAGTTAAGATCTGTTGGTTATCGCATTTTTCTCCATCACAATGTTTTGCTCAAGTGTAATTGCTTGCATTTAAAAGTTTACAAGGAAATGAGGCTCTCTCACAGCCCCTGTATTCAGTTCTCTGTGTGTATCTTCAAACGTTGTTGCAAATATTTGGAATGCCTAAAGAATTTCCCATATTCCTTACATTTATAGGGTTTCCTCCCCAGTGTGGATTCGCACATGTAACTGCAGCTAGAATTGCTGCCTTAAGTCTTTCTCATATCGCTCACATAGGTTTCATTCCCTTATGTACTATTGCATGGTTATAGAGGGAGTTCCCAGATCTGAAGGCTTTTCCACACTCCTTACATTCATAAGGTTTCTCCCCAGTGTGTATTCGCACATGTGATTGAAAGTGGACTTGTTTACTAAAGGCATTCCCACATTGCTCACATTCATAGGGTCTCTCCCCAGTGTGTGCTCCTAAATGGGAACGTAAAGCAGTTGAATGACTAAAGGATTTCCCACACTCCTTACATTTATAAGGTTTCTCCCCAGTGTGCGTTCCTAAATGGTAACGTAAAGAGCCCATATGACCAAAGGCTCTCCCACACTCCTTACATTCATAGGGTTTCTCCCCAGTGTGTATTCGCGCATGTGAGTGAAGGTTGCATCGTTCACCAAAGGCTTTTCCACATTGCTCACATTTATAGCGTTTCTCTCCAGTGTGGGTTCTGAAGTGTCTCTGAAGGTAGTAAAGACGTCTGAATGCTCTTCCACACTGCTCACATTCATAGGGTTTCTCTCCACTGTGCGTACCCAAGTGTCTTTGAAGGTAGGAAAAACATTTGAAAGCTTTTCCACACTGCTCGCATTCATAGGGTTTCTCTCCACTGTGCGTACCCAAGTGTCTTTGAAGGTAGGAAAAACATTTGAAAGCTTTTCCACACTGCTCGCATTCATAGGGTTTCTCTCCACTGTGCATACCCAAGTGTCTTTGAAGGTAGGGAAAACATTTGAAAGCTTTCCCACACTGCTCACATTCATAGGTTTTCTCTCCACTGTGCATGCTCAAGTGTCTTTGAAGGTAGGGAAAACGTCTGTAAGTTTTTCCACACTTCTCGCATTCATAGGTTTTCTCTCCACTGTGCGTTCTCAAGTGTCTTTTAAGGCAGTAATGACGTCTGAAAGCTCTCCCACACTGCTCGCATTCATAGGGTTTTCCCCCAGTGTGTGTTCTCACATGTACTTGAGGACATCGGTGATCACTAAAGGCGTTCCTAGGCTGCTTACATTCCCAGGGTTTGTCCCAAGAGTGCCTTGTTGCTTGTATTTGAAGGTACTGTTGTTGACTAATGGTTCTCCCACACTGTAGACATTTGGAAAATTTCTCCCCACTGTGTGTTCTCACATGAGCTTGAAAACAGCAGGGAGTGGAAAAAACTTTCCCACATGCCTTACTTTCGAGTTCTTCCCCCACATGTGTGCTTACATGTTTCTGCAGGAATGAAGACATTCTAAAGGCCTTGGTACACTGCTTACATTCATGGGCTTTATCTTCACTGTGTGCCCCGACATGTTCTTGAAAGGAGGGACAAATGAAAACTTTTCCACATTTCTTACACTCAAAAACAGTTTTACTTCTCAAGTCGATCGCATATCTCTGAGATGCTAGCTTAATAACCTGACATTCATAGGGTTTCTCTACAAGGTCCGTTTCCACATGAGGGCTTAGGCACCAGACACACCTGCCGGCTTCTCCACATTCCTCATAGGGATGAGATGTGTATCCAGTTTGAGATCTTTCCTGATTCTGAAAAAAAGTACGTTCCAGGAAGGTGTTTCCTGACGTAGTGCATTCAGACGGTTTCACTCCAGTTGGATATCTCTCACACACAGAATGATCTATAACCTCATTCAAGGTGTCTCCACATTGATTACCTTCGTCAGTTTCAAAGAGACTCTCATGGAAATAACTTCTGTTCAAAATATTAAACATACAATTAGGAATTCATGATCATAAGTAACCTACGTCACTTTTATAAAACATCTTATGGAAATTCTCTGAGTACACAATGGTTCAGTAAGTTCCCACTTGCTATAGCGCCGAGATCCTCCTTCCCCCAGTGAGAAAGCCACTCACCTCGGATGCCCGTGTAGGCTTTCGTGCTGATCTCCAATGTCCTGAAATGTCATATTTTCTCCAATAACAGATCGGGAATCATTTGTTCTACCTCTTACTGTTTTCTCTTCACCAGGCAGTTCATTGTCCAAAGTTTTTCTCTGAAAACATGATCCACTAGTTTGAGCTTTAGTATAACAGTCTATAAAAATTGATACATAATTGATAATTGCCATCACAATTTATTTCTTGAAAATGAAAGAGTACAATAGAAATAAAAGAACAGACTATATATATGAGCTTTTCTATACTGATCAGAAAATATAAAGAAATGTTTTATGTATGGACAGATGTGTGGGCATAAACAAAACCGAGGACACCTGTTCTTTGAATCTATGGCAATAATAGGTAAAAGGAGTCAAAGTAGCAGCCTGGCACTGAGAAACACTCCAAAAAAAAAACGTAAACACTTATGTTTAGAAAAATATTTTAAAATAAAAAATAGGAATAAACTGGGGGAAATGCACATACCTAAATGCTCCCCTCATAAGAGGAGACACAGAAAGTCTTCCCAAGGGAGTGAGGATGGATGCAAAGAGCAATAGGGAAGTCAAGGACACAATGTTACCCTTCTCAGACAAAGACTGATTCATCTTTAAAGTAGGTACCTTCATATATCTCAATCCCCTATCCAAAAGCTATGCCTCTAAAGGCTGGGGCTGTCCTGCTGTTCGTAGGGACAGAAGCCCTTTCTTCATGACCACTGCTGCCATTAAGTGATTAAATAGTGCATGTGGTCATTTCCTGCTCCTGGAGAACAGCTCGTCATGTGGGAGGGTGGAGAACAGAAAACATTCCGTGGCATAGGCCAACACTTGGGCGTCAAGGTGAATGGTAATGTGTAGTGTGGGACTCATTGCAGAAAGATCACCATGACGAATGTGTCCTAATCCCTGTGTAACTTTCACAGGAAAGAAAACAGAAAGCTGCTCTCACGGCCCCAAAGTGACAGTGGAGACAATACTCACACATGATATTTTAAAGCCTAAGATCAAGAGTAATAAGTGGTCAGATTAATAGTGAAATAACTTTGCTATAATGCGAAGGCCATTTGAGTCTGAAGAGAATCACGAAGGCTTGGACCGTGTCTGCCTTTTAAAAAATATTCCCGTTCAGTGGTTCCAACGATAAAAAAATAATTGTAAAGAATACGTCTTTCCTACAATCTAAGAAAAGTGATGAGGCCGTTCTTACCCACGAAGGCCAGGTTCTGGCAGGTCTCCAGCATCACATCTCGGTAGAGCCTCCTCTGAGAATGATCCAGCAAAGCCCACTCTTCCCGCATGAAGTTCACAGCCACATCCGCAAAGACCACCGCATCCTAAAACATTTCACATGATCTGTTACAAGACACTTTTAAACCAATGTGTGTGGGAGGTTGGGGGAAGGAACAGCCAGGGACCTGGACTCAATTCCTAGATCTCCTGAGCTCGTAGCTCATGGAAATGACCACACACACACACACACACACACACACACACACACACACACACACCGTACACTCCGTGATAGTAAGCGGATAGAAACTGGAATCCAAGTATGAGAACACTGATATAAACTTATATACACCTAATTAAAAACAACTATGTTTCTCAGCAGCAATATTATAGTCTGTAAAGAGAAGCAGAACATTTGAAATGGTAAACACACACACACATACACACGCCTGCAACATAGATTTATTTATGCAGCAAGTGTATCATTTAGAACTGAAAAAAAAATTTCTAGGACAAGCAATATCTAAAAAGAGTTCATACCCATTAAACCAGATATATATATGTATCTCACAGATGTAACCAAATACTCGATAAAGTAAAGCAGACATTTAAAAAGTTACTAAGAAAAGTTTTACATAAAACCTAAATGCAATAATTAGTTAGGAGGTGCACAACACAAAAAAACACAAAAAGATCTAAAATGTGACATCTAAAACATAAAGCATGAAAGGGAAAGTGAGCACATGGTCATTTAGAATGCATTTAAACTTATACAATTCGACCCCCACAGAATGACATACATAGACTTCCTGGTACCAGACACCAAATGTCCACAGGATACATGAAGGGGCCTTGCAGTCTTCTTTTCTCCACCCCCTGACACTTTACCCACTCCTGTGCAAATGGCTGTGGGACCTAGTGAGAAATCGGCCAGGGGACCTGGCCCTTTGTCAATCATTAATTCATCTGCTTCACCACCACCATGAACACCAATGGTCGAAGGTCAGGCTCCTCATTATGATCTCTGCCTTCGGACTTTTGAAATTTTCCAAACTCGGTTCAATAGGGAGGATTGCTTCCGGCACATGCAAACGGGGACCAGTGGGGGGAACTGTCTGGCCCACCCAACCTTTCACAGTGCTGTGTTACAAACTCTGGCGAACCCCATCAGTGTCCCTTTTATTCGCCCCATTTCTTAATAACCATCTAAAGAGTCCGCCCTGTCAGGATGAGACCAGCGCTCTCCCGTCTGCATCCTGTTTGTGTCGCCCAGGTTCACATTTGCTTTAGCACCCGATCCCTTGGCGACCCTGTACTGATGTCCGGCTGCTGATCCAGTCTCTTCATTCTCTTTTTTTGCTCATCCCCAGGTTCTTGTTCATTAACGGAACAGGTTTTCCAGCCTCTAGAACATGCAGGAGAAGCCAATAAGCAAATTCCATGAGAAATTGGGAACCATTTTCAATTTTACAATAAAGCTACATGGAGCCCCTTGAAAGGGCCATCTGACCCACAGCATGTACCATAACCCAGGGACAGGCAAATTCATCAGCCCATGTCCCACTCCTGAAACACCAACCCCATGTATCACATCAACTGCTTCACCTGCGGTGTGCCACTGGACATTCATAGGGGGAGATGGACAGTCCCTTCTCAGAGTAAATAAACCCTACAATGCCTTTTGTCCAGTCCACCAGGCCGGCTGTGCCCTTGGAGATAACCCCGTGTGTCTGCATCACATAAAGCACCCTGTGACGGCTCCGTCGGGAGCTGTGAGACCTGTACCAACGCAAATGTGCACTTCCACTCTGTGGCATCAAAACCTAAGGCAAAACCCCTACAGGAGTTACATCCCCATCTGTTTTGGCAAAGGTCCCTCAGAGGATGGGGATTCCCGTCGCCCATGTGAAACAGTTTTTTTGTACCCCTCCTCCTGATTGAGAAATTTTTTAGGTTTGTCATCCCCCATGGAGACGACCTCCTGGGTGACCAGAGGTCTTCTAGGTATTTTCTGTTGTCCCTGCATGACTTTTAGCTGAGGGCGAGGCTGTGAGCCTAGCGGCTGACGCTCTGAGTCTTCATTTTTCTTTATGAAGCCTGCTGATCTCTGACAATTGACATATATAAGCGATGATAACGTGTGCCTTCATAAGATCTTATTCTAGTATATGTAACATTTATTAAAGGCATATGACATCCTTTCCCAATTCTCGTTTCCTCTGACACAATATTGAGTGAACAATTATCCCAGCGATTTTCCATGTTAATGAGAGGCTCGTCTTCAATTCAGAATTCACCTCACCTTTCTCTCAATTACTAAAGCATAAAAAGGTTCAGACAAAGATAAATCCCCAAATATGGATCAGAGATTCGCACATAATCCTCTTTGTCATTTTAGCTGATTGTCCAAATAGGAACTGCTGCTCTTTGGCGAACAGATATGTGTCATCTTTTCCTCTAGGTTGAGGCCAACATGGACTTGGCCATAAGGGCTTCAATGGCACGCAGAACAGGTGAATATCAAACCAATCTGCCCACTGCACTGAGGGGAAGCACTGGTTCCTATTTAAGACCTGGCCCCCTGCTGCATGGACCAGGACGGGAGTGAGAAAGGCCATCCTGTGTTGTTTCTGTACTGTCGGAGATGGTGAGTTCAATCAACTCCCATGTATCCTCCGTGGTGTGTTTTCAGTAAACTGATAACTGGGATCTTATAAATGGTTTCACATAAAACAGCATTTCAAGTCCTGTTTCTTTTCAGAGTGTTTTTAAGTATCCAAATGTCCTTCACACCCTGAGCTCTTGCTAACAATAGGCAAAGAAATCTCTCTAATCTTGATCCCCAGGACATGCTTGATTTTTAGAAATCACGAATAAGGGAAACTAATGGTGTCATTTTACCAAGAGAAAATATTATAACAGAAAAAAAAACCAAACAGTTTTCCTATAGGCATACCTTAAATGATTATTTAATGCAGAAAACAATATAAAGATAAGAGACTCAGACTTTTAGTAAATTTCCGGACTAGATGATAAAAATAAATCTATTATTTGTCATGACTCAGTATATTCTGAGTCATGACAAACAAGCTGCTGAAAAGTAAATACTTAAAATAATGTCTTAAAACTTACTGATAAGAAAACTAATATTTTTACATCCTAAAATATCTCCAATGAAAAATATAAAATAATTTAATGAAAATGTTACAAGATGTAAGCCTATCATTGTTACTGGACAGTGTTTCTGTAGCTTAGGGAAACTTTTACAAGAACTTGGACAGTTGTGGTAGATCTGTAATAGAACCCAAGGAGTATATTTGTGCAAAAAAATTTCTCCTGTATAAGGAGCCTTGTTTAGAACTTACTCCCTTAAAGGGTAGATGGTATAAATTCCATGAATTTTATATTCAACAAAGAGAGAAAATGGCCCAGCCACTGTGAAAAAAGACCATTTAAATGTTCCCAGTAACTGTGCTACAAGGTCACTAACTGGCATGCTACACAGAGAATTTCTTCATCACAGTCCTTTACCGCATGTGTTTGGTGGTTTAAGTGATGCGTTTTTTGTTCTAGTGTCTGGACTGAGTTCTAGTTATTAAACTTTAGAATTCGCTGTGCCTGGAGGGAAGGCAACTGGCAGCAAAAAAGCCTGATGGAACATTCTAGGATGATAAAAATATTTTATCTAGACTGGTAATAGTTCCATTTGTCAAAACTCAGCCAATTGTACTTCATCATATATAAATTATACCTGATAAATCTGACATATTAAAAAGCAAAAATAAAATTACTAGACGATAGTAAATGACACCAGAGTAGAAAGCAATACGTGTAGAGATGTCACATGTTCTGAGTAAGAAGATTCAAAGTCACCACGATGTCACCTCTCCCAAACAGGTCAAAAGCATTAACAAATTTCCATTATATCAAGAACCAGGTTTGTTTTGAATACTGAGTTGGGGTTTATTTCTGTTTTACTTAAACTTTCAAAGAAAATTACTTCTGGAAACTGAAGTGAAAATTTCTAAGAACAGCTGTTTCCCAAATAATAACATGCTAGAATTTTTCTAAACAGACATCGAAACTTTTGAAGTACAGTAATTAGGACAAAATGGTCACATACACCAATGAGAAGAAACACAATGTACTGAAACAGGCCCAAGATTTTGGCAAGTGGATCTACCTTAAAGCAGGGGATCCAGGGAAGCGGAGAGACGGTGACACTTTGACACGAGGGGCAGTGACGACTGGTTATCGACAGGGATTAAGGTATCGTTTAGGTCTGTCTTCCTTTACTAAGCTTATTCTTTTCACTTAATAAGAAAATCAATAGTAAGAAAATAGATATATGAATTAAATATCAAATTTGTATCTTTCTTTCTTCCTTCCTTGTCTAGGGACAGGGGCACATTTCTGCAGGATATATCCTCTGGAGAACAACCCAAAACTCCATTCTGACTGAGACAGAGAAGGAAAGAGCTCCATGAAACCCCAACAGGCAGGTGTCTTGCTCAATTCTTTGTTCGAGACATCAAGAGCCTGGATGCGGTGTGGAGAGGGGACCGGTAACCCCTTTCTCCAGTAACAGAATCACTTTAATTCTGACCCAAATTAACTCTCAAATTTATCAATTTCCCTCCAGCAGTAAAACCCAAAGGTTCACTCCCTGAGTCTGACCTTCAGACTCACTCAATATTAACAAATCACACTAAATGCCACCAACCTTGTACATGACGCCAAAACCAACCTTCAGGAAGCAGCCTCAGCAAAGCCACAAAGAGCCTGGCCCGGTGTACATGGGTCGCCCTCCGCAGGGGCCGTGGCACCCTCAGCACAAAGGCTTCTCCCGGGTGGTTCTGGGACTGGAGGCCACGTGCAGGACAGGGAGCCCAGCAAGACCCGGCTGCACGTTCCTTCACCTCTCACCCAGGAGCGGCGCTGGGCACAGCTTGACCGCACCAAGGTGACGCACTTGCGTCAAGCACCGGCAGCCATTTTTACGAGACAGAGACCCTGTCCCAGTGTGTGAATAAGAACCCGTAGAATTACTGCCTCCACTTGTATCCATGAGTAAAGTGGGGGAGGGGAGAAATTCTAGGAAACTTCTACGGTTCAAATAACAATAAGCTGCTTATCTCTGTCATAAAACATCAATTCACTATGATCTTTATGATAAATTGTAATCAAATAATCTGAATTGAACATGTGTCCGTTTCACAGGTCACATTTCACAGAATTTTCATTAATCTTTGACATGGGCTGTTAACAGAAACGTAACAGAATCAATGTCACGACTGTACCCTGAATGGAAAAGTCATTATTATTTTCATGAGTCCCGGAACCCTTCTCTTCACCTCGCCTTAAAGTGTGGGACTTTCTGAATTTTTCCCACAATAGTGGTGGAAGGAAGGACATTCCTCAGACACTTCGATGGCATTTCTAGGACGCAAGGACCCCACCTGGTAGCAGAGCCAGGAGACTTGGGTCGGGACCCCTAGGACCGTCACGCGGGATGGCGGAAGATGCTGGCACCCCAACACGAGGCCCAGAGCGCAGACTCGGGTCAGGACCCAGGGACCCCCCCCACCCCCGCGGCAAGGCTGGGGGAGGTCGCGGGGACCCTGTCCCGTGGGCCAGGGCGGAGACTCGGGTCAGGATCCCGAGCAGCACAGGGAGATCCGGACGGTGCGCCGCATCCAGTCGGTTCAGTCTGGTTGGAACTAGTTCCCCTTCCGGGTTCCACCGCACGCGAACTCACCATCTCCGTGCCTCACTTTGCACTCCGTTCGTCCTTCCCGCGGCCCCGCTACCCGGAAGGTGACAGTAACCTTGACTGCACACTTAAGGCTGCACAGGCCAGACACGCGTTGGCACTAGAGTCCCTGGAGAAGAACACCACACGCTACCAACGCCCCAACCTCCGGACTCTACTGACCCGCGTCGGGCCTCTGTAGAGTTTGGGTCAGAAGTGTCTTGATTGGACGACAGTTCACTCACTCCACCTCCCGGGGAATCTCATTGGAGGTTTCTCCACGGCGTCCGTCTCGCTTCCGACTTCCCTGATTGGACGGATTTACAATTTTCCGGAGTCTGATGGGCAGAGAAGGAGGTCATGTGGCTGGGCCGGGCGGAAGTGCTGCTTTACCGGCCTCATCTCCTCTCTTGGCCACTTTCAGGGACCCGAATTTGACCGCCCCAGCTGTGACCTCCTACCTGAACCCCCTCTGAGCGAACCTGGCATCTGCCCACAGCTTGGTCATCCTTTCTTGTCCTCCTCCCGGACCGGAAAGTGCTAACTCAGTTTCTCTACTGAGGTTTTTTATCTGAATCTGTGACAGGAGGTGTCAGGGGTCACTGGGGTGGAGGTCACTGTGCAATTACGTGTTTCGTATAAGAACAGTGACCCTCAGTTTTGACGTGTAACCTTTGAGACGAGGAGGACCCTGCTCATTCCCGACCTCACTTTCAAGATGGAAGTTGGCAACCTGAGGCGGAGTTGTCATTGGACGGTTAACCAGGATGTCTACTTCACGAGAATGAGTTCAGGGACAGACAATGCCGATGAAGCACAGCTTAAGTTCATTGAAAGCGAAAGTGCACTCTCAGATGGGGGCGCCAGCAATTTCCAGAAGAAGCCGCGCCATTTCTCTGTGCGGTTGAGACTTTATCTACTAATTTACCATTCTAGGGGTAACATTCGTGTTTTGGGGTGAACTCTTTGGGGAAAGGAGATGGTTTTTCCTTAAACTGGGGAGACATTCCTTTTCTTACCTGTTTTGGTCCTTAGAGAAACGTCATGGCGTCAGATGCATGATGCATATGCAACCCGCAAAGTAAATTTGTTATAATAGCTGTATAATAAGGATAGGGTCCGGTCAAGCACAAGGGGGGCTTGATCTGCACGTGTGTTACTATGTGAAAGGACGCCTGTCTCTGGGCCAGGATGCTCTGAGTTTTGAGCTCCTCTAAGGGCCTATCAAGGCTCATGTGACCACGTTTTCCTTGCGGGTTTCTCTCTTTTCTGCTCATATCTGGCCATCTGCGTACTCTAATAGAAACATTGACAGGAAAAATCTTGATCATACATTGAAGTGATAAAGGTGAAATCTTGAGAAGTAAACCAGAATCAGAAGTGTTTTAAATGCACTTTTAAAAAAATTAACAAGCAGATTCAGGCACCAAGCTAGCAACAATATTTTTCCTGAACATGCAGCCACGATATCAATTTTCAGTTTGCGTGCTGCTCTACTAGAGGTCCCCAAACCCCCAGGCTGGCCCCAATCCCAGAAGTCACCAGGCCCTCCCGTCCTATCCCGGCTCTGGGCTGGGGGCGTCGCCCGGAGACCAAGTCAGGTGTTCCCGCGTCCAGCAGGAGGAAGCAGGCGGACCGTAGAGCTGCGAGCAGATTTACGTCTACCCAGCAGCGAGCGAGTTCTGCTTGGAGCCCATAACCTGTTCATGGCTTCAGGAGAAGGTCTGGTAGAGAAGGGCTGAAGCCGAGAACCTACGGTTCCGCCCGGCTTCGCGATAGTGCTGGCGCTCATCACTCGGGCAGACAGGCAAGTTGCCCAATCAGGGGCGCCGGGGAGTTGCCACTCTCCAATCACGGGCACCGAAGGCGGTTCCGGAAGCACTGTTCAACAAGAGCGCAGGGGCAGCTCTGGAAGCACAGTCTGATCAGGGCTCCCGGTAGGGGGAGTTCCAGGAGAAACGTCCAGGCACCTGGACCTCCCTCTCCGAGGGCCTCCGCGCTGCTGCGCACCTGCCCCACGAGGCCCCAGGTATCCCGTCCCCATCGCATTTACCTGCCGCAGCCGTGGGCCACGGGAGGACGTCCCAGGGAGCACGAACCGGAACGGAGATGGTGAATGCGTAGGTCCGAGGCCGGGAGGAGTTGGTGCCAACCAGCCGGAAGCGGCCAAGGACTTGGGGCCGTGCGCTCTTGTTGAACAGTGCTTCCGAAACCGCCTGCCCTCCTTCTCAGTGTCCCGACTCCGCCCTCGACCGTGAGGTGAGCCCCAGAGTCCTGTCTGGTCTTTTGTCTCACTGGTTTGTCACAACCACAGAAACTCTGGCACATATTACGGACCCAAGATGCTTTTTATTAAATGGATATATATTTGAGACACTAGATCCAGGGGATCTAGTGTCTCAAATGTGAAAAGCTAACATTAGAATCAACACTTCAAAATCAGGTAGAAGAATGAGTCTGGATGACCCTGAATCTGTAGATGAACTTGACGATCGAACAGTTTAAGCCGTGGGCTTGCATGCCTTTCCATTGATTTCCGTCTTCCTTAACTTTGTTCAATAATGATTTTCTTCATAAATATTTCACAAAATCTTTGTTGCACCTAAGATCGATGCTGATTTCAGTGGTATCTTTAAAATACTCTTACTGGTACATAGGAGTAAATTCGTTTTTGAGCATTATTCTTTTAACGTCTGTCCTGGTATAGATTTTTAATTATTCATCCGTAAGTCCTTTGAACCTTTACATACAAAATTTTATCTTTTTTTAAAATAGAAATTTACACTTATGTATGTTAATGTTTTTTGTTTTATTTGTTTTATTTTAGTTGCATTGTTCTGTTCTTGGTACGTTTCCGAAATGGGAGTTCTTTTCTATATGTAGAATTATCTTTACTACTTAGTAAAACTGGCCCATAAAACAATTTGGGATTATTTTCTTTGTATGAATATTTTAAAAACACCTTTTTATTTTCTTTAAACTACTTTAAACTTTAAACTACTGAACACTGTTTTTTTAAGGAGCATTTGAGATCTTCCTCCCTCATATATGTTGTCAGTTTTAGCTCAAATAACTCATATAAAAATTTTTTTAAATAAAAAGATAAACCATTGAACACTGTAGATCTCATATTTAAAATTTTTATTTTCTACCATCCCCCTCTCATGTTTAATCTCTCAAACATTCCTAATTATGCCTGCTTTTTAATTCATAACTTTATTTGCCCATGCTTTGTTTTCTTTGAAGAAAATTATCAAAGGTCTGTCAATTTGATTAGTTTTCAAAAGATATTTTAGCCTCTTTTTTTATATTATTAATTTTGCCCTTCACTTTACTTTCTATCTTTCTTTATGCTTTTTT
>NW_006429782.1:1623723-1629073 GCF_000325575.1 Pteropus alecto | reverse complement strand
TGTTTCTGCTCTTGGCTGGGGACACTTTGATTGCAGTGCCTCCTGGACCCGATTTCTTTGATTGCGATGTCTCTCCTATGGGACATGGTGAAGTTAACAAGGGCTAGATAGTTTCCTGAGATTTTAGAAAATCATGACGAAGGGGCTCAGGACAGGCCACCCCCAAATATGTCACTTTAGCATGTGAATTATTTTGAGCTGAAAGCAGTAGAGACCCTGCAGGCTCACTAGAAACTTTGACCTCTACCTTAAAGAATTTAAATTAGGGGCCTTGTCCATAATAAGTGTTATCACCAGAGATAACTTGTAATTCCCTATCTGTAGGGCAGGGCACAATTCTAATCATAGCATCTGCTCTTATGATCATCCTGTGAATAACCTTCTGAAGCCCCTCTGAAGCCCCAAGGCACCTGCCTTCAGCCTTAGCTCAGAATGTCCGTTTCTGTCTTTGACTTTTTCATGTATGTGGGGTTTCCGTGTGTGCGTATGTAATATATTTGGTTATTTTCTCTTGGTAATCTGTCTCATGTGGATTTAATTATCGGAACAACAGAAAGAACCTGGGAGAATAACGTTTCTTCCTCCCCTAAAATGACATTCTCTAATTCTTCAAGTTGGAAAGTGAAGTGACATTTTTTAAAAAACAGGCCAAGCTGTCTGTCTCCAGTGTCTCACCCCGCCCTGCTTCCCTTGGCTCATCATGTTTCTCTATCAGATACCTTCACTGACCTGTATTTTATTTGCAGTACTGACCCCTCACCCAGACGACAGTTGATTTCCCTATTGTCCTCCCCCATGAGAATCTAAGACTCCAGGTGGTTCAGGAGTTCACTCCTAAGTGCTTTATCTCTACAGCTGTATGTGATAGGAACTATCACCTAAATAGGGTTTCAGCACATGAATGAATCAATTATAGATTTGTAGAGAAATGGCCCTGGCCTAAGGCAAGGGGCTCTGCCAGGAGAAGGAACCCACTACGACCGAAGTGAAGACAATGTTTCATTTTTCTAGTCACTTTTGTCCTCAGCGGGGTCTAGGTCTGCACTGCCCAAGACACTAGCCCCTGGCCACATGGGGCTGGTGAGCTCTGGAAATACAGCTAGTGGAAACTGAGCTGGCCTCTACATGTGACATCCATACCAGGTTCATAGCACCAAGTGCAACAAAAACAATAAACAGTATCTCGGTGATAAGGACTTGATATTGGTTGCAAGTTGAAATACTGGAATGTAGTGGGCAAAAAAATATTAAAATTTATTTCAACACGCTTTTTTAGAATGTGGCTATGAGAAAATTCAAAATTAGGTGTGTTGTCTGTATTGCCTTCTATTTGATGGCATCCCTCTAGACCGGGGGTTGGCAGACCACAGCCCACAGGGTTAAACAAATCCAGCCTGCCACCTACGTATGTAAATGACATCTTATTGGCAGACGGCCACGTTCTTTCCTCTACACGTGGTGAATGGCAGCTTTGGGGCTTCAAGGACAGAGCTGAAAAGTTGCCATCGAGACCACATGGCCGGAAAAGCCTAAACCATGTACTGTCTGGCTGTTACATACGAAGTCTGCAGACATCTGCTCTGGGCCGTGTTGAGGAATAACAGCCATAATCATACTGTAAGGTGTAGGTAATAGGACTTCAGGCTTTGGAGGTGAGCGTTCTAACTGGGTAACGCTGAGTGAGTTATCGACTCCATCCCGCAAGGGTCTTCCATGTGCCAGCGGTAATGATACCTGCCTGGGAGATTTACTATGAGAAATGAATGCGCTAATGTGTGCAAAAATAGTCCACTCATCAATGTGCTCGGTAACACACTTTATCAGTAGCGTTGTTATAAGACTGTTATGTAGACTGATGGCTTTAAAATGCCACCTGACACACAGCCATTGAGGCGTTGGTTGACTTCTGTCTGTGGGTACAAGTTGTGAGACTAGGTTCCAGCATACCAACACTAATGAGTGTCACCCAGCTCCACAGGTGCATTCCCATTCAAGAGCATTCTAGTTCTGCTGTTTACCATGCAGGCACAAAGCAGCCTCTGTTCACACCTCTGCCTGTGGAAGCTGATGGGATAATGTACTTTCTCAGAGGGGAACCCTGCAGACCATCGGCTCACATGCTCATATCTTAGGCTGGTCTGCACGCCAGGGAGTGCAGAAGCTACCATGTGTAGAGCCTCCAGGACGCTGGGGTATAAGGCAGTGCCTCCAGAACTTCAGATCGCAAGAGCAGATGTCCTTCTGGAGGAAGGTGCTGCTTGGGCTTTTCATGTGCTTTACGATCAGGGCACAGTCACAGCTGAAGCCTGGACTTCAGTTAATTCCCTTCTCCAAGGGGACTCATTATTGCCTCTTCACAGGCAGGAAGGACCAGGGCTCTCTCTTCTGGGGAAGACAAGGCTGTTCTGACATCTTGTGACCTCAGCCTGTTGGTGTTAAAGGGGAGTTGTCACCCATATTCGGTAGCCTTGAATGCAGGCACTGCAGTGTGGGCTGAAGCCTTATGCTTCCTTTCTGTTGTCTGAGCTCCAGCCGGTCCACACACTACTTGTCTCCTGGAGAGGATGTAGAGGAAAAAAGAGTTGCTTTTTTATAGAAAACAGGAGATAGATAAGTAAATATTAATACTTCTCATTAAAAAAATCTTATTCCACCAGGTAGACCTGCCAGTTCAAAATGCATTGGAATTCTTCAGAAAAATATATTCCTCTAAGGGCCTGGGTTGAATGTTGGCCATAACCAGGCCTCTTGAGAATTAAATTGTGGGTGAGAGGACAAACAGGAAATGCTCCCAGGCCCTTTCTGTGTTTCCATTCATTAAAACATCATCTGGGTCTGACTTTGGCTCCCTGTCATGCTAAGGGCTGTAGTGAACACTGCAAAAGAAAAAGAAATCACTTTCATCACAAAACATTGATGTATTTGAAGAAATAATTATTTTATTTGGATAGAGTTTCTTTCATTCCTCCAATGTAGTATGGACTGTTCTGGACCCTTCACTGAGCATCTTCATAACCAGTGTTTTGAAGTCTGCATCTGTTAGATTGCTTGATTCCATTATTCCTAGATCTTTGTTCTCTTCTCTCGTATGGTTTCTGCTTCTTTGCCTTCCCATTTTGGCTGCCTTTCTGTGTCTGTTTCTACGAACTAAGCAAAGCTCCTAAGTCTCCCGGTCTTATTAGTGTGGATTTGTGAAGTAGGTGTCCAGTGGCACTATCCTGAGAGGGGCTCAGCTGCAGGCCAAACTTAGCCCAAGCCTCAACCCCTCTGGGGCCACCTGTTAAGATTCAGCAAGCAAACTACAGATGCTGTGCTTATAGTTGCCTCAAAAGGCCACACCAGAAACCAAGGCCAGCTGCCTCCACTGTGAGATCAGGCGCTGCTCAGCAAGGGACAACTGACTAAGCGAAGACACACCTGGATGTGGCTTGGGTGGGACGATGAGTTGGGGGAGGCGGGGTTTCAGGGAATCCTCTGGGCACAGCGACTTCTGTTATCCAGTTTGATGATGTCACGGCTATGGCAGTGCTGCATCTCCACACTGGGAGTGGGGAGGACTAACCAGAGAAACAGTGGACACCGCCAGCACTTCTGGCTGGGAGAGAGCCTCACCACGGCCCTCACTCCGATAACTCAGTGTCCCCCTGTAAGTCCCTGCGCAGGCGAATCGGCACTGATGCTCAGAGCAAGCAGGTCTGTCCTTGCCCTGTCCTACCCTCTGCCATTGCAGGGTGATTTCTAAGATTTCTCCCTACTTGTATGGCTTGTTCCTCTAGATCCCAGGTGATTTTTCCTTGCTGTTTCCTCCTTGTTTCTGTCACAACTTTGATTTGGTCACCAGATAAAAAAAATGTTAAATGTAAATAGATTAAATGCTCAAATCAAAAGACATGGGAGAATGAATTAGAAAATAAAATCTATACTGTGCTGCCTACAAGAGACCCACTTCAGGTCAAAAGACGCATAGAGACTAAAAGTAACTGGATGGAAAAAGGTATTTCATGCAAATAGAAATGAAAAAAAAAGCTGGGATAGCAATCCTCATATTAGAAAAAAATAAGACTGTAAAACAAAGGCTATAATGAGGCAAAGAAGGACATTTTATACACAATAGCCCAAATATGGAAGCAACCTAAGTGTCAGTCAACAGATAAAGAAAATGTACATATATACAATGGAATATTACTTGCTCATAAAAGGAATGAAATGGTACCATTTGCATCAACGTGGATGGATATTAGAGGTATTATGCCGAGTGAAATAAGTCAGATGGAGAAAGACAAATACCATATGATTTCACTTACATGTGGAATCTAAAAAACAAAATAAATAATCAAAACAGAAACGAACTCATAGATAAGAAAACAAACTGATGGTTGCTAGATGGGAGGGGGTTTAAGGGACTGGGTGAAAAAGGGGAAGGGATTAAGAAGTACAAATTGGTAGTTACAAAATAGTCACGGGGATGTGAAGTAGAGCACAGGGAATATAGTCAATAACATTGTAAGAACAGTATGGCACCAGATGGGGACTAGACTTATCAAGGTGATTGCTCTATAAGTTATATAAATGTCTAATCACTATGTTGTACACCTGAAAGTAATATAATTTTGTACAACTGTAATTTTAAAATAATAAAATATCCTGCTCATGATTCAGCTTTATTTTTGTGATGCTTAAAGGCTTTAGGTCATGTGATATGTATTTCTGAATAGAGTTTCTGTCACCAGAGTCCCACCATTCATTTGGGCCACAGAATGTGGCTGTTTATAATTCTTTTGAAAGAACTGTGAATTGCATTATATATTTGGCATGACCATTTTCTGCTATTAGAGTCTGAACTACAGAATTTGTATCCTAGAAATCAGAGTTACCCCTACTTAAGACAGGGTATGGGCATCAGCACAGTTACATTTCAGAATGCTCCCTGTCCTGGATGCACTGTGATATCTAGGCAGGTTCTTGGGCTCTCCCAGGAGACACAAGGAAAAGAAGTGTGGGTGGTGAGGGGAATTTTCCTAGGAAAATTATAGTGAGCTGCAGACCCTGTACCATTTTGAGTACCATCCCAATTTAGTATGAAAGAAGGTTACTTGGTATTCTCTAACACCCAAAATTTAGGAAAATTTTAATGTCCTTTTATAGTAGGAGATGGAAGATTTTTTAGTGTCACATATAGCTTTTCATTAGGGATCATTTCCATATAGTTTTCTAGTACATATTAGGGCAAAGAATAAATTAATATCCTTTTGCTTAATTAAACAAATTATATCTATTCTTTTTTTAATTATGAATTTTTTTATAACATTGTATAGCAATCTATATCTGATCATCACCTTATTTGATACCC
>NW_006429782.1:1586136-1622603 GCF_000325575.1 Pteropus alecto | reverse complement strand
TTCCTTCTTTCCCTGACTGTGGCTCCCCTTGGAGCGGCAGCTAAAGATGGCCAAGGCTGAGGGGTGCTAAGGAAACCACAGCAACGTTGCTGGATTCTAAAAAACAGTGAAGACATGACAGCTGAAGAGGACAGGAACACCTCAGCAGCCTGCACGCAGTTCCCTTCTGACAACAACGGGACAAATCCCTTTACTGTCAGGTCCCTTTGTACTGTCAGGTAGTAAGGGGCATGTTCATGGAAGAAACCTAAAGCAGAGTGACCAGCTGAAGCATCCTTGAGAAGGGATATTGGCCTTTGACTCTGTTACCAAGGGACAGAAGTCCCCTTTCTGAGGAGCCCACGCAAGGTTCTTGTTGTGGTCTGTGTCACAAAACCAGTTACAAGACCAAAAGTGAGTGTTAACAGTGCAAGCTTTTATTCTACGGCCAGAGAATGGAGAGGTGGAAACGCACCTCTCAGATCAACTTTTTGTCCCTTAGCCGTCAGTGGCCTAAACAGGATAGTAGACATGAAGAGGAGGTTGAAGTAAATAGGAAGAATGTTCGTGAGTTTTCCAGGGAAAGGGGCGGCAGCTTTCTCAGGATTAGGGTTCTACCTTCCTTTTGTTGGTTTATACCCGTCCAGCTGTTGTCATGGTAATTATCAACTGTCATGGCACTGGTAGATGCATCATTTAGCATGGAGATTATAATGAGCTTTGAAAGTTTTTAGAGGTCACTTAGTCATCTTGGTTTCGACTGGTTTCAGCTAGTCTTGACAAGTTCATAACTGCTGACCATGGGCCTCCCAGATCTCAGAGATAGTGTTCCCGCTGAGAGATTCGGCCAGGCCGTGCAGGCCTGTCACAGGGTAACCACAGGGCCTCGGGCTCCTGTCACATTATGATGGCCACTTGGCAGTTCCTTAGAGAGTTAAAAGACACGGTAGGTGTGGTGGGACTTCACACACAGTGTGAACTCAGCAGTGTGAGGTCTTTCCCCTCACCAGGTCAGCTGAAAGACACTCCTTTGGATTCGTTTCAGGTGCCAAGGGATGACACCCTGCCACATGGGAAGGGGGTGAGACCTGTTCACTCTTGAAGTCCAAGTGGACTATTGGAAGGTTTCTTTGTGTGTGAATGTGCAAGTATCCAAACCTGGTCCTTCTGTTACTGAACTCAGGTCCAACTGCTTGCCACCCATAAGCCAGTAACTCGAGGGTTTATCCAAGAGCCGGCACCCTGAGAAGGCAGCTGTCACATAGGCCATCTTGCTGCTTCAGTGCAGGTGGGGGTTGTCACAGGGAGAAGGCCAGGTAAGGGGTGGGAGAAATCCCAGAGCACCAGGGAGAGGGCTGCGGCCCAGAGGGGAGGGAGTGGCCAGGGCTGTTTAGCTTGTCTTCTTGGCCTTGGCTTGTTTCTCAGGCTGCTGTGGAGGGGAAGCAAGCGGAACAAAGAAATTAACCAGGAAGGAGTGGGGAACCCCACTTTTCAGATACAAGTCAGCATGGCAAGCTGTCTTTCGCAGCCTGCTCTGCTAAGCAACCTGGAGCTGGTCAAGTGGAGTTCTGGGGAGGATTTTTGCAGTCACCAAATGGTCTGGGAACTGTTAGCTCTCTTTGAAGTCTGTTTCTAGAGTTCTTAATCAAGCAAACTGTTTATCTACACGTTAAGACATTAGTTGACAAGGTTTTTTTATGTACTTAAAATATGAGTGAGATCATAAGGACAAAAAGAGAAAAAAAAAATTGTCACAGTCATAAGACCATAATAAAACCACAACCATCATAGCTACAACACCCACTGTCACTTCCTCATTTCCATTTCTATGGAAGTTGTGTTGCTCTACCTGTAGTGGACTCACGGAACAGTAATGCATCATGAACTGCTCAAATCTGCAGCAAGACATGGTGTTCACTTCCTCCAGTCGGGGGAAGGGCTCCCAGGTGCGTTTGCCGTCCAGCTGTCAAGGGCCGCCTACATAGTTTAGTTACACTTCTTATGATCATTTTGAACATTCCATGAGACTGATAATACAGTTAAGCTTAACTTTACAATTCTTCCTAGGACCGGTTCTATTCCTGATGGTAATCAGAGAAAAAGTCTATATTAAAGAAATAGAGCCTGTGTGCAGTTCCAGTTCTGGTTACAATTCAACAAGCATTTATTCATTACCATTGTACCAGATCTGTTCTATGTGCTGGAGATGTGATGATAAATACACACACACACACACACACACACACACACGAGTAAGTTCTGGGGCTCTAATTTACTTCATACTGACTATAGTTAATAATACTGTATTACATATTAAAAAGTTGCAAAGAGTAAATCTTAAAAGTTCTCAGAAAAAAATTTTGTAACTGTCTGGAAATGGATGTTAACTAGACTTATTCTGGTGATCATTTCACAGTATATACAAATATCAAATCATTATGTTGTACACCTGAAATGTTATGTGTCAATTATATCTCAAAATAAAGAATAATACCGTGATGCTCATTACAATTACTTCTAATTGATTTGGTATTGAAAGCCCTAGATAGCATGATAAAATAAGAAAAAGAAATTACAGGTATAAGGTCTGAAAAAGAAGAAATAAAATTTATTATTTGCAGCTGGCATGGTAGTTTACACAGAAAACTACAGGTAAATTATTAGAAACAATATGAGGGTTAGGCTAGATGGCTGGTCATAAAATTAACGTATTTAAAAAGTCAGTTGTATTTTCATTATACTCTGAGCAAACAACTGGAAAACTTAAAGAGAAGGCACCACTGTAAATCAGAGAATACCAGAATGTAAATAAGTTCTCTAGAAAATGAGTAGCTTTCATTTCATTTATGTCGGAATCCTTATCAAATAGAATATACCACTGGTTGGAGCAATTTCCATAATGCAGGAGTCACCGCCCGGTATAGGTCTAACTTTTTTCCATTATAGTTATTTTTCGGGTTTTACCTGTGACATCTTTAAAGGACAATGTGAAAGAACCTTGTCCTTTTACGTCTTCTGTTGAAGACACTCTTTAGACCAATTCCCACCATTGATCTCACTTGATCCTACTCCAAAGGTTGTGGTTATAGCCTTTTCCACTTACAGATGAAAAAGACAAATCTAAGAGAAGTAATTCGGCTAACCCGGGACCACAGACCCAATTCATAGGTTTGCCTGGATTTCAATACATTTTGATGAAGCCACACTGCATTCATAGATTACACATGGTCTTCAAGTATCAGACTGCTTGGCATTCCAATTAACATCTAAATATAAATTTAATATCGCTATTTACAATGTGTTAATGACCTCTTCTAACAAACTGGTTCAAGGGTGGAGAGGAGAGGTGTCACACCCAGCTATGGCCAAATAGCAGATCTCTCAGCGAAATCGCTTTCGTAGTGAAATAATCTGTAGGTTTTGAAGTGATATTATGCAGCAGCAAATAACAAATACTTCAGTATAAGTGACATGCACTCCCTCCATTCCAGGGAGACTACGATTGTATGAAGTATAAATCTGGTCCTGAATTTGAGATACTTGTATTTTTTTAATTGTGGTAAAATACACCTAAAACTTACCCTCAACCATTTTTAAGTGTACAGTTCAGGGGCATTAAGTACATTCACGTTGTTGCGCAACCCTCACCAATATCCATCTCCAGAACTCTTTTCATCTTGCGAAACTGAAACCGCATGCCCATTTTTCCAGTGGTGGGACAAAGGTGTAATGGCCGCCACAATGAGAAGGTGTCTTAAGACTGACAAACAAAGCAGGCAACTCCATAGAACATAGCGGAATTCATTATAACGTAATTGACTTATGGGAAGCTTGGGCTGCAGCGAACAGAAGCCCCAGCAGTACATGCAGATAATTCTCTGCTCAAAGACCCATTACAGTATAACACAGTATACAGTATATACTACTTTTTAATAGTATAACTCGGGTACTAATGACTGAAAAGACAAAGGGACACGAATGCAGTAGCATCAGAGGCCATTCCTCCTGGCGGTGTTGTGATAGATGGTTATTTACAACTAAGATAAATATCGCACATAACCAGTGTGATATTTATCTTAGTTGTCATACCATTCTGACCATTGCTAACAAATATAATTATGGCTACATATTAAAGAATGCAGAAAACCCTCAACTAGAAAGGCTTTGATATGCTTGCTAAGGACAGTGAAGCTGGTCAAAGGTCAATGCATGAAACTTAAAAATGAAATAAAATCTGGGGCACAGAGATGGAGTTGGTTTTGTTCACATCTACACCTATACGCCATTAAATAATAACTACCCACTGTCCCACCTCCACCCCCCTCTGGCAACAGAACACCATTGTTCTTTGTCTCTGTCTTTTTGTAATTGGCTATTTCACTGAGCATAATGTCCTCAAGGTTCATCCATGCAGTAGCGCATGTCAGAGCTTCCTGCCTTCCTAAGGCTGAATAATAGTCCACTGTATGTGTAAACACCTTATTTACCCATCATCCGTCGACAGATACTTGGGCTGCTTCCACCTTTTGGCTACTGTGGATAATATCACTATCAGTAGGGATGTACAAATATCTTTTTGAGTCCCTGCTTGCAATTCTTTTGGGCATATACTCAGAAGTGCAACTGCTGGATCACATGGTAATTCTATTTTTAAAATTTTGAGGAACCACCATATTGGTTTCAATGGCAATTGCACTATGTTATGTTCCCGCTCACAGTGCACAAGTGTTCCAATTTCTCCACATCCTCACCAACACTTGTTATTTTGTTTTCTTTTATTTTTTATAGTAGCCATCCTAATGGGTGTGAGGTGGTTGAGACAGTTGAATTTTTAATCACTTTAAGAAACTTTTCTCCATCAACAAAATGAAAAGACAACCAACAAAATATTTGCAAGTCATGTATCTGATAAGGAGTTAATATTCAAAATATATAAAGAACTCACACAACTCAGCAAAAGAAAATTTTTTTTTTAATGGTCAGAAGAACTGAATAAACGTTTTTCCAAGGGAGACATCCAAATGGCCAACATTAGGTAATTATACACAGAACAGGAAACATATACAGAGATAAGATACACCACAGTCATGCAGGGGACTCACAGACATTCCCATCTGAACAACTCAGTTACATGGACAAACTTAGCCAGACTTACTTGGCCCTGGAGACAGAATCACCTAGACTTTGGAACTTGGACATAAAGATACACACTCTCAGAGATCATGGATGCTAACAGACCTCCATGACACACGAACACAGCCAAGCCCCTCTGCACCCTTTCCTGTTTTTATTTTCTCCTTAGGATTTATCACCATCCAATACACTTTATATTTTAATTGCATGTCCTTACTTTTCCCTTATAGAATTTCGGCGCCAAGAAGGCAGGGATATTTCCTCTGTTCTGAGCACAGCTAAATCAACAGCACCCAGTGCAAAGCCTGTTAATGTATGAGAAAATAAATGTTTATTGAAAGACCAGTGTACATACACACATACACACACACACACACACACACACACCCACACACCATTTGTCTGAACTCATCGGCTCACATCCATTTGATCTGCCAAGGGTGAAGGGTTACTGTTCTCATTCCAAATAGTGCAGGATGTCCACTGATTCTCCAAAGAATTCCCAAAGCATCCTTTGGCTGACCCGCTGGGAGAGGGGCGTCACACTGTATAACTCCTTGAGCACAAAAACCCTTCTGTATCCACCTTAGCCTTGCCTCTCCATAACCTGCAGGGAGGTGGGGCTGTCACCCGGCTATCATCCAAAAGACCCTAACATTCCTCAATACTTGAACTATGTCACAAGCTATGCTGCTTGCAGGAACTGAAGAGGATACCCTACCACGAAATGAAGATGGCCAAGTGCAAAGACCACGGTGCCAGGTGCAAAGACCAAGATGGCAATGGGGCATCGTGTGCAAAAAGGGCCATGGGCAAAAGAGCCAAGTGCAACAGAAGAACTACACATGCCTTAAAAAGAATTTAATCACTGCACGCCACAGTCTATAAATACAGTGGCTCCTTCTCAGTCTGGAGCAGGTGCCTTTAGAGCATGAGCTCACCCTTCTCCATTCCTTAATTACAGAATAAGGTTTCTTCTGCACTGCTTTACGGAACTCAGTCTGTTCTATTGGCAGGAATAGTACTGGGCATAAAGAACAGGGTTTGGGTCCCCAACTGGGAAGGGTCAATAGTAGTGGAGTTACTGATACACGAAACAAGCATAAAAACTACACAAATTGACTAAATATTAAACCAGGCTGTATTCGGAGCCTTCTCTGAGCTGGCAGACACGGGAACCTGGCTGATGAGCACACGGTCAGACCACGCGACCGACAGGCCAACTCCTGCGGAGATCACTAACGACGACCTCCTGGGGCCTTTACCGCTGCACACCCACATCGGAAAGGAAAACAGATTCAAAGTGAATTCCTCGGAATCGGAGCCTGAGACCCGCGCCCCGCGCTAGGGTCAGAGGCACCACGTACTCCAGCTCTCACGGTGATTTGGGTTTCTATCAGGAGTGGCCCCTCACTCCGTGACATCTCAGTGAATTCTGCTGGTACCTGTGCTTCCCACCAGCAGTCTGGCCTGAGCCGGTCTGGCCTGCCCTGCTCTCCCACCCCCGCCACGTTCCCTGACACGCTTTTCTAGGGTGTCTGCATCCTCATCCTTTGTTCCCGGCTGCGTGCCCGCTGTTCGCCCAGCGGCTTTCACCATCTGTCCCGCACCTGCCACAACCCGCCAGCGGGAAGTTAAGGCCTCTTAAACCGGGAGGCTGCGCCTGCGCACTCCAGCCAGGCCCGAACTCCCAGGGGTCTGTGCGGCGCCGTGCCGTGCCTCTGCGTTGCATGCTGGGAGTAACCTGAACGGCGGGCTTCCGGCGTCTGAGGAGACGGTCCCTCTAAGTTACATTTCTCCCAGGGACTCGGGATCCACGGGGTGTTTCTCGCCCAGGAAATGAGCCTGGTGTGGGCAGGAAAGGCTCTGCAGAGTCTACCTGGAGCTGTTGGGGAGTTTGGAAACGAGGAAGCCGGAGGTGTTGACAGCGCGTGCGCAATTCCAGTCCCGCGGGTAGGCCGGAAGCGGACGCAGGCGGGCATGAGTGCGCAGGCGCACTGCTGTGGGCGGGCGATCTCCCTAGCTCCTTTCACACTTGTCAGGTGTTGAGACAGTGACGGATGGGAGTCAAGTGTGCCTGGCCAGGCATCCCGGTGTTTAGTTCATTTGGGAATGTGTTACCCTAAAAGAATGTGGATTACAGTGCCACTCTTTCCTCCAGACACTCGAATTGCAGCCATGTGGAATTTCTGCACAGAAATGGCAGGGCTCGAGGTATGGATCGCTAGTGAAGTTGGGCAGCAATAAAGGCCTGAACGGGGTTTGACCCGGAGATATCAGGTAGTCTGGGCTGAATTGCAGATGGAGCCAGGAGAGGACCTGGTGCGAATAGCTAAGTATTAGGAAACCCCATCACCCCCACTTCCTTCCAGGAGGATCCCCTTTGGAACTCTCTGGAATTCCTTTGAAGTTTCAAACCACAGCATTGCCAGAGTTTTGGCCCCAGGAACATGGTGACAAATTGCTGATACGTTCTCACTTCTCTCAGGTAATATGACTGAGGTGAGGGTATGTATGACCTTGGAGAGTGTTCACTAGCTTCAGACAGGGTTCCAATAAAGGCCTGATGGGTCATGAATCTTTGGGATGTGAAAAATGACCGTTGTTGCTCACCTAAAAATCAAGGTCTGGGGTGGTTTAAATTTCTTTCGTTCATAAGAGGTATTCGTTTTCTACTAATTCACCTAAAAATAGTGAAGCTCACAAATGGAGGTGTAGTTCTATGAGTTTTCATAAGTGCATACATGTGCCACCATAATCAGGATACAAAACACTATATTGCCCCAACAAAACAACTTCCTAGTGCCCATTTGTAGATACTTTCCCTCCACTCTTAACTCATGACTTGTTCTAGTTCCCGATACCTTTGGTCTTTCCAGAATGTCATATAAATGTAGACTTTTAATTACTATTTTTGAAATTTGATGCGATAGTTTGAAAATTGGGTAATTATACTTGGCCTCCGGAGTTGCTGATTTAACAGTTTCAACAGTACCCACTACAGATGATGGCACATATTAGGCCTTCAAAATAGATTGCATTGTCATTCTCATGTGCATAAGCTTAAGTAGGACTCTGCTCCTGTGCTTAACTTTTGTCATTTGTACACTGGGGAGGATATTTGGGAGAGGCGATCGAATGAGGTAATAGTGATTATGAAATGACACTAATCTCTGCAGTGCTATGAAAGCAAGAATTAATGGGGAACAAATGGACAAAGACTGGACTTTATTTGCCTTTCAATTAAACGCAAAGCTGTTATATTTTTCTCTTTTCTAACATTTAGTGGAAGTCTAAGCATATGGAAACAATACATGTGAAAAGCAAAATGGACATTTGGGGCGTTATGAAATATTAAAACGAGTTTACCCATTCTCCTATAAAAGAGCATTAAAATCATCCTTGTTTGAAGATGTCTGAAAAATTGGGACATCACTCAAAATGATAGCCCGTCTGCAGCTCATTTCAATTATTCTTCTGCCACTTATAGCTCTTGCCGTTGCTTTTATCAGGAAATCATAGTCAGCCTGCAAAGATATCATGTGGAAAGGCCCAGAAGGGGTTAGAACTAGGAAGGTAACCACAAAGCTTCCTCAAACTGTGGTTTTCGCAAAACAAATTTTGTCAAAATGCCAAATGTATAAGGCAATTTCAAATTTATTTGCAGGGATGTTAAACACAAATGCCCACACATCGTGGTTCAAATTAATAAGACGCCTCTGGTCCCAGATAACAACGTCCAATCTCATAAACATATATGACATGCACTAAAATTTTAACTATTGAAAAAAATAAGGTTGAACGATGACTATATCTTCATTTTCTATGGAAAAAATAACAGTTGACTCCATGAATGGAGAATCATTTCTGTATCACTGTCCACTACCTACTAATACCTTTGAACAGTTCTAGAAATGTTTAAGGTATATTAGATGGGTAAATAAAGATGAATTAATGATGATAACCTCAGTCATTGAGGCCTTCATTCTGCATTTTCTTTTATCCCCATCATTATGGTTTATATATGACTTCATTCTGCTTTGATATTATCCAATAAAGTTTAATGTTTTCTCAAGATCCTTTTATATCCTTTGCTAGACTTATTTAGTACTTAAATTGATTTTTAAAAACCATTATGTTCTTACTATTATGTTATATTAATAAAGTTATAACTATAAGAAATAAAATTTATTAGGAAAATGCCTAAAGTTGTATGCACCTGGTAATATTAGCTCAGAATGTATAATGCTTAAATTCACTTAAGTTACAAACCTGATCTGACAACTCGTAGTTACAATATTTTAATATATCTTTTCAGTAAATTTAAAAGAGATTGACATGTTAGTATACAACTTATTTGAAAAGTTAATAGTTCTCAGAAACGCAGCTTTTGTTCAACCAAAAAGCACATTTATTTCATCACACATAATCAATCTTAATAATTGAACACATACCGAGGGATCGTATTCAGCTCTGCGTAACAGAAACCCCACGCAGTCTGCTAATGTCAGTAATGAGCTTATTTATCTCATAGATGCTCCAGGTAAGGGCAGCCGCTCAACAATGCAGTAAAGAAATAGAGCACCATGTGTTCCTATGGCTGTGTCATTGCATCTGTTGTAGTGGAATCAGAAACGTAGAGACTTGAGACATGAAGATCAGGAGGTGTTCACTATACAGATTAGACTTTACATATGGAAAGATATAGAGAAAAGTGGGGTCAAAGATAAGACAAACGCTTCAGAAGAAGGTTCATTCCCACAGTAGCCGTTCCAAGGACACGGCCTTGAGAGAGGAAGGTACACGAGACAAGATCAACAGCCATGACAACCTAATCAGTGGCCTGACAGATAGCATAGGGTTGGCAGGAAAATGCTAACTGTGAACATCTGACCATAAAGGAGCATCCATGATGGCAAAGCTCGAAGGGAGGGATGTCTATGGAAGCCTATATCTCCAACAAGTGGTAGTCAACCAGATGGTATTTTTTTCGAGGACACTTTTGATTGGCAGGGCCAGCAATCAGAAAAATAAGCTGGAGACTGGTGTCCACAAAACCCCTATGCATCTGCCTTATCTCCCTGGATAGTGGTGGCTCAATAAACTGAATAATCACTTCCAAATCTAATATAATTTGGGGTATTACAGAATTCTATTATAGGACCATATAAAGAAAATGTAGTTCCTAGCCTTACCTATGTTGCTATAATACAACCCAAAAGAACCATCCTCACTTCTAGATTTCTTTGTTTCTTCTTAATTCAAAGCTATTGTCCAATTCTCAACCCGAAGCAAGGACAAAGACCATACAGCAACAGATAAAGAGCTCATATGAAACTATATTCATTTAAGACCTTCGCATACTTACAAAGTTCTGCCAACTTACATATTGACAAATTTGCTAGCCAGCAAAATGGAATAATGATCCTTTGACCAAAAAAAATTGCTGAGCATACATACCTTATGTAAGTAAAAAGTGTTAATATTAAAAATTGTAGGTTCTCTCAATAGAATAGTAAGGTGAAATATATGTAATGGGTTAAGTGATATCCAATTTGGAACATACTGGGCCAGTAAAAACATTCCCCCCAAAAAAACAGTGCCATTACATTGGTCTAATGGCTCCATGCTTACAGAACAGTAAAACATATGTATATAAAAAATTATGTTTAATTTAAAATGCAGTTCAAATTACTCAAGGCTGCATAACACTTCAAAATGAAAACAGAATAATCATTAAATGTATTTACAAGGAAAAATACACTATATATCAAAATTCATATACTACAGATGTACTTAGCGAATTCTCCTTTTGATGCTTATTTGAAAAAAAATGGAAATTCATTTGCTAAGAGTCCACTTTAAGGACGAGGTACTGATCAAGGCAATATCATAGTTATAATTTCTATAAGACTTCTCTCCCAATATGAACTTCCTGGACTGTTACACATTAATTAATTTCCTTCAGAATGTCCCACATTACTTATATGTACAGGGTTCCTTTCCACTATGAGTTCTCACATGACATTGAAAGGATTTGAGACAACTGAAATCTTTTTTCACATTTTTCACATTTATAAGGTTTCTCTCCAGTCTGCATTCTGACGTTTTTGGAAGGATGAGGGCCAATTGAAGGCTTTTTTCACATTACTTATATTTATGGGTCTCTCTCCAGAGTGCTTTCTGACATGTTTGTGCAAGGATGAGAACCAACCAAATGTTTTCCCACATTCTTCGCATTTATATGATTTCTCTCCAGTCTGCATTCTGACATTTTTGGAAGAATGAGGGCCATCTGAAGGCTTTCCAACATTGCTTACATTTATAGCTCTCCAGTGTGCATTCTGACATGTTTGTGTAAGGATGAAGGCCAACTGAATGCTTTCCCACATTGTTCACATGTATACGGTTTCTCTCCATTGTGAATTCTCACATGTCTTTGAAAGGATGTGAGCCAACAGTAGGCTTTCCCACACTGCTTACATTCATAGGGTTTCTCTCCAGTGTGCATTATCATATGTACTTGAAAGGATTTGGGACAACTGAACCCTTTCCCACATTGTTTACATTCATAAGGTCTCCCTCCAGTGTGCATCATCACATGTACTCGAAAGGACTTAGGACAACTGAAGGCTTTTCCACATTGCTTACATTTGTACGGTTTCTCTCCAGTGTGACTCCTTATATGTCCAGTGAGGGAATGGGAACGAATAAATGTTTTCCCACAAAGTTTACATGCATAGGGTTTCTCCCCACTGTGTGTTTTCACATGATTACTTAGGTATGAAGAACAACTAAAGGCTTTCCCACATTCCACACATTGATAGAGTTTGTGTCCAGTGTGACTTTTTTTGTGCCTCTTAAGGGATGAACAATGCCTGAAGACTTTTCCACACTGACCGCATTCATACAGTTTTACTCCAGCAGGAGTCTTCTTGTGCAGCTTAAGACTTGGAATATGGCTGAAGGTTTCTTCATATTTATTACTTTTACTACTTTCACAGAATCTCTCTATCATATTTTTGCTAAAAAAGAAAAGCACATTATTAATGGTTTGTATATTCATGATTTATTAATATTTATTAATGAGTACTGCGATTATATTTTTACCACTTTCTGTGAAAATGGAAATTTTATGTCCGGTTTGAATTATTTCAAAGTGGAATAAACAAAATGTTTCAGAAGAGGGTTCAACCACAGCCCATTAGTACAATAATGTTTCTCGTGTTTGGAGTTCCCTGATAAATTGTTTGCAACTGAATTGTCTTTCAGTGTTTAAGTCACATTAATAAAAAATGGGAGGTTAAATTCTCTGTGAATAAATAAATTTAGAGCTAGTGTTATGTTTGTTTGTTTGTTTTTAATTTAATGAAATATTAAGATTCTCTACTAGGATACTGCTTTTCCTCCTAAGTACAACTCACCTCAAATGTCTCCCCTGGTTGTGCTTATTTTCAGTACACTGGTCTTCCCAATTTTCTTCTAAAAGGGAGGTCCAAGAATCATTTTTGGTGAACCTCGCTATCTTCTGTTCATTGGATAATTTTTCTCCAAAAATATCCTTCTGGGAAGTGGACCCATTGGTTTTAAGTTGAATCTCATCAGCTGAAACAAAAAAGTGAACCAATCTTATAAGGAAGTCCCCTGTGAGCAAGGAAATACATTCAGTTTAGCCTTTTCAGGACTTCATTATTAACAGTCCCAAGAGGTCAAAATGGTAGGCAATTTAATACACACAGAAAACCCACAACAAGGTTTCAAATGACAAACCCCTCTGTGCTGACAATGTGACCCATGGATATACACCAACACTGATGACACTAAGTGACTCTACGTCTCTTAAACATGACAGAAAGATAAACACAGGTTAATTTGTAGATTTTTCTTGTCACAGAAGAATTATTAGATTCTAGGACCATGATGGCTGTGACCATGTCTGTCTTATTTACCAATGTATTTCCCTTCTACATTCCAAATCTGAAAATCTTAACGAGTAAGAAATTTTTATTCTCCAAATAACTAAGTGAAAGAAATATGCCATCCTTACCTACTGAAACCAGGTTCCTGAAGGTTTCCAGCATCACATCTCTGTAGAGTTTCCTCTGAGCAGGGTTCAGCAAGGCCAACTCTTCCTGGGTGAAGTCCACAGCCACATCCTCAAAAACCACTGAGTCCTAAGACAAACCACATATATATAGGAGGATGAGTGACACGGACAACACAGGGCAAGTAGGCTCAATTCATAAAAAGTTCAAATAAGGTCCTATGGTCTCCCAGTGTCCATTCTCAGTTCCTGTGTCATAGTTTCAACAGCACCACTAACACACTGAACTCATCACTCTACATTTTTACTGTGACCCTCCTTGTCTGGTTTCTCTCTTTTTCAGAGTCTAGAATAGTCCAGAACACATTGGAAAAATGAGATAAATGGTATACAAATGAAACATATTTCCATTTTGTGACTATCGATTCCTTGTGACAAAAGCTATTTCATATCTTTCCTTATTGTCCACATCACTTTGCACTATATGAACCACAAGTTCAAACCCGGATAAAGTTTTAATAAATAAAAACACACTGGACAAGGTTCTAATAAGTAAAACCACACTGGACAAGGTTCTAATAAGTAAAACCACACTGAAGGACTAAAAGCTTTTCCTACTTAGCCCTTCACCAACCACGAGTGGTCCAAGGGCCACTTTTTTAATGAAAATCCAACTTGCAACATGGGCCAGCAGACCCTATGTCTTGATGTACTCCAGGCCCTTAGAAGTAGACAGATTCAACTGGCTACATGAAGACATTTTTCTGGAGAAATGTTAATTTTAACTTATATGTGTATTACTTGTGTCTTTTATTTATCACAGAATCAGTGGCTACTCTTTCTTCCTCTACATCCCATTCATTAGAGACAGAAGAGATATTGAGAAAGAGGAGGAAGGAGGAAGAAGATATGAGAACTTAGACTTTCCATAATCCCCACATTCACAATCCTTGGTATTGGTATGCACCAATTTTGAGTACACACACACATACACACACTGAAGTTATAAGGTGCCAGAACAGCTCTTTCCACTAGAAGCATAAAAGAATTACTCTGAGTCTCCCTAACCTTGAGGAACAGGCTAAGAGTCCCTATGAAAGAGACAGGAGGGATCCCTCACCCCTTTCACCATATGAGCACACAATGACAAGGTGCCAGGTATGAAACAGGAAGAGAACTCTCACCAGAAAATGCTGGTGCTTTGATCTTGGACTTCCCTGCTTCCAGAACTGTGAGAAATAAATTTCTGTTGTCTATAAGCTACCATGTGGCATTTTTATAGCAACCTGTATGGCTCAGCTAACACACATAGCTAGAGGCTAGTATGACGGAAGCAAAGAGAAATCGGGAGTAACATTTGAGGATGCTGGAGAGTGATGGGAGGTGGGGCAAATCATCTTGTGGGGAGCTAGTCAACTCTGACACTGTGAGAAATGCTGAGCTACTTCATTCAGGCTTTTGCAAGAGGAGTGATCTCATCTGATAAGTTTAACGATCCATCAGATATACTGAGACTAGGCTGCAGGGGACAGATGTAGAGGCCAGGACACCTGCTAGAAGAGTAAAGCCATAACTAGGTGAGAAGAAGGTGGGTCAGCCCAGGTGATCACATTGGAGTGTGCAGGGCAAGCACAGCAGAGCTAATACAGATTCCTGATGTTGGGGCAAGACAGAATGAGGGGAGTTGTGAATGTCTCTGATTATTTCACACAGCAAAAACTGGAATAACAGAGTTCCCACCACCTGAGATGTAGAAGGCAATATGTGGATTAGGTTCTTGGGGAGAGGATGAGGTGTTCACCATAGGGCATACTGAGATGGGAATGAGAATAAGATATCTAAGTGGATACATGTATAATAATGTTTTTAGGAGAACACTCCACAATGGCAAAAATTTGAAAACACCCAAATAGCTACTAGCACTAGAGTTAATAAACAACAATGGTATATCCCTGCCAGTGAATATAAGAGAGCAATAAAAGTGAATGAACTGTTACTATTCCATGAAAGACCATGAAATAACTTTGAACTAAAGAAGCCTGACAAAAAATAGCATGTATACTATGATGATATTTACATGCAATATAAAGCATTCATAACTAGAATATCTTTATTTAAGGCTGCATATACGGGTGTTGATAGTGTAAAAAAAAGTATGGATACTATCATCACATAATTCGGGGTATCGGTAAAATCTAGAGGCCGAGGAGGCCTACCCTTGGTAATCATTTCCAGTGGGGTGTCTGATGTCAGGCATTGTTCTAGATCTGGGGCTGGATTTTATTTAACAGGTGTTTATGTTTTATTACTTGCATGGACTGTACATAGATCTTATGTACTTTTCTGCATGTGTGTTATACTTTTTAATAAAATCTATAACCAATTAATATACCTGAAATCATCTTAAGAGTTATAGAAAACCATTTTATAATATTCAACAGAAATGCATGAAAAAAAAACTCACAGCTTTTGGGAACAGATGGTAATATGCATAGCGCAATAAAGGGCATACCAAAAAAAGACCATTCAAAAAGAAACATATAAATGAAGTGAAGTGAATCGTTTTCTTCTACCAAAAAAAGGACAAACCTAGATTCCCATTACTTGACTCCTAGTCAACATTATACTACAGAAACAATCCAGTGTCACCTGAAAATAAACAAATGTACAAGAATTACAAAAGAATGAAAGCTTATCATTATGCATAGCACTAATGATGCATGACACTATGCATGACACTAATCCAGTGTCACCTGAAAATAAACGAATGTACAAGAATTACAAAAGAATGAAAGCTTATCATTATGCATAGCACTTTTAGGGTGTGTAGGACCCTAAAAGAGCAAAGAGAACCATAAAATAAGATTTTTAGCAATATTCCAGAATACAAACACAATATAAAAAAAAATCTATCTTTCTATTTACTAACAACAGAAAGTCGGTAAGTGAATGTTAAAAAGGTAACACAACTACATGACAGGACAGGGGCTCCGTGGACCTGCTCTCCAGTGAAACTGGTAAAACAGTTTCTTTTAAAACAACCACATTTAAAGTCTCTGGAAAGAGTCCTAAGGGCATACAGTAAATGAAGAAACAGCTATGCAAGGGAGTCCCTGAAAATTCAGTAAGAAATGTGAGAGTCTGTGATATATGAGCCAGGACAACGCCCTGCTCGCTGGACTTTAGTTTCAGACTGGAGCCAAGGACACAGGCTCCCAGCTGGAGAAGGACGACATCAAGATTTCTCATTCCACTCCAGCTGCCTGTTACTGAGGTTAAGTTCCAGCAAGTGTAGTGGAGAGGTGGGTCTCCCTCCTTCTGCCCCACCTCCGAAGGCTCTGTGGTGGGTACAGGGCTGCGGAGATACTGGGAGACCTGAGTGCTCTTATTCTGCCTAATAAAATGGAGGTTCCACACCCAAGAGAGGCCAGCTGAGATGACCTCATGCCACTGCCCTTCCTCCACTGTATGCTCAGCTCCTGAAGTGGGGTGTCACTGGGAAAGAAGTGTGCCATTGTCCGCATCCTGTGCCAGTGCCCTGGCTCAGAGATTTTGACTGGAGGAAGAAGCGGGCTGTAAAGCAGGTAGTTCTTAGTCTCTTCCCAAAGCACTGACTTCCCAAGGCAACAGAACATGGAGAAGTTCAAGCCTAAGGGTGCTCTCAACAACAGTGGAGGGTATGGTGAAGGACAACCGGGAGGAGATTCAAGATACTAGCAAAAATGCAGTCCACCTTGTTTGCAGGAGAGAAACAAGGAAAGAGACAGGTGGAAAGAGCCCTCTTTGGGTCCAAACAAATACCAGACACGGGTCTGTGGAACTATCCTTCAAAGGAGTCTGAATTTGACTTGATTCGTCTGTAGAGCAATGTATTCATGATGGCATGATTGAAACAACAGAGCAATATGCCTGCTCTGATTAATGGAGTTGAACAGCTTGAGATGGTTAAGGAAAGAAAATAAAAAAGCCCTGCCAACACTACTGCCAACCCAGGGTGACTGTGGGCATACCTGGAGCCAAACTTCCCCGAGGAGGAACCAAGGCAGCTTAATACTGCGGGGATGCGGAGGTTGGGAGGAGGAGTTAAATAGCCTTGACTAGAATAATCCAGCCAGTCACCAAGCAAATACAAATAAACACTAATAACGACCTCCAGAGAAGAGGGGCCAGTAGCCAAAGTTGCTACGATATATTATCTATAATGTCCAGTTCCCAGTAAAGAAAAAATTACAAGGTGTGCAAAGGAAAAGGAAATCATGACTCTTACAGCAGAATGATAATAAGCAGACAACAGAATCTGTCTGTGAGAGTGGACAGAAAAAAATTACAAATAAAATTTGTAATTTTATTTGTAGTTAAATAAAATCAATGTGAGAGTGAACAGAGAGTGAACAGATGTCAGATTTAATGGAAAACAGCTTCAAAGTAGCCATTATAAATATGTTCAGAGAACTAAAGGAAACCACGATTAAAGAAGTAAAGGAAGCCATGATGACAATGGTCCATCAAACAAAGAACCACACTAAAGAGACAGAGTTATTCGAGAACCAAATGAAAAGTTTGGAGTTGGAAAGCATAACAACTGAAATTTAAAAGTCACCAGTGGAACTGAAGAGTAGATTTGAACTTGTAGAAAAGAGAACTATAAATTATATTATTCCTTTCATATGAAATTTCCAGAATAAGAAAATCTATAGAGACAAGAAGTACATTAGTGGTAATTTATGGCTGCGGGGGTGGGGGGAGGGGCAGAGGGTGAGAGCTACAGGATATAAAGTTTCTTTTGAGTTAATGAAAATACTCAAAAATTGACACTGATGCTGGTTGCACATATCTGTAAATAAACAAACTACTGCATTGTGCATTTTAAATTGGTGAGTTGTACAATATGTGGATTATCTCAATAAAGCTTTTGTAAAAAGCTAACACATAAAAGATGATTCTAATGAAGGGTATAAAAGATTCTAATGGGGGAGAATTCAACTTCATTGGATAATAGCAAAGCAGAATGAAATAAATGACATTTTGGTGAGTCTTTGTAATTCACCAATTAATATACCAAATAATTTTCGTGTGAAAATACATTCATTTTCTACAGCCATAACCAGAGAAAGATTTTCTCTCCTTCTCTCTGATTCGTTTTCCCAGTAGCATTTTCAAGGCTAAGCCCTGGAATTCCATTTGTCATCACCGAAAAGAAAACAACAGATGTGAGAAACAACCACACAAGCTCCAGGAGAGAAAAAAGGCACAGAAGAATTTTTAACAAATGGAATGTAAGACTAGAGCATTTTTTAATTTCTGAAATTCACCTCTTCCTTGCTTCTTTAGAATTCTTTTATCTTATCTTTCAGTGTCTATTAGTTAAATGTATTTTACATTTACTGAATAATCCGAGGCTCGAATAACCAAATAAATCTTTTCAAGGTGACAAACCCAGGGAGGGGCAGTGCTGAACTGGACACAGACATAGATGACTCAAAGGGTCAAGCGCGGCCATCCTACCACGTGGGACACGCAGCCCCCACCACCTGTTCACTGAAATGCTCCCTGTACAAAGGGCACCGGCTGATGTCCCGCTGTGAGTCTCAAGTGCATGTGGCTTTGCAGGCGGCTGCCCCAGCTCACCGGGTGGGCTTTCCCTGTCCTCTGGGTTCGTTTCTCTCCCTTCAGGGGGCCCGAATCGCTCCTGTCTTTTCTCCTGAAAACCAGCATCCGGTCAGCAGACAACCGTGTCCCTCCAGGCAATGAGAACAGGGGTCAGGCTCAGTTAGGGACCGAGCACCGATCCCTCCAGCCCGGGCCCCGTGCAGGTCTCCCCACTGCCCCCGCCCCTGCAGCCTGTGCGCTGGGAGGAGCCGACCAGGGGCTGGCATCCCTCGACCCTCACCCCCGGGTAGGTGCAGCTGTGCGCGGCTGGGTCACCCCAGGCCGTCCTAAGACGCCGGAACCGTCGCAGGGCTGGACGGGACGCTGGGACCCCACCCCGCGGCTCACCGCAGACACTCGGGTCCGTACCCGAGGGACATAGGAGACCCGGCCCGCAGCCGCCTCCGGCCGGTTCCATTCAGCTCGAACCGGTCCCTCCCAGTCCCGGCCCTGATACCTCGCACTCACCATCTCGCGTCCCAGCTCCAGGTTCTCACCTCGTCCTTCCCGCGGCCCCAGCAGGTTAGAGCGACCGAGAGCGACACCGGGGAACGCACCAGCAGGTGCGCCCGGGCGCGAGGGCTGCAGAGAAAGCTGTCTACCCGGCTGGGAGCGCGCCCACCACCAGATTGGACAGTGCTCCGGACACCCCGCCCCACGGGGACTCCAATTGGACAGTGCTCCCGGCCACGCCCCAGCTCTCCCTCTGGGACAGTTAACCAACCCGAGCCAGCGCTCTTGGGTGGACAGTTTCCCACCAGTGGAACTACATGACTGACCTTTGGGGCCTGGCCAGACCCTGGACGTTTGCGTCCAAGCAGAACTAGCTCTGGGTCACCAGGCCGTACTTAGGTGTCTTCCGGAAGCTCAGTAGCACTTCCTGCGTCCAGATTTACTTTCCCCATGGAGCGACACCACCCTCCGGTCCCGAAAAGGAGGGCCACCCAGGCTGGGCTGGGACAGGAGGGCCTGGTGTCCTTCCGAGGTCACCTTAGCCTGGGGCCACGATCTGTGCCCTCTGAGAACACGGACATTTAGCAGTGACGTCACCACGTGCAATGCAGGGTCTGCGTAGTTTTGATGTGTCGCCACTGACGTTGTCGGCCTTCCCTACCTTTCCCTTCCCTACCCTACTTACGTTATTTACAAGCAACTGAAAAAAAATCGTTTTATGGCTTGCATTAATATCGTCCTCTTTTATAAAGTAGTCGTTAGAGGATCATCATGTATAAAAGAGGCTTCCTATTAAAAATGTATTACATTTGACTTATAAAGTATTTTAAAATATAGCTAATATATATTTTAAATTTTTAAAATGAATGGCATTTTTTAAAAAAAAAATCTGCCTGAGACTTATAAGTCTGTCTTTAAACTCGCTCTTAGTGTACCTCTGGATTGCATGTCCACTTGCCCCATATTCTCGTAAATTCCTAATATATTAGTTTCTGTACATATGGTCAGTGTTTATGTAGAGAGGCAATCTCAATTCTGTATTTTTTTTCTCTTTGACATATCAATGTAACATCGTTTACACATTCATGTAGACTTTGATTTTTTTGTTGTTCAATTATAAATCCTGCAGTTCTTCTCATATCAATAGATGATTTCCTTAATTTTTATAAAGGGGTATATGATGACATTTTTATGGAATCAGTTTCATCTGAATAGGCACTGGATTCATTCCCAACCTTTCACGACTCGAATCCTGCTCAAATGAATATAAACTTAAATAGATCCAGCATAAAAGACTTGAGAATCCCTTCCAAACTGAAATTCAAACTGGGTAGGTGGTCAGATATGGTAAAATAAATATTTTTAAGTTATAGATTTTTTTCAAACATAAATAATTCTTTAAATTTTTGTGATACGGTTTATCATACTTAGAAAAGATAAACTGTTTTATGTTAATTTTAAATAATATTGTACAAACTCTCTGGACTTGGCACAAACAATAATCAATAGACTTTGGGCAGATATTAGACTCCCCAGTGTGTCCACTCTGACTTCATTTCCCTACTTCCAGATGTGAATATTATTGGGGATTCTTCATAGTTTTACTATCCTTCATAGTTTTATCCTTCATAGTTATCCTTCATAGTTTTACTATCAATCATTCATCACAAAGTAGTGTTTTGCTTAACTTTGCCTCTTTTGAGATTTTTATGAAAAGATATTAACAGAATTACCTTAAGCATGGTCATCACCGATTTTTTGCCTCAAGCTGTTTCACATATGCTGGTGTCTGAAGATGTGGGTCATCCAATCATTTATACATTCCAGTCCTTATGGTTTGGGGGCCATTTCGAGGTCATGAAAAATGCTGCTCCTATCATCCTGTTTGTTTCCAAGTGCCCATGCATAATGAATTCTCTACACATTGGAGAAAAATTTACTGAGTTGTAAACTATGAGTAATTTCAAATGTACAGAAAATGCCAATGGAGCCTATGAATTTACCTTCCCACCACTTCTGCACGTTTTATTCCACATGACTGACACTGGAATTGAACTTAATTAATTTTTGCCTATCTAGTGCGAAATGGATTTACCTTATTATATTCAATACCTATATCTATATATCAATAGATATTGAGCATTTTCTATTTCATCTATAAAATATTTATCAGTCACGTTACTTCATTTGTACGCTTATTGGTTTCATCTGATTTCTTTATATATTCTGGACATGAATCTTTTTCAGTTGTAGGTACTGCAAATAACTGTGATTGATCTTTGTAATCCCTTTATTCTACATTTTGTTGTACTGCTCTTAGTGTTAAATTTCTCAATTTCTTCCTGTTTTTCTTTTCTCCCTATTCTGAAGTCATAAACATTTGCTGTAACTTCTGAGACTGTTCTAGTGTCCTTCTTCGCATGCAAATCATCAATAAGTTTATTATATTGTCCACGTGTTAATGTAGCCATCATTTCTACCACTGCTTAGCAATGAGTGCTGCATCTTCTTGGTAAAATATGCCAATGTTTGTATTTTATAATATGGAAACATTTTTACCCCTGAAATGAGCTCCACTCTTTGATACTTAATATATTGGGAATTCTACTGTCCAATGTTCCATTTATAACTTATTCTTCATTCAAAATTAAGCCTGGTGGTTCATTATTATGATCACAGGGATGGTTTCATGGACTTGCATGTGTCACGACTTATGTATCAGTATTTTATTTCAGTTATTACTCAACGAACCTAAAAAGTTAGCTTGATCCCAACATATTTCATGCAGTATCAAACTCATACAAATTTACTAAAAACCATGAAGCTTTTAGGTTTTTTTCCTATATATTGGAAGAATTTAGTAATACAACTGTGTGCCTCTTAAAGGTTTAGTACAACTCAGTTGTAAACTTGAGCCTGCCAGGCCCTTATATCTCATTACACATAGACTGGGAAACAGCACAGTCTTGCGGTGAAACACAAAGAGACACTCCAACCTGGACACAGAGACCACCGCTAGAACACAATGATCCTCACAGACATACTATCCCCAAGACATATGTGCAAAATCACCCAGACTTTGTCACTGGGAAGTACAGGTGGACACACTGACACACATCGAAGCCACACCCTCAGATAACGGTTCCAGAGGCAGTAACAAACTCTTCCACAGACACATATAGTTAGCTCAAGACCCTCTGTACATCCCTACCCCGAGCTGTTTTTCTCCTTAGGAAGTGTCACCAGCCACACAACGGATAATTTACTTGTATAACTTGATTTTTGTACCCAAGAACATCAGCTTTAAAGAAATAGTGATATTTAGCCTATTCTGTTCACTGCAGAACCTAGAACATAATCTGTTACACAGAATATCAATAAATACTTATCGACTGTCTAGATCAAGAGACACACGCATAGAGGAGTTTATCCACAAACGCCGCCACAGAGCCACATCCACTGGACCTTCAGAGAACGAACTGTTTTAGCGCTCAACCATTGTGGCAGAAGGCTAATCCCCAGCACCCAAACCCCAAATGGACTTTCGGCTGTCCTGCTGGAGAGGGATTCCTGAGTCATGCCGACCACACAGGAACTAGAAACAGGGAGCCTGACTCGGGGGTCGGACACGACAAGAGTTATGTCGATCCAGACTTCACAGAACTTTAGGATTCTTCCAGAAATGAGTCTTTCGCCAGCAGACCGAGGTAGCTCCGTTAGGGCATCATTGGTGTCTGTCCCCTAGTTCGGCCACCATGTTCTCCGCCTGTCACCTGGCACCTTCATCTCCGCTGCAGAACTATCTACTCGCGGTGGACTGTCGAACCGTCAGGGCCTTCCCCGTAAGTTGCCGCTGCGCGAGCGCAGGAGGATGTGAAAAGACGAAGACATCAGGAGCTAAAACCACCCCACCAACCGCCACTCACCTGAGGAACCCGGAACCCAGAGGCCGGAAGCTGCGGCGGCGGAAGCGGCGGCGGCGGAAGCTGGGGCGGGGCTTCCACTGCTTCCGTTTCCGCTCCCGTCTGTACCCCTTCTCGCGGTCTCCCTCTGGAGTCGCTGCGCCCACGCATTTCAGCGAAGGCAAATACTCCCAGGAATCTCTAGAATACAGCTAATTTAGGCTCAGGCCCGTGTTGGATGCTGGAAACAGGCGTGGGGCTCCCGGGGATTGAGGGCCTTCCCTTCGGAACTACATTTCCCACAAGGCAATGGGCTCCACGCTGTGGGTTTCCACCCAGGAAGAAACGCGCATGCTTGGCGGCAGGTGACTCGAAAGACCTGCGCTGGGGCGCGCGGTTAAAGAAGGCACTGAAGTATCCAGCGCGTGGTCGGTGTCTTGGGGGCTCAGGGGCTCAGATCTCAGACCTGAACAAGGTCGCATCCAGTGATGCGTAACAGTGGTTGTCAGTCATAGTAGGCGTCTTTGTGACGTCAAAAGCGGTTTTGAGAGTCTCCGGGGTGTGGTCGTGCAGAGCAGATGCATGTGCAGCAGCAGGGGTTTCTGTGGCTGAGGGCCCTGTGTCCCCTGTGTCCCCGTGACATGGGTTCTGCCCCTGCTGTTTTTGCTCTCACCTCCCAGCCACGTGGGGCTGCCACAGTTTTCTCAACAGCGAAAGGGGTGTTGGGATCCGTAATGACGTCCTCGGCAAGAAAGCACAGGACTGAGGTTGCTTAAACTTTAGAGGTGGAAATGGCCTCAAGGCAGGCCTCGGAAGGAAACGATACTGACCCCCAAGGACTAAGACGCCGGCACGCAGGGTCCACCTGTAGGTTTCAGAACCAGTGCATTGCTAAAAGTCTGGTCCGAAGAACCTGGTGTAACATCAGAGACAGATTCCAGAAGTCTCGCCCGCTCTAGGTATGTGTGTGAGGTGAGGGCGGTAGAAGGTTCTTCTGACTACTCACTGGCTTCCGAAAAGAGCATGATAGGGCATAAATCCTTCCCAACTCCCGTGATTCTTTCCAAGAATTATCCCCACGTGATGGAAAGAAGTCTTGTTGCAACCAAGACATCAAGGCTCAGGAGAGTTTTATATTTCCTTAGCATATGAAGCTTTTTGGTAGCTGTTCATATTCTGTTAATTCATTTTTAATGTAGATACATGAAAATTCTTTATTTTAAGTTGGTTCTACCGGTTTTCACAAATGTATAATTGTACCACCATAGTCAAGATACAGAACACTTGATCACCCCCCAAAACCATTCATGGTGCCCTTTTTTTTGTCAACTTCCCGGTCCTCCTTAACCCCTAATCTATTCTAAATCTCAACCTTTGCTTTTTCACAAAGAATGTCATATAATTGAAACAGTAGGTTGTCTTTTGGGTCCTGTGTGTAAATTTTGATGCTATATTTGTAAAATTGTGTATACTTTCTTTGCAGTGTTATTTTGGGTTTTAAATTTTTTGACAGTACCCAGCACTGGTGGTGGCTCACATTAAGGCCTTCCAACAGACAGGTTCCAGTAATATAATTATGAGCCGCACGAGCTTAGGAACGATTCTCTGTTCCCTTTGCTAAACTTTCTTCACTTGTATGATGATAGGGATGGTGGGGGCAGGGGAATCAAATAATGTACTAATGATTATCAAATCACATGCACTTCTACAGCACTATGAATAAATAAGTTAACATGGGGAAAATGGACAAAGATTAGACTTTGTTTTATAATTAAGCAAAATACTGTTACATTTTTTCTGTTCCCTAACATGTGCTGGAAATCTATGCAATATGGAAATGATACCTGTAAAACGTAAAATGAGACTTTTCAACTTTGTGGATTAAAACAAAAAGCTTCCACCCTCTCCTATAAAAAGCATTATAAATTTCCCTGTTTGAGAGTGTCACATATACCTTCTTTTTAACGAAATTGAAGTGCTACTTAAAATGGTACCCTCTGTCTGCAGTTCATCTCAAGAACTAACCCACCACCGGCCACTGTAACTCACCTTGCTTCTACCAGAACATTACAATGGGTTTGCATCGATTCACAAAACTCAGAAGACCAAGAATGGGTAGAAATGTGCAGATGACCATACACTTAATAAAATTAGGTGTGAACCTCTGGTTTTCTGCAAATCGTGTCAATCAATCTGCAGGAGCCACAATTGTTAATGGCAAATATATAATTGAACACAAATCAACTAACACAAGCACAAATCATGAAGTCTTTTTGAACACTGATTTAACCCATAATCATTAATGGTGTGTTACTAGAACTCAATCCACCCATCTTTGACTCCAGGTGTGGTACTACTGGTGGTCTTTCTGATAAAACCATTAAGTTTTTACTGTTATTAATGAATAAGGAGTTATCCTAATGACAATCAAAATTTACCTGGAAGAAAAATGCCTAAACTTGTATTCATTTGGAAATATTGACTAAGAATTTAATGCTTAATTTGACAAAAATTACAAGGATCTTCAAAAATACTAGCAAACTGAATCCAGCAACATCTAAAAAGAATTATACACTGTCACCAAGTGGGATTTATCCCAGGAATGCAAGATTTCTTTAACATTGAAAATTAATGTAGTACACAATATCAACAATAAAATCCAAAACTACATGACCGTATCAATGGACATGGGAAAGCACATTTGATAAAAATCTAATAACCTTTTATGATAAAAGCACTCAGCAACTTAAGACTAGAAGAGAACTAACTTAACCTAATAAAGAAAAATCCAAAACCTAACATCATATCTAATGCTGAAAGACCAATTTCCCCCTAACATCAGAAATATGTCTGCTCTCACCACTTTCATTCATCATTGTAATGGAGGTTCTAGCCAGGGAAGACAGGCAAGAAAATAAAAGGCATCCGGATTAGAAAGGAAGAATTTAAACTTTTGCAGATTGCAGGATCTTGTAGGTAGAAAATCTCATACACTGAAATAATTAGAACTGATAAACGACTTCAGCAAAGATTCAGGGTACAAAATCAAAAGTCAAAAATCAATTGTACTTCTCTTCCCTTGTAAATCACATAAATCAAAGGAAAAGAATACAGGGTCTGGAAATAAACACATCTATTTAAAGTCAACTGATTTTTTACAGAATTAACGTCAAAGTAATTTAATAAAGCATCATCTTTCCAACAAACGGTGCTGGATCAATCAGATATCCATACGTAAAAACAAACCAAAGCAAAAAACTCTTACCTCTTTGTTTCACACTAGTTTACAGAAATTAGCTCAATTCATAATAGACTTAAATGTAATGAAACTTCTGGATGAAAAAAAAAAAAGAAACAATTTCTTTGTGACCTCAGACAAGATTTTTAAGAGATGACACCAAAAGCAAGATTGAACAAAGTTGATAAATCGGAACTCATCCAAATTAAAAACAACTTTCCCAAAGACACTATGAAGAGTATGGAAAAAGACAAGCCATAGAGCTCAAGGGACTATGCTCAAATCATATATCTGATAAAATACTGTGTCCAGTATACATGAAGAACTTCAGCAAAACAATGACAAATACCGCAATAAGTGTGAAATAGATCTTGACAGACGTAATCAAGTCAAGATGAGGCCATCAGAGTGGGTCCTAATCCAATAGGGATTGTGCCCTTAAAAGGGGAGGATCATTTCATGTGAAGACAAAGACACAGGGATCATGCCATATGATGACAGACGCAGAGATCGGAGTGATGCAATGCCAAGCCAAGGAGTGCCAAGGGTTGAGGGCCCCACCAGAGACCAGAAGATGGCAAGAAAGGACCCTACCCAGAGTCTCAGAGAGAGCATTACCCTGCTGACACACTGGCACCTAACCTGCAAGACTATAATAAATTTAAGCCACCAAGTTCAGTGGTTTGCCCCACATTCTGGAAATATATGCCATCTTTTCCAAGTAACTCTTCACAAGAGTTATAATTGATCACACAAGTTATGGTCATCAAGGCCGGCTAATACCACAAAAGGATACAACACCTTCTTGAGGAGGAAAAAAAAAATGTCATAGATTTTTGCAGGCAGGTAATCGGTATATGAGATTTTCTTAAACCACGCTCTATTTATACAAAGTTTGAATTTCCCCAAAATAAAATACCAAATAAACAATGGAGAACTACTTATGAAAGAATTTTTAAGTACTTTATAATTATGCTGTGTTGCAATCCCTTTCCAAAAAGGGTATTTAGATGGTGTGCTAGATTGCATTACTGATTCAAAATTTTCAATCCCCTGTGAAACAATCTAGTAATATCTCATGGCAGCAAGATTGTAATTCTCTCCCTTCGTTTTGAGCCATGTGACTTGCTTAAATCAATGCTATGTGAGCAAATATGCAAAAAACCCTGAAACATGTCTGTGAGTTTGGCTTTCCTCTATACCTCAGGTGATCCCTCATGAGGAATCTTCCCCAAGGTGCTGCTTGTTCAGAATCACCCCCAGAATGGACAGACTTGGATCAGAGCCAGGTTAGCTTCCAGAATGGACCTGAAGACACACCACATGTAACAATCTACCCAAGCCAACCGCCAGACTTGTGAGCATGAAAATAAATGCTTATTGCAGCATGTAGTAAGCAAAATCTGACTAATAGTTATTTACACCATTACAGTAAATTTTAAAGTTCCACTATTGACAAGTTCATGTCAGACAAAACATACCATTTATTAAGTAGAAATGATCGCTGTTCTTCCTTTCCTGCCCTACTAGTGCTCTGGCAGGTCGGAGAAGGAAGAGAATTTATAGGACTGAAAAGGATCAAGAAAGTCTTCACACTGGAATGGTTGGTGGGTGCTTGCATTTCTTTATGCAAAGAAGATTATGTAAATTTAAATATTTGGAAACAAAATGTTACTGAAATAATTATAAAAAAATTAAACTTTTTTCAAAGATCGAATAAATTCAAACTAAAATGTAAGTTGTGTTCCTACTCTTGCCAAGTAGCAGTTTCTCTTTGACGTTCTACAGGAAACCCAGCTAACAGGATGGCATCGTGTTAACCATAGTACAACATATACATTTTAGAGACCCATTTTGGTGTCACCCAATCTTTTACTTTAACGACAATTATCGCAATCTAAAATACTAAATCATATGGTAGTTATCACTCAAGAGTATACCTGGTGGAACCAGTGTTGGTGTTAGAAACTGGAGTAAAAAAAATAAATAAATATATTTGGAAAGACATTCAGACGTGAGAAATTCTAGAGAGGCCCAAATTACTGCCACTATGTGCCATGCTGTTACTGCAGGAAAAAGCACTCTGCGATATGTAACCTACTGAAAGTAATTGTGAAGCTTTCTCCTTTTTATTTTGTTAGAATTTAATAGTACAATAAGTATTTTCCTCTTAAAAGTTCAATGCAAGTCACTTGTAAATCTGCCTGGGATTACTGTGTATTGGGGTTTCAGCGACACTGGGGAAACAGTACAGCGGTGCAGCGAGACCGTCACAGACGCTCCTGCCAGGATGAGGCAACCACCACTCAGACTCCTGAACTCTCCCAGACATGCACAGGGGGTGGCGTGACACAAACTCTGTCATTGGGACATACATGTGGACGCACCCAGACACAGACTCACAAACTCAGACACTGGCCAAGATGAGGTCTGTAGAGACACAATGACAGGCCCCCTGCAACACCCCACCCATTCCCCACACCAGCTCTATTTACTTAGGACTAACGAACATCACACGCATTGTATATTTTACTTCTATCTCCATTCCCGGAATGGGGACGTCACGCTTCCTGAACCTGCACAGTACGAGAAGCCTCTCTCCATAAGAGGCAAACCTGAGCAAGAAGTGTCAGGGGCCCAACATGCTGGGGTAATGATGTTCCGGCCACCCACGCGACTTCAGGACTCTCCCAGAAACACGCTCATCACCGCTTCCCCCCTTTGTCAGAGAGGGCAGCGATGGTGCCATCTCTTGACTGGCCGTGCCCTCACAGCCCTCTCCTCGTCAGTCTCGTGTGCCCACAGGCCCTGCTCCATCCTCCCTGAGTGGCCCCAAAGTCCTCACGAAGGCCGGAGGCGGGTCGCCTTGGGAGATTGGGCCACAGAGAGCTCTTGTGGGAGCCATGGGAGGACAGGCAGCTGTCACGACAGTGGTGGGGGCTGAGCTCCCAAAGTCTCTGGTGCAGCCTCTTCTCTGAGTCCCAGGCCACCCACCTGCACCTTCGCCATCCTGCGGAGGCTGAGCTCCCAAGTGTCTCCTGGGCATTTCTTTCTTTTATTATTATTATTATTATTACTATTATTATTACTATTATTATTATTATTATTTATGCCTACAGCACCTCGTTGTCCTAGGTGGTCTAACCAGCCTCGACCCTGCCTAGCTTCCGAGATCAGACATCGGGCTTGTTCAGGGTGGCATGGCTGTAGGCCATGGACCGTGGCTCCACTGGGGTACGAACCCAGGACCTTCTGCATGTAAAGCAGATGTGCTAAACGCTACACTATGGAACCATGTCCTCCCAGGCATTTAAGAGGCAGCTGGCCCTCTGTGGAGGCCGAGATCTCTGTTTCTCCCAGGCCAATGAGCTTGAGACTAGGCAAAGAGCACAGGCTAGCAGTGCACATGCACAGCAGGTAGGTGCCTCTGGAGATGTGGTGGGCCACATGGTACAAATAGGGTTGTTGCACATATAGTTAAGATGAGGTCATACTGCAGTAGAGAGGACCCTGATCTTATAGGAGGATGTCCTTATAGAAACAACGCCATATGAAAAGACAGGCATGCACACAGAACACCATGTGAAGATCAAAGGTGTGCTACCACAAGTGAATGACCTAGCAGGGCCAGGACAGAGCTGGAACAGACACTTCCCTGGCACTTTCACAGGAAGCTGGTCTTGCCACACAAGACTTCTGGACTTCTGCCTCCAGAACTATGAGACAAAATTTCCTGTTGTCCTAAGCCACCCAGCTGTGGTACTTTGTTACAGCAGCCCCAGGAAACAAATAGGATACAAGTGATTTGAAAACACAGTAAACAGGATATTTCTAAGAAATATCTACAAAAGATTTTCCTTGAAAATAAAATAGTTTTTCATGACACATAGTATAATTAAACGCATGTCAAGGAACTGCATTCAGCACCAAGTAACAGAAATCTCCCCAAATCTAACGTGGAAGGAAAGTGTTCAACCTCATGCAGGACTGGGTCAGCACACTTAAAAACACAATTGATTAACAAAGGTCCATGTGTTGTTTTATTTTGCTAAAACATTGCAGTTTCTGTGGTGGTGGAGTTAGGTACAAAAAGTCACTAAAAGAATTAAGAAATGTAAATTAGACCTTATAAAATGTGTTAACATCTAGAGAGGTTGAATCATAGCATCAGAGAACATGAGTCTGAATTAGTGGTCTGGGGCACACCTTAGGGTTTGTAGGAAAATCCAAATGGTGAGTGCCTGACCGCACAAGTGGATCCTTGATACTAAGCTACAGAGGTATCTGTGGAAGCCTATACCGCTCAGGAAAATGGAAATCAAGCACTCGGTGTTTCTTTTGATGATATCTTTGATTGGCAGGGCAAAAATTCAGGTAAATGGGCTGAAAGGTGATGTCCAGAAGTCCCTGTGCATCTATGAAACTTTAGAACAGCTCCAAAAACTTAGTAATGGCTTCTTCACTTCTGTCGTCCAAATTTCACGCCAAGTTACGCTACTGGTATGTGTGAACGTGGAATCATGAAGGGAAGGGATTATGGGAAATGTAGTTCCCCAATTTACCCATGTTAACATAACACGAATCCAGAAGGAAGATCTGAAACTCTGTATCTCAAGATCATGTAAGGGTCTCTTATGCGTAAAAGCCTATTGTCCAATTCCCAATTAGAAGCAAGGACAAACAGAAATAGACAAAAATTGAAAACAATCCACACGGACTACATACTTTGAAGAACTGCATAATTACAAATGTCTGCCAACTATAAGAAAAATTAACTAAGGCTCCTCTGGTTAAAAATAAAGACTCTTAATAAGAAAGGCTGAAAATATATGATGGGTGATATCTAATATCTGCCACACTAGGCCAATAAAAAAAAAAGTCTAACGAATACCAACAGGTCATTGTTCCAATAACCCCTCTTAAAGCAGCGTTCCCCAACGTTTTTGGCACATGGGACTGGTGTTCCTATGAGAATCTAATGCCTGATGATCCGAGGTGGAGCTGAGGCGGTGATGCTAGTGCCGGGGAGCAGCTGCAAATACAAATAAGCTTTGCTCACTCGCCCACCGCTCACTTCCTGCTGTGAGGCCCAGTTCCTAACAGGCAATGGACCGGTACTGGTCCACAGCCTGGGGGTTGGGGACTTCTGCCTAAAAGAACAACTTAAAGAAGAAATTTAAACTACTTACATATTTAAAATATGCTTTAAATCATCTGTGAGTCCAACAAACTAAAATAAAGGTTTTATTTACAAACACGTAAGAAAAAACACTCCATGCAAACTTTATGTACTAAGAGTCTTTGATGGTTATTTTTCGCCTACATGTTTATTTGCAAAAGGACTGGAAATATACTCCCTATGGGTCCACGTTAATGATGAGATACTCGTAAAGGCAATACCATATTTGCGACTTTTGTAAGATTCCTCTCCTGGTGTGAATTTTCTGAAGCATCACAGATTAACTCGTTTGCAAGAGAACTTCCCACATTACATATGTAGTGTTTTTCTGTAGTGTGTGTTCTCATGTGTCTTCTTAAGGATGAGGAACAACTGAAGGCCTTCCCACAGTGCTTACACTCATAAGGTTTCTCTCCAGTGTGCATCCTCATATGTATTGGTAAAGATGACGGCCATTTGAAGACTTTCCCGCATTCCTTACATTCATAGGGTTTCTCTGCGGTGTGTGTTCTCACATGCTGCTGCAAAAGTTCAGGCCAGCTAAAGGCTTTCCCACACTGCTTACATTCATAGAGTTTCTCAGCAGTGTGCCTTCTCATGTGCTTTTGTAAGGATTTGTGGCAATAGAAAGCTTTCCCGCACAGTTTGCATTCATATGCTTTGTCTCCAGGATGCATTCTCACGTGCTCTCGAAAGCAAGCAGACAAATTGAAAGCTTTCCCACATTGTTTACATTTATAGGGTTTCTCTTTAGTGTGTGTTCTCATGTGTTTTCGTAAGGATATAGGCCAGTTGAAAGTTTTCCCACATTGAGTGCATTCATAAGGTTTCTCTCCAGTGTGCACTCTCATATGTCCTCGAAAGGATGAGGGGTGGCTGAAGGCTTTCCCACACTGGTTACATTCATAGGGTTTCTCTCCACTGTGAGTCCTTTCATGTCTTCGGAAGGACTGGGGGTAAATAAACGTTTTCCCACACTGTTTGCACTCATAGGGTTTCTCTCCAGTGTGAATCCTTTCATGTCTTCGAAAAGACTGGAGATAGATGAAGGTTTTCCCACACTGTTTACAGTCATAGGGTTTCTCCCCAGTATGTGATATCATGTGTCTTCGAAAAGCTGAGAAGTAACTGAAGGCTTCTCCACATTCCTTACATTTATGTGGTGTCTCCCCAGTGTGTGATATCACATGTCTGCGAAAAGTTGAGGAATAGCTGAAGGCTTCCCCACAGTCCTTACACTTATAGGGCTTCTCTCCAGTGTGTGTTATCATGTGTCTTCGAAAAGTTGAGGAATAACTGAAGGCTTTCCCACATTCCTTACATTTATAGGGCTTCTCGCCAGTGTGCGTTCTCGCGTGACTAGTAAGACTTGAAAAATCGATGAAGGCTTTTCCACACTGCTGACACTCGTAGGTTTTCTCAGCAGTATGAATCCTTATATGCCGGTTGAGGGAAGAAGTACGAGGAAAGGTTTTTCCACATAATTTACATGCATAGGGCCTCTCTCCTTTGTGGGTTCTCACATGCATTCTTAGACGTGAACGACAACTATAAGCCTGCCCACATTCCCGACACTGATATGGTTTGTGTCCAGTGTGAACGGTGATGTGATTCTTGAGGGCTGCGTGGTGCACGAAGGCTTGTTCACAAGCCCTGCATTCATACTGTTTTACTCCACTAAGAGTTTTCTGATACAGATTAAGGTTTGGAATCTGGCCGAAGCCTTCCCCACATTGATCGTTACTTTCCCAGAGTCTCTCCATCACATGATTTCTGTTAAAAAAAGGGGAAACGTGTTATCAGTAGTTTGATTAATAATGATTTCTTAATATTTATTAAGTATTAGAATTACATTTTCACCAATTTCAGTGAATATGTAAGTTTTCTACCCTGATTTACTTTAAAACAGAAAGACCTGAATGGCTCGACCACGGCCATTATGAAAAAAGTTTTTCTAAAACATGGGCTTTCCTCCTAATTGTTTCAACTGTTTTAACACTCAGCATCTACGTCACATTTGAGGAAATGGTTTGGTGAAAATCTCTGTGAATAAACAAATTTGATCTAGGATTGTGTGGGCTTTTGGTCTGTTTGTTTGTTTGCTTTTTAAATTTCATGACATACTAGAAGTCCCTCCTGAAATACTACTACTACTTGTGGGTACAACTCACCTCTCATGTCTCCCCTGGTGTGTGTACTGATCTTCGATGCTAAGTTCTTCCCAAATTTTTCCTAAGACAGAGACCCAAGAATCATTTCTGGTGAACTTTGCTGTTTTATCTTCCTTGGATATTTTATTCCTATAAATATTCTGCTGAGGAACTGAACCATTGACCTTAAATTGAGTTTCATCATCTGAAAGCAGAAAAGGAACAAATCTTACAAGAAAGAAGGTAACCAGTAGCCAGCCGTAAAGGACACTGAAGAGGTCAGCGGTGTCAGGACATCATTAATGACAAGCACAAGGGATCAAAATGGAAAGCAATTTAAAAACACCAGTAACATTCTCTCGAAGTTAGAAAAACAAAGTTCACTGGGCCTCCTAATGACCCATGAAACTTGTATCCACTAATGCACTAAGAGAGCTTTCTTTACGAAAAGAAAAACAGTTGAATACACAGATCCTCGTTCTCCTGGTGAAACTATTAGATTCTAACTCTATGACAGTTGTGACCACGTCTATCTTATTAAGGTATTCCCTTTCCACACTCCAAATCTGAGAACAGGCTTGCTATGTAAGAAATGCATGCTCTCTAAGTGACCGGGTGAAGGAATGATGTCATTCTTACCCACAGAGGCCAGGTTCTGGCAGGTCTCCAGCATCACCTCTCGGTAGAGCTCCCTCTGAGCGGCGTCCAGCAAAGCCCACTCCTCTTGGGAGAAGTCCACGGCCACATCCTCAAACACCACCATGTCCTGAAACATCCCACATAGGTGCAGGAGGATGGGTGAGACTCACGGCACCAAGTAACGACTCAATTCACAGGAAGTTCAACATGATTCTGTGGTCACCTAACATCTCCTCCACGACTCGGTCATCGGAACCCCTTATTCCATGCCCACACTCATGTCCTCACAGATTTAGAGCAGTGAACTTACCGCCACATTTTTACTGTGACCACATCAAGCCTTACTACCCTTCTCTAACCAAAAGGTTTACATCACAAAAGAAATGAAAGAAACGCTATACGAATGAAACAGACATTTACGCTTTAAGACCCACCAATCCTGCGTGACACAAACTATGTTAACCCTTTCCCTGACGCGCACCACATCACTCAGTGCCATGCGGAGCCCAAGGTCAAACTCGGATGAGCTTGATCTTTATTAAATAATTTTTATTTTTCAATTACAGTTGGCATTCAACATTATCTTATACTAGTCTCAAGTGTACAGCATAGTGGTTAGACATTTATACAATTTACACAGTGATCTTCAGTGATTTTAGTACCCACCTGGCACCGTACGTGGTTATTACAATATTATTGATTATATTCCCTGTGCTGTACTTCACATGCCCATGACTATTTTGTAACTGCCTATTTGTACTTATTAATCCCTTCACCTTTATAACGCAGCCCCCAACACCCCTCCCGCCTGGCAACTATCGGTTTGTTCTATGTTTTGTCTGTTCGTTTGTTGTTTTAGATCCCACATATAAGTGAAATATAATATTTGTTTTTGCCTCTCTGACTTATTTCAGTTAGCGTAACACCCTCTGGGTCTACTCATGTTGTTGCGAGTGGCAAGATTTCATTCTTTTTTATGGCCAAGTAATATTCCATTGTATTTATGTGCCATCTCTTCTTTATCCAGTTGTCTATCCGTGGACATCCAGGATGCTTCCATATCTTGGCTATTACTAGCAATGAATGTGGGGGTGCGTGTGTCTTTTCGAATTAGTGTTTTGGATTTCTCATAAGAGTTTTCTTGCTGACCTTGAGGATAAGGTTATGAGTCCCTTTTTGCCGAGGAGTTAACTCAAGTCAAAATCATCCCGCCGTGAATCTGCCCGATTAAAAAAAAATAAAACACAAAGATTCGGCAGTGCCTCCTACACAGGAGACACTACCTCATCTCAAATTCCAGGAGAGATTCCCCACAAATCACCCTAAGGTTGCACTGTCACCATCCTTCATTTCCATGACCCTCCCCTGTGGGGCCCATGAGTATGTCGGGCCAACCCTCAGCATACGAACCACTGAGCTGCACGCTTCCCCGAAGCCCTGGATTTATTTATTTATTTATTTTTTTAAAGAATACCGGCCCACTGACATCCAGGAGCAGGGGCCAGAAAATACTGTCGACAGCTCTGCTGCCAGAACTTAGCTATTCCAGAAAGTAGCAGCCTACCAGGACTACCCTGTGGCTGGTACAGGAGACTGCCACCAGGACAGCTGCCTGTGCTGTCTCCTCTGATGACGCTTCCTCGCCCAAACACTACGGGCCTGACCTTTACCCTTAGAAATGACTGTGGCACATCTGGCCCTGGCTGGTGGCTGGGACCCTGGACTGGGGGAGGCTTCACAGCACCCAAACCGACGTTCCTCCTGGTGTCTAATCCTGCTGCCGACGACCGTGTTGATGCTGGGCACCTGCTTCCATCCGGAAGGCTGGCATTCAGGGACACGCGCGGCAGACGATGCTTCTCTATCAGCTGTCAGTGAAAGTCCCGGGCACTGGGTCTCTAACAAGGATCTCTGGGAGACAACATTTCACGTGATGTCACGACTCACTGCTGGGTGTACTCCATGTGAGGCCACTGCGAAAGGCTAACAGCTTGTCCCTGGTTGCCTGGGGATTTCTCCTCACGTGTCTTTTCCCTTTACTGCTCTGTCCGTGACCTTTGTTTTAACAATTCATGGTCATGAGTACAACCATATGCTGTCA
>NW_006429782.1:1568895-1585604 GCF_000325575.1 Pteropus alecto | reverse complement strand
CCATCCTGGGAAATGCTTAATCCACCTGAGAGAGACGGGTGGAAGTCCTAACCCTGGCACCTCTGAACGCGACATCACTTGGAAATATGATCTCTGCAGGTGTCATCAAGTTACGATGAAGCCATTACAATGGGCCCGATTCCAAAATGACTGGCGCCCTTATAAGAAGGCAAAACGCCTTGTTAAGACGGACATGCAGGGATGACGGCCACGTGAAGATGGACGCAGAGACAGGAACTGTGCTGCCTCGTGCGAGGACCACCCGGGGCCACCAGAGGCTGTGACGGACAAGGAATCGCCGACGCCACGATTTCAGACTTCTGGCCTCCAGAACTGTGACAGAACAATGTTTAAGGCCCCACGGATCGGCAGTAAGTTACGGGAGCCTGAGGAAACTAACGGTGTCTTGAGTGAATTTGCGATGAGAAAAAAGAGGGAGATTTTCATTTAAAACGACTTTGCTTTGTGTCTACCGCATCTGCACGTGTGACAAAAACTGATGCGGACAGCAGATCGTCATACTTTATCGATGCTAGTGGGTACACCCCACGCTGCACGAAGGTGAGCGAGGGTCGGTGAGACACAAGCTCCTTGCCTTCTGCCACCGGCGCATGGGTCCTAATTTAAACTCTAATTATTAGAAACAAGATTAGGTCCCTAACTGATGACTTTTTACTCTGACTTTTACCTCTGGAGGTGCAAAAGGACAAAAAACCAAAAAGAAAAGACAGGTGATCCAAACGGGAGGTGGCCTTCTGGAATCGTAGGCAGAAGTTTCCAGTTCGTACAGAGCTCTGAGAAAGACCTATTTCTGATGTCCTGTAGAGGCCGACGCCTGTCTGGCAGTGTGTCAATTTGGACTCTCAGATGGACAAGACAAAAGGGTTTAGGGCAGTCCTACTAGCTACTTGCACTTGGGACGGACACCGCCGTCTGCCCCTGCGCTGTCTCTGCCGCTGCGGGGAAAAGGCCCTAGCACTTGGCGGATTCTGAATTCACGCAGCTTGTGTTTGTACTTCTCAGACTTGACCGTGAGCTGAAACCCGACGGAGCCCACGATGGGCTGTTTCAGCCTCGGGGAGCGCTGTGGCAGCCGGAAAGCAGGTGTGAACTCTACAAACAGGACAACTGGGAATGTGGCAGGTGTGGAACAACTCTCTGGGGAGCCCCAAACCGAAAGCCCCGCGGATGCCGGCGGGTCCAGCGGGGTCTCTTCGGTTGCCCATGACGAAGGCCTTGTGCTCCGATGGGACCATCTGAAAACCAGCTGCTCATCTCACAGCTATTCCCTTCCAGGAAGATCACCTGCAGGTGTCCCCCGCACTGGTGAGGTGGACAAAAAGACCTGTCTGAAACTGAGCGCCTTGGGCAGGCCCTGTGGAGTGATGTGGACCCGACTGAATTATTAGGTCTGCACTGAGAGCTGAAGCCACTGCAGGGCCCTGTAGACCTCGCTGCCTGGCTAATGGTCCTTCTGGGGGGCGGGGGCAGATAACTGTCAACTCTGCGTTAAGGGGGGCCGAGTGTGCCCTCTAGGACTATACGTCTCAGATGTGTGACCAATCAGGGCACTCGCTGTCTTATCCATGGCAGACACTCAGGTCAGCTTCAATTGACTGGCCAGAGGTATGCTGAGTGGGAACTGAGGCCACGTTAAGAGAGAGAGAAAGAAAGAGAGAGAGAGAGAGAGAGAGAGAGACAGAGAGACAGAGAGACAGAGAGACAGAGAGACAGAGAGAGAGAATGGAAAGAAAATCAAGAATACAGAAATTTGAGGAAGAACCCGACCCCCCCCGCCCCAACCCCACTCCGCTTTACTGGCTTTCTAAGACCTTTGGGTGGGCGGGATGTCTGTGCACTGGCTAAGTCCAGCACCCCTCCCTGCAGAGGCACAAGCGACACTGCAGCTGGCTCCCAGCCTCCTGCACAGGGTCCTGCTGCTCATCCTGCCGTGACGACATCCTGGCTGAGAGCCAGGGGGACAGACTGTGCGGAAGTGGCGGCCAGCAGGCCCAACAGCCCTCATCCTTAGAGTCCTGCTCGCAAGGCAGGCCCTTGGCCGAAGTTGGGGAACTTGGACGTGGGGAGTTCCCACCACCCGATGGGAGCAATCCCTCAGCTCTTTCTGCAAACAGGGCTTCGGCCCAAGACCTGCTTCCCTCCAGGGGGCTGACGTCTTCGCTCAGGCCAGGCAGGAAGTGCCTACGTCACCAGCCCCCAACAAAACTCTGTGACTGAGTTTCTCATTAGCTTCCCGGGCAGGCACTTCACACGTGCTGTAGCCGGCTGCTGTGTGGTGTCACCGGAAGGGACCCTGTGCCTGGTCTCCTCAGGGCTTGGCCCCAGGCACTGCCCCTGGGCTGACCCAGCTTTGTCCCCGCACCACGACACGTCCCGGCAGTGAGTCCTGGGGGTCTTCATCAGTCTCTGAACCTGGGAGTGGTCTTTGGGGACCGCTGTAGACTGAAGGTTTGGGCCCCCAAAATGTACAATTCCCAATATGATAGGACGTGGAGGTGGAGCCTTCGGGAGGTGATGAGGTCATGAGGGCAGAGTCCCATGGATGGGATGAGCGCCCTTGTGACATGGAGCCCGGAGAGTCCCCTTGCCCCATCTGCCACGCGAAGCCAGCTAGCGGCCGGGACGCCAGCCCTCACCAGACACCAAATCTTCCAGCACCCTGATCTTGGGCTTCCAGCATCCACAACCGTGAGAAAGAAACATCGACTATTTCTAAGCCACGCAGTCTATGGTATTTTGTCCGACAGCCAGAACGGGCCAAGACAGGGACTCCCAACACGGCCGGCTGGAAACCATCGAATAACGTTAACGCTTCATGACATTCATTTTTTCACTATATGCGAAAAACTCATCGCAGTTTTCTGCATATAACACACATTAGCTCGTGTATCTGAGCGAAAACTGCAAAACACACAGTCCTCGAACTGGCTCACAGCAGAGAAAGCAGGGCAGTCCCAAGGACCTCGGGCAAACTCCCATGCCCCGCGTGACCTTCCCGTACGCCCTCCAGCGGTTTGCCATTCTGACCGTTTTCCCAGTGTGACAGGACGGTAGCTGGACATCACCCGGCACCACAGAGAAGAACCAGCAGAAGCGGCTATTCCGCGCCCACATCCACACTCCCTCCCTGCAGAGCCCCGGGTCCCGTGCGAGGCTGCTCTGTCTGAAGACCTTACCTCTGGCTCTTTCACTTAGTGACACTGATTTAGGTTACGAGGACAAGGGTCCTCGTACTTGTAGGCGCTAGGGCTATGACACCGAACGAAAGTTCTGAAGCACGTGGATCTTAAGTTCTTTTAAAGGAAAACAGTAAGTGAGCATTAAGGAAAATGTGGCACAGCGAGGGGATTAGAAGGGAGATATAAATCTTTACACGTGTATGTGTGTGCGTGTGTGTTTCTATGTCGATATATTAGCATCGCTATAGATATATGCGAACCACTGGCGGCAAAGCAGAGCAAAGGAGAATGGTAACATAACCCTTGGAGATAACATCGCAAATTGATACCTAAATTGCTTAAAAATAAATATGTACAGATACAATGTGCATTGTATATGTATATAATATACATATATGCATAACTACATGCAACTATAAATGTATATACATATGTCTATATAATTCAACACATTGGTTACACGTATTAGAGTGAGAGGGGTTCATCTCAAGTGTAGTATGAAAGCCTGTTGTACATTGAGAGGCTCAATTTCATTTTGCAGATTACTTTTGAATTTTCTGTCGACTATACATCTGTCATGTGCATTTTCCTACTCTGATGTTATAACAGACAATAAAAAACTCTAAAATCAACTCATATGTTTCACCCGTGGTCATCTTCGTTGTTGCTGAAAACGATTTGATAATATTCAACAGTCAATCACCTTACCATTGGGGCAGAGATGGAATGTGCATAACCCGATAAAGTGACAACGGAATGTTCAAAACAGAACAAGGGACATATAAATGGTGTGATGCTGTTTTCTCCAGAACGATTAGGTAAAGATCATGTGCGCTCAGCACCTCCCTCCTAGTCAATGGTATCCTGGAGAACCGATCCAAAACCAGCAGAACACATGCAAGAACAAGAACTAGGAACCAAACTCATCCTTGTGCCTAACTCTGACAGTCGTATGTGCAGGACACCAACAGAACAGAAAGATAATCGCGGAGTAAGATTTTGGGCAAGAACCTAGGATAATGATTCAATATAAAAGTACATTTCATCGGCTTTGTAACTGATAGCAACAGCAAGTTGGAAAATTCATTTTTAAAAGATAACACATACTATGGTGAAGACCAAATTTCTTTACTACTAAACAAGTCTAACAAAGGCTACAAAAACGAACCAAATGGAAAAAATTTTAAGCATTACGGATAACAAAATAAAATGAAATAAATGGAAAGATGGCACATGTTCTTGAAAAGGAGAGCTCAGTGTCACCAAGATGCAAGCCTCCCACGAGGGACCTAAAGTCTTCATCAAATCCCACTAGATCTGCAAACCAGATTTTTTGTTTTTTAGGACTTGACAAATACTAATTTTACAAACCTTACGGGAAGAATGAATTCCAAAACCAGCCAAAAGAACAAGGTGGGGGCCTGCCCATCACACACAACAAAGATTTTAAAGCCACACAACCCTGACGTGATAAAATTAGCAGAGGAACCAGCAGCTGGAACAGGCAGCTAGAGCCACCGAAAGGGACAACTCCTGAAGCTCCCTTGTCTGTGATTCGCCACAGGGCAGACAGGGCAGCCAGTGCAGAGCAGTGGCACAAATGACAAACACTTCGATATATGAGACAGTGACAAACTGTTATCTAAATAACAAAGATGCTCATATTTCTGCCTCTCCCGTGGACAATAATCAATCTATTGTGGATTAAAGCAAAGTGTATCACAGAAAACAGCAAACAACAGTTTACCTACTGTCACAAGCTCTCCGCCACACCAGGGAAAAGAACTGGTCGTCTGGAAAATCTTTATAATTCACCAGTTTACCTCCCACACTTCATTTCTCTGCTGCCGTGTTGGAAGGGAGATTTTTCTGTTTCTCTGACGTTTTTCTCCCCCAACAGGGCTTTCAAGTGTCAGCCCCAGAATTCCATTTATCACTCAAAGGAACAGACCCGAGAAATTACTACACACAGGACGGGATTTAAAAAGTTTGAACAAATGGAATGAAATTCATCTTTTTTTCCCGAAATATACACCCCTTAGGAAGTATTTGCTCTTTCCTGCTCTATTAATTAAAAGTATTTTATATTTGCTGAAAAACTAAGGGTCGAATAAGTGAACACATCTTTTCGAGGTGACAAACCCAGGGAGGGGCAGTGCCCAACTGGAACACCTAGACGACTCAAGGGTCAAGTGCAGCCATCCTACCACGTGGGCTTTCCCCTCCCCCACTGCTCACTGCCGAGATCGCTGAACAAAGGACACCGGCTGATGTCCCGCTGCGAGTCTCCAGTGCGTGTGGCTATGCAGGCGGCTGCCCCAGCTCACCGGGTGGGCTTTCCCTGTCCTCTGGGTTCGTTTCTCTCCCTTCGGGGGGCTCGAATCCCTCCTGTCTTTTCTCCTCAAAACCAGCGTCCGGTCAGCTGACAACTGTGTCCCTCCGGGGAAGGAGAACAGGGGTCGGGCTCAGTTAGGGACCGGGCACCGATCCCTCCAGCCCGGGCCCCGTGCAGGTCTTCCCGCTGCCCCCGCCCCCCGCAGCCTGTGAGCTGGGAGGAGCCGACCAGGGGCTGGCATCTCCCGACCCCCGATCCCAGGCGGGTGCCGCTGTGCGCGGCCGGATCACCCGGGCCGTCCTTAGACCCCGAACCCGGCGCGGGAGCCCACCCCGCGGCTCGCGGCGGACACTGGGGTGGGGACCTGGGGAACATGGGAGACCCGGCCCCCAGCCTCCTTCGGCCGGTTCTGTTCAGCTCGAACCGGCCTCTCCCGGTCCCGGCTCCGATCCCGCGTACTCACCATCTCGCGGCCCCGCTCCGGGTTCTCGCCGGAGTCCCCGCGGCCTCGGACCAAAACGCAACACCTGGGGCTGCGCGGGGCAGGTGCGCACAAACGCCGTGGCCTCAGAGAGCGACGTCAGCGCTCACGCCCATCCACGGGACCTCTGATTGGACAGTGCTCGGAACTCCGGCATCTTGATTGGACGGTGTTTCGGGCTCTCCCACGTCCGGGGGCACCTGACTGGACGGTTTCCCGAGACCCGCCCCTGGCACCCCTGATTGGACAACGATCATGATTGTTCCCCACGCTCTGCCCCCGCCTCCTTGATTGGACAGTTCTGCCGAGCCCCGCCCCATGCATCCTGAATGACAGGCTGTCGGGACACTCGGGGCTGACCCCGCCCAGAACATTGGCTCCAAGCAGAGCCCGCCCTAGCCGAGCAGAAGGACGTATGTCTGCAGCTCAGCATCCCCGCCCGCGTCCTCCCCTGGACCGGGAAATCCTGGCTCAGTTTCACCGCAGAGCGCCCTCCGTGCCCTGCCGGGCCGGACAGGAGGGTCTCGTGACCTCCGGGGTCAGGGGTCAGCCCGGAACGAAGTCACGGTTGATCTGTGCTCTTCGTTTAAGAACACAGACACTCGCCAGTGATGTCTCCAGGTGCATGGCAGGGTCCGCCTCGGTTCCGACGTGAGACCTTTGCGACCGGGAGGTCTGCCCTCCATCCCGTTGATCCTAGGGCTTGAAGTCAGCAGCCCCTTGGCCTCTGCAGGAAGTCGGCCCTTCGCCCCGCCTGCGCGGGACTGCTCCCAGCTCAGCTTCACTCGTGAGCTACTAGAATTCTCAGTGGGCATTACACAGCAAGGCAATCTATCGGGTCAGGTTTTTAGTCTGTCCCCGGAGGATTCTGAAAATGAAAAGTCTCTGATATCTCAAACTGTACCTAATACCACTTAACTGTACACTTAAAAATGATTAAGATGGCAAACTATCTTATGTGTATTTCACTACAATATAAAAAAGGTTTTACTTTTTTACAGGGCTATGATATCTCTAAGGCAACTGAATTCCTGCTTTAACTGATATAAAACAACAAGAAAGCTTATATAAATTTGGGATAGACCTGAAAACTCAACACACTTAATGGATGGGGTCTAATTTAGCATGCTGCTCCTTTTAGAAAACGTCCTCTCGTTTAAGATTAAGTGGACATCCAAACTTTGATATCACTTGTCATTTTATTTACTGACAGAATTTTTTAAAGTCAGTTTTAGGGTTTCCAGAAAGGTTTTATATGAATTCGTAAAAATTGCTGTTTGGAGGATTAACGCATAAAACAGCTTCGAGTTAAAAATAAACTATTACAAAATAAAATATGGTTATATGCAATTCGTTTGCATATGAATTAAGAATGAATGCCAAGCTTCAAAAAGTCAGCATGGAGTTTATAGAGTCGGCCCTCACACGTCCGGGCACGAACCTGTAGCACCCGCCGTCTGCTGGCCGCAAGTGTTCCTCTAGAGAGCTATCCCAGGAGCATGACTGGTAAAGAACATGTCATTTCATTTATTAAGGTCAAAATGAGGCTGGTCTCTGAATTTTTGACGGAACATTCATCGCCAGAAGAAGGGAAAGAAGTGATTCAAGATGCTTAGGCCACGCTGGGATGTCACTCATGAACAGAGAAAATAAAGCCAGTCTCAAACACGCAGGGAGTGGGAGGCCAGGACGGAACAAACCCCGCTCCCTCCTCCAGCCTTCCATCCTCGCCCCAACTCTCCCATTAGCAGAGCCACCTGGGAAGCCACTGGCAACGCAGAAACGTGTCTCACAGCATTTCCACCCCACGTTGCAAAGCAAACTATGAAAGGGTGAGTGTGGCCAGCAGAATACCAGTCCCCTCAAGGTGCTCACATCCTAACCTCTGGAACCTGTGACTGTGTCACCTTTCATGGCACAGGGACTTTGCAGATGGGATTGGGTCAAGGCCCGATATGGGGATGATCCTGAATTCCTGGGGGACCCAGTATCCTCACAGGGTCCTCATGCGAGTGAAGCAGGAGGCTCAGAGTCAAAGAGATGGACAAGGCCGTGCTGCTGGCTGTGACAAGGGAGAAGGGGCCACGAGCCAGGGACACGGCTCCTCTAGAAGCTGGAAAAGGCCGGAGACGGTTCTCCCTGGAGCCTCGGGAAGGCCTGGCCCTGCCCCTCCTGGATTTTAGGTTCTGACCTCCAGAACTATCATAATAAATTGGTTGTTTTCATTCACTAAATGTGTGGTAACTTGTTACAGTGATAACAGGAAATTCGTACGGTGGGTCTGAATCGTACAGTAACTTAATAAGTGGCACGGATAACTCCTATCCCGCCCGGTTGCATCTTCCGTGGGACAACTGTGAACGTTCCATGTGCTCCTTCAACACAACTGCTCCTACTGCAGTGGGTCTCGGAGCAATCTGATGGTTTTCCAGGGAATAAAATCTTTGCATCTTTGTGCCTGAAACAGAGCACTTTTTAGATGATGATGTATGACTAAAAATTTTGTCCCAAACCAAAAGTATCCATTTGCAAAACACTAGGAGAGTTGATTTTTGCATTCCTCATGAAGGCATATACTAACGGTCACCACAACGGAGCAAAGGTGGGGGGCACTTTTAAACTATTATGAAACATTTCAATCATACAAAATGTACAGGGAATAACATTTTGGAAGGCAGCTATGTTCACCATTATCCCACCGACGCGGGAGTAACATTTCGAATATTTGTCTATCTACTGCTAAGCTCTAGTAAAGCCTATCAGTTCACCATACTCTGTCAGATGTCTTGAAAGAATGAAAACATTACAGAGTTGAAATGGTCTGTGTATCACCTCTGGGAACCTAGGCCCCTCCACCTCCTCCCAGCGGCCACCACAACCACAAATCTGAAGTTTATTATTGCCATGCCATACATATGGAACCATAAACCATATAGAACATTATTGTCCCTATATTCAGAGTTCATAAATACGTCGTTATCCTATACATACTCTGTACTTTGACTCTTTCATCCTTCAAAACCTGCTCAATGTTGATGTCACAATAGTTTAATATAATGTTTAATGTAATTTTAAAAAATGCCAAAAGAAATTAAAGCAGGAAGTACAGCATAAGGAATGTAGTCAACATAATTGTAACAACTGTATGGTGCCAGGTGAGTACAAGGCTAATCGAGAGGACCACTTCATAAATCATATGTCTAACTACTATGCTGTACACTTGAAATTGATATAAAATAATATTGAATGTCAACTGCAATTGAAATTTTTTAATGTAAAAGAATAATTAAAAGCAGGAAATAGGCACTCCAAATTATCAGAAAAGAAATACACTCCCTCAATACAGACGATAGAGTAAAAAATAAGGAAAGAAACTTCAAAAGTAAGAAAAATGGTATCAAGTATGTTATCAGAATTAAAGCCAATATTTATTGCAGCAATAATTGGCATAAATGTATCTATTAAAAAGAAAAGGATCCTAAATGAAATTCATCTATGTGTTAAAAATCAGAAATACATTGGATTTAAGAAGTTGAAATTCAAAGGAGGTGAAAAATTATACCAAAAATAAACAGATTTTGTTTGAAAAGCAGAGTCGGAGCTATTAATTAAAGCAAAGAGATCACTTCAAAATGATAAAGTGTGTAATTCATAATGAAGACCTATCATAAATCATTTACCCCAAATAAAACAAAAACAAAACAAAATTTAAAAAAAAAATAAAAATAACAAAAAAAGAAGTAAAATAACAGAAAATACTGAGGAAAATTAAACACAATAGCAATAGGAAACCATAACTTAATTCTCTTGAGCTAATTATCTTTGAATCAGCAACCCAAGGACAAGTAAAGGCAAGCGATGTTTCTCACTTTGTCATTAAACTAGAAGGAGCATTGGTGAAATCACCTGGTGTGTGTGTTAAAAATGCATATTACTGGACTCCAGCTCTTGCTTATTAAATCTGAACCTCCTGACATGAAATCTGAGAGCCACTGATTAATAAGATTGAAGTACCAGACAAGCCAGATCCCTAACCATAAAAGCAGAGAATGCAACTGCTTCTCAAGATCCAGGAAATGCTTCTAAAACTCAATCACATAGTAAACCTCCATAAATTTCAAAGACTCACAGAGTAGACATGTTCTCAGACCACAGTGTAACAAAGACAGAAATTTAATGAAAGAGTAAGGATGAAAGGCATATGTGAAGATAATACAGTTAACGTCACACTCTGTGGCGAACGATCGAATGCTGCCCTAAGACCAGGAACGAATCAAGAAAATCTATTCTCAACGCTCTCATCCAACACAGTATGGGAGGAGCGAGCCAGTGTAAGGAGAAAAACAATTTGTTTTCCATGGAGCAGGGAATGGATATTTAAACACCCGGAAGTTTGAAAAATATATTCTCTCTCAAAATACTTTTGAGTCAGAGAAATCAAAACAAAGTGGTAAATATTTCTTTGGATACTCATGAAACCACATGTAAAAACAGAGCTAAAGTGAAGCTCTCCTCTGGTGAAATTCTTCATCTCAAGTGCTCCAATGACTCGCATCTCAACTTAAATTTAGACCCTCGGAAAGGCCCTATCTTATGTTGGTGCCTCTCTATCTCTTACACTAGCATCCCGTTGCTGTGCTCCAAAGGATCTACCAAAATTGGTAAAGATTTAAAGTATTTGGTTACTTGTTTAACATCTGTCCCTGCCCCTCACTCCATCATGGGTCTGGCTACATAACGTGCAAAGCTTGCTGCAAAATGAAAATATAGGGGAGACCGTTTGTTCAAAATTATTAATAATATTGAAACGGATACAGCAGAGTATTAAAACAATGACAGGACCTTTCGGAGAGCAGAGTCTTGGTGACCACACAGATCACATGTCCATGAAGCCATGCTGTTTCCTCAACACTAGCATATATGTCTGTCTTGTCCACAGCCACATGGCACCACAGACAGTCCAGGTTCCCTGTAAATACTTGTTACAGGGAAAGGAGCGATCGAGACTGAAAAACTGAGCACGCTCTAAGTAAAATATTGAGATAGATGATCGAAAAGAAAATACTGACACCTGAAACAAAACGTTGAAAGAATATCTTTTGATTCGACAACTCAATTAAGGAGATCACTCTTAGCAAAATCCCATTCGATGTCAGTGGTCCCATCTACCCATCTTTTCTAAGAGGCTGGAGCTCACTGGACAACTTGCCCCATTAAAAGGCCCCTTCTCAGATCTGCGCTTCAGTGCTTTCTTCAAGAATGTGGCATAAACCTGCTTCAAGTAGGATGTCAGCGGAGCACTGTCTAACCACTCTTATTTGGTAGAGTGCTGAGAGTACTTGCCAGGACAGCAAGCAAGCTCTAAAATGCAATGAAGTGGCTGCTCTGATAGAAAGCTTTCCCACAGTCAACGATTTTATAGGTTTTTGGACCAGTGTGAGTTTTCTGGTGTGCGATGAGGGAGGAAGTCTGGCTGAAGGCTTTCCCACACTCGCGACAGCCGTACGGTTTCTCCCCAGTGTGCGTTCTCTCGTGCCTAACCAGGGAGGACCTCTGGCTGAAGGCTCGTCCACACCGATCACATTCATAGGGGTTCTCGCCAGTGTGAGTTCGCTCGTGCTGGTTAAGTGACGAGCGGTCGCTGAAGGCCTTCCCACACTCGTCGCATTCATAGGGCTTCTCGCCAGTATGTGTTCGCTGGTGCAGGATCAGGTAAGAGCTCTGGCAGAAGGATTTCCCACAGTCTTTGCATTTATAGGGCTTTTCCCCTGTGTGAATCCTCTGATGTTGGGTAAGAGACGAAATCCTGTTGAAGGCTTTCCCACACTCTCCACATGCGTAGGGCTTTTCCCCAGTATGAGTTCTCAGATGCCGAGTGAGGGTTGAGCTGTGAGTGAAGGCCCTCCCACAGTCCCTGCATTCGTATGGCCTGTCTCCTGTGTGAGTTCTCCGATGCTCGCTCAGGGAATGCCTCCGGTTAAACACTTTCCCACACTGGGGACATTCATAGGGTTTCTCCAATGTGTCAATTTTGTTGTGTATCATAAGAGCCATGTTGCGATTAAACGACCTCCCGCTGTCTGCATATGCAGAAGATTGAGTTATTCTGCTTTGAATTAGGGAACTATTTTGGCTGAGGTCTTCTGCACATTCGCTGCTTTCCCTGGGTCTCTGGTCTATATGTCCCACCTGACGGTGGTTTAAGAATGGATTAGCGACCAAACTCTCAACATCTAGGTCACAGTCATAGAAGTGTTTTCCCATAGCACAATTTCCCTGCGAGGAAACAAGGCCTGAGCTCGGAATACAGTTTTTCCCAAATTCATGCCAGGCAGTAGCCTTCTCGTGAGCAAATGCCTTTCCTTGGAGGTACGCCATCTGACTCAAAAGCCTCTGGGAATCTTCATGTTTCTCTTTACGTTGCCCACGTCCCCAGTCTTCTCTGGGAAGCTTGGTACCACCAAGTGGTTCTTCCTCCAAAACCACCTCCTTGTAAACTGACCCTTGGATTTCCAGTCTAGTCTCCCGATCTGAAATAAATTGAGGGAGGAAAAGAAACGAATAAAATTTCTAACTTAAGAACGGTGGGACAGAAGTACTTCACACGGATAAAAGGCACATGTGGATTCATGTTCAATTACCGAGTTTGAACATGGAGGATGAGAAAATGAGACGGATCGGTAAGCCGGTGCGCTGAGGAAAGGACGCAGAGTAAAAAATTTGACGACGAAGAAAAGCAGAGAAATGTAAATGTAGAAGGAACTGCTCTTTGAAGAAGGAAGAATAAGAATGGCAGAGAGAGAATTATCAAGAAAGGAGGAAGGAAAGATATAACGAGAAACACAGGTACAATGGCTTCAAGGATATGGGAAGCATCTTTCTTCTCTGCACCCAAAGACAGGTAGGAGAAGGCTTCCGGAGGATGAACTGAAGGCATCCGAGAAGGTGCCACCAAGGACCTGGGCCTGCTCCTTATACGATTAGGGCCTCTGTGGAGAGATCTTTGACTTTGTCCCCAAGATGCTGCCCCACCCCAATGGCTCACATCTGCCTGGTTCTCACCTGGACAGGAGGCTTGGGGAATTCCTTTCGCTCTCATCATCATGGCTGCTCCCTGCTCCAGGTGGAAAGACACCGCTGGCTGAAAGAGTGAACACCCTGTCCACAGGGAAAGGCTGCTGTCTCGAGAGCTTTGTGCTGGAGAAGATGTACCATCCTCGATAACTGTATCAGGACGTTGGTCCTTCGAGGCTTCTGAAAGGACAAGAGCACACCGACCAAGCTAAAGATTTTATTTTCCTAATTAAAAATTGGTGGATCTTACGTTTCCCCCCAAAAAACAAATGAGTGGCCAACATGCTCATGAAAAGATGTGCACCATCACTAGTCACGAGGGAAAAGCACAATGAGACACCATCTCACACCTAGGAGGATGGCTACGACTTTTTAAACGAGAAAAAAAAATACAGAAAATAAGTATTGGAAAGGATGTGGAGAAATTGGAACCCTCGTAATTTGCCGGTGGGAACGTGAGATGGGGCAGCTTCTGTGGAAAATAGTCTGGAGTTTCCTCAAAAAGCTAGAAAGTCACTATATGACTCAGCAATTCCGCTCCCGGGTATAGACCCAAAAGGATCAAAAGCAGGGACTGGAAGAGGTGTTTGCACACTGTGTCCACAGCTGCAGGGCTCACGGGCCTCAAAAGGTAGAAGCGACCCAAGCGCCCACCAACAGATGGCTAGAAGAACACGATGAGGTCCCACACGAAGGAATGTCATTCTGCCATAGAAAGGACATTCTGGCACTGCTGGCGCGTGGCAGTCGAGCATGCTCAGTGTCATGAGTCAGACACGAAAGGACAAATACTGTGTGATTCCACTCATAAGAGGGCCCTGGAGGAGTCAGAGTCATAGAAACAGGAAGTAGACGGTGGTGACAGGGGCTGGGGTGAGGGAGGGGAGTGAGTGTTTCATGGGGACAGAGTTCCAGTTTGGGAAAATGAGAAAGTTCTGGAAATGGAAAGTTCTGGTGGGAATGGTTGCATGACGTGAATGTACGGAAGGCCACCGAACTGTGCACTTAAAAATGGTTCAGGCAAATTTTATGTCGTATATTTTGTGCCACGCACACACAATATACTTAATTTAGCTGTTTGCCTGGGCAGAAGTACAAACGCCTGACTCTGTACCCAAGAGGAATCAGGGACGTTCCCTACGCCTAAGCTAAGACATGTACGTCAGCAGCGGCTCCCGCTCTCTCAAACGGCAGGTCCTCGCGGACACCATTTCGTCCAACGTCTTTCCGTTATGACGTTGAGGAGATGCTGCAGGAACTTAACTCTTGTTTCTATCCATCAGCCTGTGATGAGACAGGTTTTGCTGTGTGTCGTTTTCCCATAGTTCGAGAACCTATCGATGACGTTAAGTGAGGACTTACTGTGCCGAAGAAATCAGCTTCTTCGTTGTATTGGAGAAACCAGCAGACTGGGAACCCCACGTGGGCAGAACTGTGGCTTCCTTATCCATCAAGAAACTCCCACTTCCTGGCATAGCTCTTGGCACACAGGCGATGCTAAATAAGTGTGACTGAGTGACGCAGGCCTTACCCACGGAGGCCAGGTTCCGGCGGGTCTCCAGCATCACCTCTCGGTAGAGCTTCCTCTGAGAATGATCCAGCAAAGCCCACTCCTCCGGGGAGAAGCCCACGGCCACATCCTGGAAGGTCACCGACTCCTAAAAGATCACATCGGTTCTGCTCAAGAAAGGTCACCCCCCCCCCACGTCAATAGAGGTGGATAAGGATGGTGGCACCGGGGAGTCACATGGAGCCGGGGGCAAAGCCTGGAAGTCGGACTGTGCTGGCACCTTGCAGGTCCTTGTCTGTGGCTTCCTGTCACAGGTACACACAGACCCTGGGCCCGCTGTTCGCACAGCACACAGGTCCGATGGGAAGTCGTTCGCCCATTTGTTATCAAACTGGTGATTCTCACTTCTAAGCCTGTGAATATGACAGTCCTCCTCGAGGCCCATGCCCTGCTTATTCTAAGAGCGTGCAGACCCGTGGCCATGTCACTCTCGGTTGGGGGCGGCAGGCGCTTTCGTGACCTTCCCAGGGCACGGACTCCTCGCCTGTGTGATGCACAGGGATGCACAGAACCGCTTCGACCTCACAGGGTAGGAACGATTCGTGTCGGTCAGGCGTCTGCTGTTCGCGAAGGCAGACACCTGGCAACCCTGTGCGACCAGAGACACCCTCACCCACAACCTGAGGCGGCTGGAGACGGGCGCTCTTTGCAGCCACGATCTGGAGCTGCCCATTACAAGGCACAGGTAGAGCAAGAAGTGGGCTTTGCGACCCTGCCTCGCGGAATATGGCCTGAGCACTGTTCGGGAAAAGGAGGGACAAAGGGGTGCGCTGCGACCGGCGTTTGGTCTGGCTGGCTCCCGTGGCACGCGTGGTCAAAACCAGCATCTGGGCTGCTGCCTGTGGTGAGCGGGACGAGTTACCAATGGGATCTGAAAATGAGAGACCCAACTCCAGCAAAGTGGGAGTGCCGGAACCCCTGGCTGGTCTTGGCCATTAAAAAAAAAGCACAAGTCCACGGCCATGCCACCCTGAACAAGCCCGATCTGGCCTGATCTCGGAAGCTAAGCAGGGTCGGGCCTGGTTAGTACTTGGATGGGAGACCACCTAGGAAGACCAGGTGCTGTAGGCGTAAAAAATAAAAAAATAAGGGCTTGTAAGCTGACAAGGTCTGTGCAATCTGCGAGGTCAACCAAGGGTTGCCTCGCCCCCCGCCCCAAAAATAAATAAATAAAATAATAAATGAGATAAAATAAAATAAAATAAAATAAAATAAAATAAAAGCATAGTGCAGGTGACACCTTTGGTGTTTTCTCTCTTCCAGCTGGGAGAAGAAAGGGCTCAAACGTTCCCACAGGTGGGCATTGAAGTGGACCAGAAATTTGCTGGTGGGAACGTGAGATGGGGCGGTTCTGTTGCTTGTTCCCCCGCGGGAGGAAAAAAGGTTAAGTTCGTTCCCGGGGTGGCAGCGCATTTGATAGAGCAGAAAAAAAGCAGCCTATTCTCCAGGCGGCCTCTGCGGCCCCAGGCCTCGCCTCCCCCTGCAGCTGGTTTCTTCCCAGGCCCCACGTCGGCCCTGTAATGGCTGAGCGCACTCACTGCAAGGCTTTGAGTAAATATGAAAGCAAATAAAAAGGAAAAATCTTTTAATGGTTTTGTATTTTGCGGCTATTACACAGGATGGATAATAACGATTACTATGAAATAGAAGGGTTTATATTGATTAAATATAATGATGTTTATATTATTACGTTTATAATATAACCCTTGTAACGAGAACATGTATTATTTCCTAATAGTGAGATCATCCCATCTGGGGAAAAAAAGTGTTAGTGGGACACGGTTTCTTTGCTCTTTGTGGCCCAGCGGACAGGTTAAAACGCAAACTCTCTACATATTAAAACAACACGAGTGTCCATCACTCACGATTTTTACTATAGTTCATATCTATTGGGGCCTCAGACAACAACACTAAGAATCTCCAGAGGAGAAATGCGTTTGAAGTGTGAGAGACAGATCTGAGCTGCGAATGGGCTCCCGTGAACTCAGCTGTGTGACACGGAGAGGCGGGGGCTCCCTGTGCCTGTGTCAGAGGGTCCACGCGGATGCT
>NW_006429782.1:1563508-1568863 GCF_000325575.1 Pteropus alecto | reverse complement strand
CACGGGCTGTTTGGGATCCTGCATCCAGGGCCTCACGGCCTGGCTGGCCCGACAGCGGGTATGGGGAGACCGGGACTTTGGGCTGGGAGACAGTGCAGATCTAAGACACCTCTCTGGGTGACCCCAACTATGACAAAGTCAGGGATGACAGCTGAGCTGTCTGGGTCACTGACAGATGTCCACCGGGAAGGGCTTTTTCCGGAGGGGACCAAGGGAACCCAGCTGTTGGTCAGCTCTGGGCTTCTGGTGCAGAGATCGGTTGCGTCCCTGGGCTGTATCCACCGCCTGACAGATCTGCTGTCCCAACTGACAGACGCTGCTCCCCTCCCCCTCCTCCTGACAGACACACCGCAGTAAGGCACTTCCACTGTTAAACACAGCTGTCCCCAGCCTTCAAAAGGCTTATCCAGCCTTAAAAAGGACAGACATCCTGACACCTGCTACGACGTGATAAACAGTGACATAAGCCAGACGTGATAGGTCAAGTCCTGTGTGACCCCACTCATGGGAGGCCCCCAGATTCAGGAGCCAGATTCAGAGACAAAGAATAGATGGTGGGCCAGGGCCTGGGGGAAGGGAGGGGAGTAAGTGTGTAACGGGGACAGAGTGTCTGTCAGTCTGGGACGATGAGAGCGTCCTGGAGGTGGACGGTGGGGACGGCTGGACGACATGTGAGTGTGCCTAAGGCCACTAAGCTGGACACTTAACAGTGGTTAGGATGGTGAATTTTGTGTGCACTTTATCACAATTTTAAAAAACTCTTAAGAGGGTGGTGCTTTCCTGGGGGCCCCCCGCCCCGTGGGGAAGGTGCCAGACCTCGGCCACAGAGACACCCCAGCCCTGTGAGGCAGCCCCGCCGTGGGGAAGGGCTGCTGGCTCTGGCGCACAGTCCGAGCAGCATGACGCCCATGGGGAGTCCCCCTCCGTCTCCCGCACAGCAAGGGACCCACTTCCCCATCAGGACCGCGTTTCTGCGGGTTCCCTCCAAGGCAGCTCGCGGGCAGGAGCATGGCCAACTCACCTGATGCACCGGGGCCCAGGGCAGCGGGCGGCCGGCAGCCATGCTCTCCTCTCCAGAAAATGCAGGCTCCTGAGAGGGCAGAGCTGCGCGGGGAGAAAGGTGCGGTCACGGTGGGGACCGGACCCACGCCTGTCCCCGGGCCCCAGAACCCGCGCCGCCCTCCGTGCGGTCGAAATCCGCGCGTAACTTCTGAGTCCCCAAAAATTCAACTAGTAGCCCGCTGTCGGGCCGGAGGCCACGCCGAGCACATAACGGTGCATGAACACATATTTTGTGCGTTATGTGGGTTACACACTGCAAAGTAAGCTGGAGGGAAGAAAACGTTATTAAGAAAATCACGAGGAAAATACACTTGCAGTACTGCACGATTTTCCAAAAACCCTGTATGAGCAACAAGCGCAGTTCAAACCCGCGCTGTTCAAAGGTCAACTGAGCAGTCACGTTCTGTGAACTTGTTGGGGGGGACACCATTCGACCCAGTATGACCCCTGGACCCACATTCTGGAAGGCTCCGTCCTGACCCCGCGGGTGCCCCGTCCCCTGCACGTCTCCGATGGCTCAGGGACCGGCCTCTGGGCTGCAGCAGGAAGGACGCAGACGGGCCTGCCACTGACGGCCGGAGCGCGAGGTCCCGAAACCCGTGGGGGGTCCTCGGCTCCCACGCAGCCCCAGGACGTCCTTCCGTCCCCTGCTGGGTGGCAGGGCGCTTTCTCTCCCTGGCCCAGTGTCGGTCAGGCCCCTCTCAGCCCCCGAAGCAAGCGGGCCTCAGCCACTGGGCTTCCGAGGTCGTCTCTGCATCTAGTTTTAGCAAGAACTTGCTATGTCACTTTAGGGAGAGCCACCCACACCCCCACACACCGGTCACTTTAGGGAGAGCCCCCACGCACACTGGCTGCGCCACCCTCCCTCCCCCAGGCGATGGCGGTCACCGGCCTGCCACAGCACGAATCCTGTTAGCTGCTGTAGCCAGAATGTCCCCGGTGGTTCCTCTTAGCGATGGGCCATCCACTGACCCCACCTGCTCCTCTGCCTTAAGTCCCCGCTGGCCCCCGCTGTGCTCAGAGCTGGGCCTAGACTCACGCTCAGCTTTCTTATCCTGTGACAAGAGCTCCCGCCTGTTTCCACCAATGATGGCTGTCGCTTCTGGTTTTCGGATAGAAGCCCGAGGTGGCCCTGCTTCCTCCTCGCGGTGAAGTCTCTTGTCAACGGCAAACCCTCACGCAGACTCCGGGTAATGAGCTGGGGTCGTGTACTGGACACCTCACCGTCGTGACCTGTATTCTCGGGTGAGCCCTTCCAAGGTCACCTCCTCGGAAGCAGACGTGGCCATGGGCATGCCCCAGCAGCGGGAATTCCCACAAAAGACCCGCGGACTGCAAGACGCCGGCCATCTGCAGAGCTGCAGTTACGCCCTCAAAATATTTACTAACGACTGTCGTGGTTTGAATGTGTGTCCTCGGGAAATCCTTCGCTGCCCCTTCCTCGGGGCAGCTGACTTAAGCCCCCTCCCCTTTGGCGAGGACTGACCCGGCGACTGGCTTCCTGCCAACCCGCAGAGAAGGGGAGAGAGAGACTGCGAGCGGGGACTCCTGGCGGGCCCCGCCTTCACCAGCGACGCTGTGAGGGCAGCAGGTGTCCCCTGGTACGACACGAGGACCACGCCTCACCTCTGGGGCTTCTTCTCCGGAACCTAGAACCCCGGGGTAACCCTAAGAAGACGTCAGAGTCAACCTGAGGGGCATTCTACAAAATCCCCGACTGCCATGAAGACAGAGAAACCCTCCAGGGGGAGGGGCCGAGGACAAGGGATGACTGAATGTCACCTGGACCCCAGATGGGGTCCTCGACCAGAAAGAGGTCGTGAACGGAAAGCCTGGTGAAATCTGAATAAAATTCGTAGTCTGGCTAATGCCACGGGACCCGTGTTAATGTCATAGTTGTTCTTCTGGGTTTTGGTTTTATCTCGTGGTTAGAACTCGCACGGTGAGATCTGCCCTCACAGCAAGCTGTTAAGTAAGTGGCCGGGTCACTACTGCTGGCTGTGGTGTGATGCTGGCCAGCGGGTCTCCAGGGCTTACTCATCTCTCTTGACTGACACGTCACGCCTGTTGATTGACAGCTCCCCACTCTCCGCTCCCCAGTCCCTGGTAACTACCATTCCAGTTAATGCCTTCGTTTTGATAAATGTTCCACAATATTAACATTGGGAAATGTGAAGACCTAACAGATGGCCAACAGACTTATAAAAAAGATGCTCAGCATCGCTAAACACCAGAGAAACGCAAATCAAAACCACAGTGAGATCTCACCTCACACCTGTCGGAACAGCCGTCGTCAGTACATCAACAAACGACAAGTGCTGGCAGAGATGAAAAAAGGGGACTTCATGCGCTGCTGGCGGGACTGCGAATGGCTGCGGCCACTACGACAAACAGTCTGGAGGTGCCTCGGAAAATTAAAAACGGAACTACCATATGATCCAGTATTTAGCCAAAGAAATCCAAAAACACTAATTCGAAAAGACATATGCACCCCTGTGTGCACTGCAGCGTCACTAGTAACAACCGAGATATGGAAGTGACCTGGGTGCCCGTGAATAGACAACTGGATAAAGAAGGGGTACATATACACAGTGGACTATCACCGTAACAAGAATGACATCTTGCCATGTGCGACACTGATAAACCTAGACAGCATTGTGCTCAGTGAAATAAGGCAGATAAAGACAAATGCCGTATGATTTCACTTATATGTGGAATCTACAAAAAAACCAAAGGAATAAACAAAACAAACAGATACATCGATACAGAGAACAAGCTGATGGGTGCCCAAGGGGAAGGGATGGAAATTTTTTTAAATTAACATTTGAAGATGCATTCACAATGGGGTGCCGACACCCCTAAGGTGCTGCGAATGGATTCTTGGAGAGTGGGCAAGAGGGAAAAATAACTTCTTCTTTTTCGGTATAAAGGGCCGATGTATACACAGCACAGAAGTAGATATATAGTATTTCTGTCATGATAGGCTAAACCATGTCCCCCTAATGCACGTATTGACGCCCTGAGCTCCAGGACCTCCGAATGTGGCTGTTTGGAGAGGGGATCTTTAAAGAAGTCATTGAGGTAACATGGGACCTAATCTGACACAACTGGTGTACTTACAAGCAGACATAAGGACACAGACATGCACAGAGGGACACCAAGTGAGGACGCGGGGAGAAAGTGGCCGTCTACATGCCAAGGACAGAGAGGCCTGGAGGGACCAGCCCTGGATCACCGATTCCTGGCCTTCGAATATGAAAGGATAAGTGGCCGCCCCAGGAAGCCATAGAAACACCAAAGGCGGCTCCTTGCCCTAGCCTGCTGTCTAGGGGCTTCACACTGGGATTTCTGAAGCTGGGGGGCGGGGGTACAACCCTGCCCCCCACACTGCGTAGGACTCCTTCTTTGCTCTTGGGGCTTTAAATGCAACTCTGTCAATGGGTCCAAGCCCTCCAGCCCCTTCCCACCATTTCCAGACCAACTGCCCCCCCCTGCCTGGACTTCATGGGACCCTCCTCCCTAGTGACTGATGTCAACGGCCCCCTCAACACCCCTCTTCCAGGCAGGCCTGTGGCATCTGGCTCACGATCTTCCCTTTCAATGTTCAAACCACCGAAACTCGTCCTTTCTCCACAAGAAAGGCCTGATGAGCACGCCCCGCGGGGAAGGGGAGGGTCGGTGAGCTGGCGACGGCCAGCTGCTTCCTGAGTCTGTCATAAACGGAGTGGGCCCTGAATCTCACCAGAATCAATGCCAAGGCCTAAGGCAGGGTCCCTGTGGCACTGGGGACACCAGGGCCCGGTCGTCCTCTGAAGAGACAGTCCTGGACACAGTGAGGTGTTGAGCAGCATCCCTGGCCCTGTCCAGGCGCCCCCCAGTCGTGAGGACCACAGATGTGCCCAGACACCGCCCAGGCTTTCCTGGGGGGCAGGATCGCCCCGCCTGCGGACCCTTGGCCTCGCCCAAGGGGCCGAGAGAGTCTGGGCGTCCCGCCCCCCACTCTGCTTTACAGCGAAGGGCTTCCCCCCAGTTCCCTTTAACGTCCGGCCTCCGGGAGCGTGGTTCACGTCGCAACAGCGTTTATCCCGCGGGTCTGTCGCTCAGGGGCTTTTTCTCAGTGCTGGGTGGCCGTGGGCAAGCTGCCCGGCCTGACTTTCCTCTGTCGCCTGCAGAGTGACAGGTGGCGCAAACGCCAAGCAGAGCACCCAAGGCCACCCCTCCCGCCCCGGGGCCAGACTCGAGGTCCGAACCGCCGCCGACCACTTACGGCTGCGCGGCCCGGACGCGGGTGTC
>NW_006429782.1:1534890-1563394 GCF_000325575.1 Pteropus alecto | reverse complement strand
TCGGCAGTGCGCCTGCGCACGAGGAAGGCTCCCGGCGCCGCGCTGGGCTTCGCGTCCCTCCCCGAGAGCAGTGAGTGCGGGCGCAGCGCCCTCTGCGGGCGGGCGGTGTCTCCGCAGGACTGACTGTCCTCTGGAGCGGGCCCCAAGTTCACACGCCGGCCGTCCTTAAACAGGGCAGAAAATGCAAGTCCTGTATTTAGCACGATGCCGTTAAGATAATTATCATTGCTTTTTATTTAAAAACTATAAAACCATGTAATCCATTATATACTTAGTAAAATTGTTTTACTATTTATTAGTAATATTAATATATTGATTTATGTTAATATTCTATTAAAATAATAAAACTACCGTAATTAATATGTTAACATATGTTAATAATATATTCTTAATATATGATATGTAGTTAAATATCATATAGTAATTTATGATATGTAGTTAAATATTATATAGTAAAGTGTAATCATCTAATAAGTTATTTATTGATAAGTTACATAAGTATATAATAAATTATATGTTAGTACAAGTATTTAGCCAAACCATGTGTTCTCTCTCTCCCTGCCCAAGCCCCCAGCTGCATGCTTACTATTAGAGAAGAAATGGGGCCCCTGGAAATGGAGAGAAGCCGACAGTTACAATGACCTCTTGGCACTTGTGATGTATAATCATAAACCTATGACTGTGACTTTGTCATAGTTTCAGCAGGTGCTCAGGACCGTTTCTCCAGGGCCACCTCTTACTTGTCCCAAGCCTAGACTGGGCGTCTCGTCCTCGAGGACTCTGGTTTAAATAGAGCAGACATCGGGTAGAAGGCTCCGAGGGTTGAATGTGCCCTCTGTCCCAAGCCACCGCAACGGTGAACAGGTGTGCGTTGCACGCTGGATGTATGTGTCCCCCCAAAACCAGAAGTTGAACGCCTGGTGTCCGAGGTTACAGTCTTAGGAGAGGACGTTGGGATGATTAGGGCATGAGGGTGGAGCCCCGTGATGGTACTGAGTGCCCTTAAAGAAAGGACCCCAGGGGGCCTCCTGCGCCCCTTCCCTCTGGTGAGGACACATGAGAAGTGAGCTGCCTGCCACCAGCATGCCTGCGCCCCGATGTCTGACTCTCAGCACTGTGAGTTAAGCCACCACCCACACAGACTAAGACCACGTGCGAAACAGTTTTCCAGCCCAACTTTTTCGGTGCGATTCTTCCAGTCTTAGCCCACGATGGGAAAGATACGCAGTGCTGCCGGCTGCCTCCTTTCAAACCCAAGGCCCCTGTCCTCCTTGTGCTGGAAATACCGCTGCTAGTCATCAGCTCTCAGCCCTGCGCGATCGAAAATGACAGAAGTGTGTGGAGGGCTTCGTACCAAGCGTGAAAGTCAAAGGCATGACAACCATCGCGTGAAGATGCTAATCCTGTGAGGGAGACTCGGAAATGTGCTATTGTAAGGGTATTATCTGCGCAGTCCTATATCCCGGGAAGGTCATCTGTGACAAGTGACACGTATACTATCATCCCCGATGGGTCTAACAAACTAGATAACCAAACAGAGTTATAATTAATAAATCGATAAGGAAATAGAATCATAAAAAAATACTTGATTACTGCAAAGGAAGGCAGAACAGGAGGGAAACGGGGAAACGGGAGTGAATGGAAAATAAACAACAAAAATAATTTTTAAATAAATAAAAAAAGAAAGAAAATAAACAGGTGTTCGATAGACTCAAACTTAACCCTATTAAAAATCACATTAAATGTTTCGTTTTGTTCTTTTAATTTTGCGTATGGTGACTTTTGCCAAATCAAAGTTATTCGTTTTTACACAGACCAAAAAGGAAAAAGGAATGAGAGAGACGGGGAAGGGTAAGAATGTGAAGTAAGGCAGTAGCCCTGGAAATGTAAAGAAACAGCGCATCTAAACGTCTCTAACTCGGGCAGAAAAGGACAAGAACCGTATGATTTCCCTCATACGTGGGATATAAAACAGAAAACAATGAACAAACAAACAAAACAAACTCAGACGCAGACAACGGAATGGCAGGTACCAGAGGGGAAGGGAGTGGGGGCGGACAATGAGGGTAAAGGGGGTCACACACGTGGTGACGGAGGAGACGAGTCTTTGGGTGGCGAGCACTCGGGGCCACGGGCGGGTCTGCTTCTGGACCTCTGCCTCTTTCGTCCCGCCCTGGGACAAAAACCCACCTAAGCACTGTGGCTGTCTAGAAGTCTTGCTCTGTAATACAGTATGTCCTCAGACTGCACTGTGTGCTTCAAGGTCGCCCTACTATTCCTGCGTCTTTGAATTTTAACATAAGTCCCAGAAGCATCTCCTCAGTTTCTACAAATAAAGAAAAGGCTGTGGGGGTTCCCCTGGGGGTCACATCGCAGGTGTAGGTCCATCGGGGAGGGCGGGCACCTGACGCCCCTTCCGGCTCTGCAAACGTGGCTCATCCCGCCATTCACTCACCTCTTCTTTTGTTTTCCCTCGACCATGTTTTGAGTTTCGGTGAAGGGCAGTTGCATATTTTCACCCAGTGTATTCGTTCCTGGGCGTTCGATGTTTTTGACACTATTATAAACGGTGTCTTTTAAACACTGAAATAATTCCAAGAACTTTCTGTTTAGTCTATAGAAATGGGTAAGGGCATTGGACGCTTCACCAAAGATACGTGGATGGTAAATGAACACGTGAAAAGATGCTCAACATCACTTGTCATTAGGGAAAGGCAAAGTGGACCCACATGAGGTGCCGCCTCGTCCCTGTGACAGTAGCTAGAAGCCACTTCTAGGTCTTTACCCAAGAAAGAGGAAAGCTTGGTTCCCCACCACGGCGGTTTTATTCACGATCGCCCCCAAACCTGAGCCCAGCCCAAAGCAGAGCAGATGAATGAACAGTCGAATATCCATCCATACAATGGGATATGACTCTAAGCAAAAGAGACCCACATGAACACATCTCAAATTAATTACCCTCAGCGTAAGAAACCAGATCCAAACCAACAAATAAAGAGGCAGTGTGTGGCTTCATTTCTACAAAACGAGAAAATTCAAACAGGTCTAGAGTGACGGAAGCAGGTGGCAGGTGGTGGGAGGGCTACAGACCGGCCCGGGGAAACTGGGAGTGACCAGCAGGTCACCTTGATTGTGCCATTGGTTTTGTAATTATGGACAAATGTCAAAACTTGCCACATTGTACCCTTTAGTGTCATCTATTTTATGGACATTTTACCTCAAAAGCTGTTTAAAAAACAAAACAAAACAAAACAAAACACTATGTCCCCTCCTCCGGGTCTGCTCATAGAGATCCTCCGACTCAGCCTGGATGAGGGGCAGAAGCCCTGGGTCTCCGGCCGGATCCTGGGTGCCGCGGCCCTGGGTGGGTCCTGTCCCGTGTCTCCTGGCTGAGGGGCAGCGAGCGCCCACCGCTAAGTCCCTCGCAGACCAGAATCAGCACCGCCCTTCCCCGTACCCGGCTCTCCCCCTCTCCACAATGACCTCAATGTCCCCAATCCAAGACAGTCACCCCGGGGACAGTCCTTGGAGGCATCACGAGGGCAGTCTGTCCTGACAAGTCCAGCTTCAGCTCCCGCCTGTCTCAGGGGGATCTGTCAGGGACAAGGTCAAGGACAGAACTCTGGGTGGCCACTCAGACTGTCTTAGGCGGAAAAGGGAATTCCTTGGGTCCTGACCACAATGTCCGGGGCCTGGGTGAGGTGCACAGAGGCATCCTGGGGAGCCCTCACCCCCCCAGCCTCATTCTTCAGGTGGCTGTGTTAGCCCAACAGCTTATATTCCCCGCAGTTTTCTCCAGTCTGGGAAAAAAAGAATTTCTTTCCCCAATTTCAACAAAAGTCACAGGCCTGACAGCGCCAGGCCCGGCTGCACTATCTGTCCACCTACAAACTGAATGCTAGGGTCGGGGAGGTGGCCCGCGCTGGCTGCCTTGACCTGGGCACGTGATCTCTGCCAGGACTGAGCAGACCCCAGACCCTGTGAGCTGTCGGGGGCTGGACAGAATGCCCACAGAAGGGTCAGGATGTGGGGACAGGAGTGTGGCACTGGCCTGTGGCCCTGCACAGCCAGAGTGAAGTCACTCTGACTCCAGCCCGGCCCCAGCCAGGTGGTGCCGGAAGCCTGACCAGAGCCCCACTCATCCGCCAGTCCACCCCGACCCTGGCCACCCGGGACAGCTGGACCTGCTCCCAACGCTGCCTGGTGACACCTGGTTGAGCTGGAGCTTCGGGAGACGACGTTGCTTGTGCCAGGACAGAGAGCCATTCTCAGCAGGGAAGCCCCACGTGGCCATCTCTTGCCAGGCTACTGGCGTTAGCCGGCACTATCAGATGAGGACACTGAGGAGTGGACGCTGGCCCTGATCCTGAGGTGGCCCGCCTGTGAAGGTGAGGACGGAACGGCGTGCGCCACCCCTGCTAGTCAGAGTCCCCCAGGGTCCCACTGGCAGCACATGTCCCCTTCAGGAGTGACAAGAGTGAGGCTGCTTGAGGCCACCAGCATCCTGAATGTGAGGGGCTGGAGAGGCCCTTGCTGAGGGATCAGCGCTGAGCGGCCACAGAGGCCGGGTTCGGGCGGGACAGAGGGGACAGCGGCCTTCGTGCCTGACCCCTGAGGATGCGCGCTGGGGCCACACAGCTGCCCCCCTTCGCATTCCAGCGTCACCGACACCCAATGAGGAAGTTTGTACAGAAATGGTACAAACATCTTAAAACGCATGAGCTCTGTCTCTTCATTTTGAGAGTGCTCCCCTTTTCCTGTTTGCTTCATGGGGGAGCAGCAGGGATGGGGGATGGCAACCCAGATTGGCAGGGACCTTAATTCCTGGCTGTCCTCTGAGCCATCAGAACCCTGGAGTGGACAGGACAAGGGGTCCGAGACACTCCCACAGCTCCACGGGCTCCTGGGGACCCCTCAGCCCCAGGGCGACGGGGACAACTGTGCTGTTTTTTCCTGCACCGGGCACCAGCTGTGTCCCTGGGGTGGGAGCCATCAGTGCAGTCTCTGAACTGACCATTTACCGGCCCGGAGCAGCTGGGTGAGACAGCAGCTGTTCCGGTTGCCGGGGCAACGTAACACTGGCAGGGCCCCTGTGCCCATCTTCCCTGCCGCACCCTGGGGGCTTAGAGAATGACGGTCTCCATGGGGCGATGGTCTGGCCCCAGAATCTATGCCCCCATCTCCAAGTCCTTGGGCAGAGAAGAGACGGGGGCTGGCGTGGGCGGGGGGGGTGGGCCTGAGCCTCTGGGGACCTGTGAGGGCGGGGCGGGCCCTTCAGCTGGGCACTAGGTCTGGACCAGCGTCCGGGGCGAGGAGGCGGCAGAGGCAATTCGCCTCCAACCCCACCTGCCACTTGGGGGCCCCCACAGTGCACATCTGTGGGGACCAGGAGGCGGGTGGCCTGTCCTACTGTCCTTTTTCTTTCGAGCCCCAGGCCGTTTAAGCCTAAGTGGCAGCTGCTTGGAACCCCATGCGACCTCTGCCTTGCGGCCCCACCTTCCAGCCCCATGGCGCCCACCAACTCCGGACAAGACCAGCTGTGAGAACACTCGGCCTCTCACCCCAGTTTAAAGGACGCGGGCGCGGGGAGCTGAGCTGGGTCTGTGTGAGGGGGGCCACAGCCGGGCCACAGCGCGCCTGGCCGGGGTGGGCAAGGACGGGTGGCCTGGGCCTCAGGAGAGAGATCGAGGTGCTGCCCGGTACCCTCTGCGGGAGACAGACTTGAGGGAGAGGTTGAGGGCAGGAGGCAGGAGCTGAGTCCAGGGACAAAAGCGGGCTGTCCTGAGCCCATGGGGGCAGCCACACGCGCTGCTCAGGTGCCGCAGCACAGTACCCGATTCCTACCGCCACCAAGGACACCGCAGAGCCACTTTGCGCAGTCTCCAGAGGGCCCACGATGGCCGGCCTTCCCGTGGCCCAGATTTTGCCACGTTGCTAACAGCAGAGGGAGCTGAGCAGCGAGCTGGAAGGCCTTGGCTGCCTTTGGTCCTCAAGGTTACGAGGACAAGGACAGTCCCGGCCCAGCTCCCAGCAGCTGTGCCCAAGTCGGAACCCAGCTCCCACCAAATCACAAGAGTCGAGGTCCTGCGCTGATCCCCCTGGGCTGAGGGCGGGCAGCCTTGGTCCCACATCAGCCAGGGCCACACGTGGACAGGAGTCTTCCCAGGACCCAGAGTGAGGGGCTGTCAGAAAAGACACCTCTTGGTGAGTGACCCCGGCACCCCGGCTGCAGTGACTCCGACAGCTCTGCCATCACTGAGCAACCCACAGTCACAGTCCAGAACGTTCCAGCACACAGAGAGCAGCCTTCAACTGCCCGCGTTCCCAGCCTGAGGGTTGATGGCCAAGTTCAGGGCTCGACAGGCACACCAGAACCCAGTCGCAAGTGTGACAACTGACGTCGTGCCACCGTTGTGTGGCAGAGGTGCAGACATTGGAGGCCAAACTGATAATCTCTCTTTTCCTTTTATTAATGGCTGCATTTCACAGATAAACCCGTCCCTTACGAGGGCGAACGTCCCAGGAAGGGCTGTGTCAGTGCAACAGAGAGGAGGCCCTGACCGGACAGCAGCGGCCTCCAGACATCTCGGGGCCAAGCTCTCTTCAGTCCAGGCTGGCCACCGAGCGGGGTCACGGACACTGGCTCTGGGGATTGACAGGGAGAACAGCCCCTCTCCACGCTGCCCTGCCCTCCCCGGGGTGCCGAGCTGGGGGCCGCCTCTCCCGCCCGTTTCCAGGCCGGGAGCTAAGGCACCAGGGCGGCGGGAGCGGAGCCCCCGTCCAGGGCCGCAGAAGCCCTGGGCGTCAGCAGGCCAGTGGCTCGGCGCCCTCCACGTGCAGGCCCTTGCTCAGGAGGAAGGCATCCTGCTTGGGGTCACGACCCAGAAATTGCTTCAGCATGACGCTGGCGTCCTCGGAGCCCCCGGGTCTCAGGATGCAGCTTCTGTAGTCCATGCCGACCTGGGGGCGGGGGGGCAGAGGGGTGGAGCTGGGCCAGGGTCCTCTGCGATCCAGCCGGCTCCTTGGAGTCCCTGGGCGTCCCTCCCCAGCTCCCAGACGGCTTGGGCGACGGGTATCTCAGGGCGAGTATGTGTGCACGCCTGCATGTGCGTGTGAGCATGGGCAGGTCGCCGTCTTTCAGGACGGGGGTGGCTGAGCCTCTGGTGTGACTGAACAGAAAGCGGAATGCTGGCCGGCCCCCAGCCCAGGAGGGCTTTGGGCTGGTTTCAGGGACACTGAGGCCGCAGGCTAAGGACAGCTGTCCTCAGTCCTAGACAGCAGAAACATCGGCATCAGCCAAGGGCCAGCCCTGACCTTGCCGTTGAGAACGCCCTCCCGCTTGAAGCGCGTGTGGAACATGTCCATGGAGTACACCTCGCTCCACAGGTAGCCGTAGTATTGCGCGTCGTATCCGCCCGCCAGGTGGCCGAAGGTCGCAGGCATGTTGGTCCCTAGGCAGACACATGAGGCTCTCGCTGTGTCTCAGCCTGGTCCCCGGTCTCCCCCTCGTGAGAGGAGGCTTCAAAGCAGCCCTGTCAGACCCCCACTCAGAGGAGGGGACCTGGCCTGTCACTTCCAGAAAGCAGGTGCCAGGAGACTCAACCAACCTCCCCACGCCCCAGCACTCACGACAACGCGGCTGCCACAGCACGCGCAACATCAGAAGACCCGAGGGCAAGCCGAGGCTCGCTCACACGACAGAGTGTGCGTCAGCTAAAACGCTTCTTGAAGGCTTTGAATGCTCATGAAACAGTCAACCCGGGCGACACTGCCCATGCGAGATCCGTTACCTCCCCGCACGTGCGCATGCGCACTCAGGCACACGCCGAAACCTCGTCTAGTCGCAGCCCGTGCTGGGTCACTCGTCCTTTCAGAGGGCCACAGGCGGGAGCGCGCCCCGAGCACGGGCAGGGGAGGCGGAGGGGCACGCAAAGCCCCCACCGCGGGAGCCGAGGGCCTGCGGCCGAGAGAAGGGAGGCCGGGGGCCCTGCTTTGCTCCGGTCAGCCGGCCTCTAGGCCACCCTAGTGCCTTCACGTGGCGCCAGGTCCTTTCTGACCCAGAGAATGACAGGAGCCCCGCCCCGAGGGTGGGCCGGGCTCGCAGCGCTACCTGGCGTGGCTGGGACCCCCAGGATCTCCTGGCAGAGGCGGGCGTACTCCTCGGCTGGGTCGGCGGCCATGCGCGTGTGCAGGGCCTGGTCCACCTTGGCCAGGACGATCTGGCGCAGGTTGAAGAGACCTAGGCGGGAGGAGGTAGGGGCTGGCTCTGCGACCCGCGGTCGGAGTGCGCGCAGGGTCGCGGGGGCCAGGGCGGCGCGGCGGGGGGCACCTGTGTTGGCCTGCCGGGACCTGATGAGCTTCTCCAGCAGCTCCTCCGGGATGACGTTGCCGGTCCTGTGGTGCCGCGACATCCTCAGCAGCGGCTCCCTCTCCCACACCCAGTTCTCCAGCATCTGTGAGGGCGCCTCCACGAAGTCGCGCTCCACGTGCGTCCCGCTGAACATGGCAAATTCCGCCTGCGGGGACAGGCAGGGAGCCCGGGAGTGACCCACCTGCTTGGCCAGCTCCCACCCAGACAGCCATACCTGGGGGAGCCGGGAACATCCTGGGCGTGGGCCCTCCCCCAACCATGACACCTGGTAGGGACAAGAGGCTCCCCGGGCAGCTGCTGGATGACCTGTCTCAGCCCAGGACATACAGGGAGGGAGAGAGCACATGTGTCCCTGCTGGTCACCCACATTCCCCTCGCCAACCCACGAAGCCAACGCTCAAACCTCCCCCAAAAGGCCAAGGCCTGGAAACGGGGCCTCTGGGTGACAGATGCTGGAAGGCGCACTGTTTTGTCCACTTTTGTGCATCTGAAATGTTTCCTGAAAAACAGCTCTTGATCCAGGACAGCCAGAACCCAGCGGTGGCGGCTGAGCCTCCAGACAAGCCGTGACTGGTCTTGGGCAAGTCCTCTCAGGGCTAAGCGGGGCAGGGTCACCGGAGGGGACACACGGCCCGTCCTCCTGAATCGCGGACTCTGTCTCTGTGAACTGTGACCCGGTAAAGTTCACTTATAACCCAGACTTGACCGCCACAGGGCTCGGGCTCTCACGGTCCTTCCAAGCTCTGCCCTGTGCCGTCAGCTCTGACTGCAACCGGCATGCTCACTCGGTCCACTGAGCGCCCTGCGTTTTGCACATTTGTGGTTTTGTGGGGCACTGCGATGTTTGAAGCGGCCCCCCAGCATGGCACTGAGGTTCTGGCTGGTGACCCTGACATGTGCCTCACGGAGCAAACACTTGCATTGGGGAAGCTTCTTCGTGCAGGCAGTTACAGACAGCACTGTTGGACGTGAACAGTCCCACTCCACGAGGGGACTTGACACACACACACACACACACACACACACGCAGCACAGGAACTGGCTGCTTAATGGAAAAGCTGGGAGCGGAGGCGCGCAGGAACCTGACCCCACACACACACACACACACACACACACACGAACTGACTGCTTAATGGAAAAGCTGGGAGCGGAGGCGCACAGGAACCTGACCTGTGTTTCTCCCAGAAGAGGGGTTCAGCCCCCGCTAATGCGGTTTTGGGGACTTCGTAAAACAGAACTGCTATAAATGAGAACTGGCTGTATCAGAAGTCAAAGAAAATGAGATGGAAGCGGGACTTCGTAAAACAGAACTGCTATAAATGAGAACCGGCTGTATCACAAGAGACCTAAAGAAAATGAGATCGCTGGCAGGATGTTCCGGTACGGGAGATAATCCGCAAGCACGCCGCACAGAGAAGGGATGGGGCCGGCACCGACGAGGGGGCGGGGGCGGGAGTGCCCCGGGCCCCGGCGCCATGCACACACCCCCGAGCTGCTGTGGTGGGTGAGGAGGTGGCCCCTTCCCTCCCCCCACACGGTGAACTCACAACGGACGGCAGACTAACACGAAAAGTTGAAACTATAAAACTTCTAGAAAGAGAAATTAGGATAAAACCTTAGTGTCCAGGGTTAACAAACAATTTCTTCAACAGGACACAAAAAATGCAGAACGTGAAAGAAAACAGTTAGCAGGTGGAAGTTCACCAGTGCCAGAAAACACTCGTTAAAAGACACCACTATGTGCCCGCCCACACGGGAGTGTCACTCAGCCATGAAAAGGGGGGAGGCGGTGACACTCGCCACGCATGGATGGAGCGAACACACAACGCTCAGTGAGAGACGCCGGACACACAAGACCACATGGCGTATGATTCCACTGATGTGACATGTCCAGACAGGAAGTGGGTGAGTGGTTGTCAGGGGTTGGGAGAGAGGGTGAAGAGAATGGGGAACAACAGCTAAGGGGCAGGAAGGATCTTTTTGGGGTGACGGAATGTTCCAGAACTGCAGAGTGATGCAAGCTGCCCAGCTTGATGAACTGACTATAAGTCACTGAGCGCCCAGTTCCTACATGCTCCAGTCCAGCCTCTCGGCACATTCTCACTTTCAGGAGTCCAGGGGAGCGGGGGGGGGCAAAGAACGGACGTCCAGTTACAGCTGGGGGCCCGTGGCCCAGACGCTAGGCTGGGGGCCCAGGAGCCCGAGTGAGCTGTCTTTGCCACTGAGGGCCTTTTTGGGGAAGTCACTTCAACTTCCTAAGCCTCTGTACCTCCACAAAGAGGGGACAGCACCGCCCCTCACTGGGCTCACTGCGAGCTGCATGGGCCTGGAGCCGGGCTTCGCGCTCCGGTTGCCATCACTGGCCCTCACAGGGTCACGTACCACTTCTTCCCGTGGACTGACGGGAGATGGGGCCTGCACGAGTGCCATCTGAGCATGTTACATTCACGTGTCATCTAATCCGGCAGCTGTGAGAGCTGTCACAGGCTGAACAGTGACTCCCCAAATTCCTATGTTGGAGCCCTGATCCCCAGGACCTCAGAAGGTGACTGTATCGGGAGATGGGTAAGAGCTGATAAATGAGGTCACTGGAGTAGGGCCTGATCCAACATGACTGGGGATCTTCTAAGGGGAGACGAGGACACAGATGCGCAGAGGACGACCCCATGAGAAGGTGGGGAGGACACGGTGCCCACCCGCCGAGGAGGGGGGCCTCCAGGGCTGGAGAGAACCCCTGTCTGTCATTTAAGCCCCCGACCGCAGGACGCTGTGATGGAAGCCGATTCAAGAGTGTCACCATTCCCGTGGTTCCAACACAGGAAGAACCCGACCCGGGGTGACCCGCCTCCAGACCCAGTGACCACCCAGGGTGGGTGGGGCGCCCACCTGAGAGCAGAGCTGATGCATCACGTGCCCAAACTCATGGAAGTAGGTCTCCACCTCGTCGTGCTGCAGCAGGGAGGGGGCGTCCGGGGTGGGCTTGGTGAAGTTGGCCACCATGGCCGCGATGGCGATCTGGCGGCTCCCGTCCTGCCGCAGGCAGCCTGGCTGCAGGCCGAAGCAGGCCGCGTGCCCGTACTTGCCTTCCCTGGGGAGGGGCGGGGGGGGGACGCACTCAGCTCGCTGACTGACACAGCGGCACCAACCTCACGATGGCCCCCGGCTCTGCCACTCACTGACCCTGCGTCCCTCAACCAAGCCACCTGCCAGCCAGGGCACCGGACATCCGAAGGGTTCTCAGTAGAGGAGCGAGCACCCGCATCCCGAATGGCATGACCACGCCCAGCCCGTCACCCCACCCTGCGCGGTGCCCGGCACGCGCCCCGTTGTTGGGGGGAGGCTGAGGCTCAGAGCAGAACCTTCCTGCCCCGGCTCACACGCACCGCGGGTAGAGATCCAGGTAGAACTTCCCGATGACGGTCCCCGAGGCTGCGTCCCTCACTGAGTACAGCTTCACGTCTTCGTGCCACACGGCGGCGTGCTCCTCTAGGTCGAAGGTCAGCCCCAGCAGCTCCTGGTAGATGCCCAGCAGGCCCCTGGTGACCGCCTGCGTTGGGAAGTACTCCTTGAGCAGGTTCTGGTCCACGCGGTAGCGTGTCTCCTCCACTTGGTTCATGTAGTAGCGCATGTCCCACGCGTTGATCCGCCCGTCAAAGTCCAGGCCTCGCGCCTCGCACTCGGCCTTCTTTAGCTCCAAGATCACTGCCCGCTCCTGCTCCCCGAGGGGCTTCAGCTTCTGAGCCAGCTCGTCTGGGGACAGAGGGGACAGGCACGGCTACCTCCCTGCAGCGGGCACCCCAAAGCTGCCGTGTTCACCCCACCCTCAATGCCAACTCCCGATGCACTGGCCGTGCGCCATGTGGGCGCTGGCACCCCACATGAGGACAGGACGGGGCCGGGAGGCTGATCGAGGCCAGTGCCACGCCTCCCATGGCAGCCCTGGGAATGGTCATGGGCCTCGTTTTCATGAGGAAGAAACGACAGCCAGACGTGGGTCACTTGTCCAGAGCCTCAGGCTGGGAAGGGCTGAGTGGGCCGGGTGCAGGCCTCTCCCCAGAGGCCCGGTGCTCAGCTGTTAGATTAGGACCCTCGGGCCTACAGAGAGGCCAGGGGAAGCAACAGGACGCCCACCCCTGGGCGTACAGAGCAGAGTTCCCAGAAGCACCAGCCCGTCATGGTCAAGGACACCCATAATTGCTCCCGGAGCCCCACGGGCAACGGAGGGAGGCTGGTCACCCAGGAAAGTGGCCACCGCCTGGCTGGTCTTCGCCATGCTCATCTCCAGGACGTAGTCGGCGTGCGTGCTGAACCCCAGCAGGCTGGACTTCTGGGCCCGGAGGGTCACTAGCTCCTTGAGGATGGCAGAGTTCTCCTGCAACCAACAAGCGACCAGGCCCATGGGCGACGGGTGTCGTCCCCACACAGGGCTCTCAGGCCTCTGGGCGGTCCACCCGGCCAACCAAGCTCGTGGAGTCAACACAAAACGACATCCGTCTGATTCGTTTACGAGGAGACAGAGGCCGTTCAGAGGACAGAATCCTCCTGCCAACACGATCGGTCCACAGAAAATGAACTACAACCCGGAGTAGCCTGGAGAGCCTCCGGGCAGACGACGGCACTCGGGGCTGGCGGCCAGCAGTGCGGTCACCACTCTGCCCCGGGTCAAGTATCGGCCAGGATGGGGAGGGCGAGGGGATGCCCGCCCCTCTCCAGTCCAGGGCAGCCAAGGGCCTTGGCCCAGGGTCTCGACAGTCTAAGCAGGAAGCAGCACACCCCACCGGACCCCGAGCTCCTGGCTCCTGGGCGAGGCCCCCAGTGGCCCGCTCTGGACGAGGCACACTCCGGCTTGTGTGCGCTGCCTGTTCCAAGGCCACATCTAGGATCCGGGTATGGTTGGGGTGTAGTCTGCCTTCAGTCCCCGGACGTGGAGGGCCCAGGACTTCACTGCCTGCGTCTCATGTCACCCTGTGACCTCCAGCTGGTGATTCCTCTCTGCCAGCCCCGAGCACCAGTGTCCACAGAGGACGAAGGGGGCCCCTCCCACTGCCCCCACCTGCTCCTATTCGGGCCACGTTGGGGTGGGACACGAACACATGTGCCCATGCGGGATGGACATCTGAAGCCACGCCCGGGTCAGAGCCAGTCTGCGGGGTGTCTCCAGGGGCAACCGCACTCGCTGAGGGCCTCGCCTGTCACTGGACCTGGCCTGGCGTATACTGGGAGACTCGCGGCACTGAGCCAACGGGACAGGCCCCACCCTCCAAGGCCCCGACAGGAAGAGGCCCGGCGATCCCTCACCTCCTTGCACCGACAGTTGAAGGCCGCCTCCACCTTCCTTCTGGTCTCGGGCACGTGGCATTTCTTCAGGAGGGGAAAATAGTGAGGGTACTTGAGGGTGACTTTGAACTTCTCGTTGTCAGTCTTTTCCAGGGAGTTCAGGAAGTCCTCAGGGAGTCCTCCTTTGGGAATGAAACCAGGAGCTTTAACAGAGCAGCGCACAGCCGGGGCTGCAGGGGTGGGCTGGGCACGGGAGCTGGCGGGAGCGCCAGGCCCGCCCCCCTGCACTCAGTGACTCCGGCCACCCGCCTCCAGGCCCAAACCCCAAGGGGCAGACGTGAGGACTCTCCCGCCTTGGGGACCTGCTACCATCTGCATCGGAACTCCCATGGGGGCAAGAGCTACATCTGCCTGGACCCTGGACGGCATGGGCCTTCCAGGGCTGCGTCTCCTCCTGTGTCCTTTCTCGGTAAATGGCACCACGGTGGACACAACCTGCCCAGCAGCCCTGCCTGCGCCCCCGCTGGACAGTGCCAGTGCCCCGTCCCAGCAGCCCAGCACTGCGACTGGCCCCGCTCCTGGCCCAGCCACCCACAAGAGACCCGCGTGCATCAGCCTCAGCCTGAGCCCACCGGGGGCTCCTGCCTCGCGGGGGAAGGGCAGAATGAGCCTGAGTGTCCTGTGTCAGAAAGGGGACTACCAGGGACATGCCAAACTAGAAGGAGCCCTCGAGGGCGAACAAGGGCAGTCTCAGCATCAAATACGTGAGGACAGCGGTGGATTCACCCACTAAATAAAACAGGCCCTGCAGGCCACACCGATGCAAATGGATGAATCAACAAATACACGGAGGCAAGAGAAAAGCTCTGACCTACGAGGTAAAGCCAACTGACAAATGGACAGAGAACGAGGGAGTTGCTTGTCTCTACAGCTCGTGGGTACAAATGTGCTGAGTAGGGTCTTAACGCTTCTCGCAAAAAATTATCGATCGTGAAGGGAAGACTGGCAACGTGACAATGGAGACACCTGATAGAGAATCACCTGATCAAGTGATTAAAATCCAGGAATAAAAAGGACATAGAGAGATGTCCTAAGTTAACACCAAAAATCTCTTTTATGATTAGAGCAAAGTGCCACACTTCACTCAGCCAGACCTGTAGACGGAGCCGGGCCCTGCCATCACCCCTCCCCAGCGACCGCAGCATCTGAGGCCGGCTAGAGCATGGCACAGTCGCCTCCTCACGTGCTGGGGATTCAAGCTGCCTGCACGAGAGTCCAGGCCAAAAGCGAGGCCCCCGGGCTGGACAAACCAATGGCAAAGCAGGACCATGGCCAGTGCGGGTGAGCAGACGCATCTGTGGGATTTGAGACCCAGGATTCCCCTGAGGCCAGGAAACACGTGGGCCATCCTGAGGTGTCGGGAGCCATGCAGGGGGACGGGCTGTCAGGGTCAGGGAACGGAATGAGAACGGGGACGGCAGAGCCCAGCGGGGACGGATCAATAAGCACTTGCTCAGGAAAACACGTGCCCACGGGGTCTCTGGCGCAGCCATCCTGGAGGCCTGGAGCAATGAAGGCCCGGCAAAGGCTGTGGGCCTCACAGAGCCTGGGTCTCAAGGGTTAGGGCCCCACACTGATCACAGAGCTGGGCGGGACACGCAGCCTCATCGGAGGCCCTCGCAGGCTGTATCACAGCCACCAGCCCTCCCCAAGGAAGGATCTAGAATCTTAGGTTCCAAACAGTGAGTGCTCTGAGTACAAAAGCCTCGGCCTGAGGTGGTCTGACACCCAGGAGGCCAGGAGGCCCCGCCCCACTCCACCCTGCGCACCTAGCTCCTCCCGCGTGAAGGGCAGGGAGGTGGTGTCCTCGTTCAGATTCTTGTTGAAGTCGATGCACAGCAGACTCAGCTTCTTCTTGATGCCTTTGATTTTCTGAGGGAGAGAGGGGTCGTGAGGAAGGGGCGTCGCTGTTCAGGCCCCCTGGGTCAGGCCCCCCCCATAGAAGAGGCGGAAGGTGGGACGAGCGAGTTTGCAGCCCGAGCTCCTGCCTGCTGCACTGAGCGGCCTCGGGACCCGGGGCCCCTGGGAGCTCTGCGGGTCCTCCTAGTCAGGAGCCCCCACGTCTGCAGCCTAAGCTCTGGGCACCCTAACACAGCTCGGCTTTTGTCCCTTCGGGGTATAAATCTAGTTTTCGGAAACGGTTAACAATGGATGCAGATCTGGGGGAGGGGGCAAGACGGGGACACACAGGACAGGAACTGCCTGGGTGAGGGTGAGCCTGTCAGGGGCCCAGGGCTGCCCGCCCAACGGGGTGGAGGCAGACGCCCCGCTGGGTAAGCACGGCACCGGGATGGCGCCCTCCCAGCGCCAGTTTCCGGCTGGAGGACAGGAGACGCCATCTGTGATCCTGTGACACCATAAAAGTACGTATTCGGTCTGGGCCCCCATTCCTGGCGCACGGCTCCCACAGCCTTTGGAATTCGCTAAGTGCAAAAGCAACTGAAGAAGCTCTAGGGAGAAGGTGACAGGAGTCCCTTGCGACTGCACCTGAGTTTGTGTTAATGAGGTGACTCTTGGAAAGCCCTGGCACTTGGCCAGTGATTGGTGACGTAATGAGGCCACCATGAAACCGAGGACAGGCTGTGACCACCACCGGCCGGGCGAGCAGGTGCAGACGCGGGAGAGGGGTGCCCCGGGGAGGGAGGGACGCTCCGCGCCCCGTCCCCACGCTTCGCCCTTGCGTCTCTTCCGGCTGCTGTTCCTGAGTGATCACCTTTCACACTAAACCAGGGATCTAGTGAGTAACATGTTTCTGCGGATTCTGTGAGTCTGTCCGGTAAATGGATCGGACCGGAAGACAGGGGGTTGTGGGAACCTCTGCTTTTCAGCCACTCGGCCAGGAGCACAAGGGACGGCTGGGCCCTGAACCTATGGTGTCTGGCACCACCTAAGTTGAAATGTAGGACACCCAGCCAGTGGCGAAGTTCCTTCCTGTGGCATCACACACACCTAGTGTCAGAAGAGAGTAATGGGGACGGCAAAATGTAATAGGTTGGGGGCGGGGGTGCCTGAGGTGACCTGCACCCCCTGCTCAGCTAAGGGAACCCGTGACCTCAGAGAACTGAGGGCAGAGCAGGTGTGAAGAGAGAGCCGCCGGGCAGACCTCTGGCACGGGGTCCTGGCAGCAGGAAGTGGCATCGGGCCGGGCGCAGGGACACCCCCCACCCCGAGAGCCGCACCCACCTCCTGCGTCTCTTCGGGCAGGTGGAGCCCATTCCTCCGGCCGAGTTTGATCAGCCGCTCCAGGTACCGCCTTGCCTCGGGCCTCAGTGAGTCCTTCTGGACTTTCTCCTAAGACGAGAAAAATCAAAGTTCTGTTTAGAGTGAAAACCGTGACAGAGCCAAATGCCAGGAGCAGTAGGGACTGGCGCGCTCCGATGGCGCCGAGCGCGGCGACGTGGTACAGCTGCTCTGGAAAGCAGTTTGGTGCTTCTGTAGAAAAGTGAACCGTTTCTACAAACAACTGTCCCGCGCCCTGGGCAGAGGACAAAGATGTAGGCGCACACAAAACCGTCCCCGGATGCCCGCTTGCTGGGGGGGCCCAGACGGAGGCTAGCCCGGAGGCCTTTGGCAGGCATATGCTCCCATGGGATACGGGGAGAGGTGACACCTGCTTGTCAGGCTGACTCTGGGTGTGCAAAGCTTGTCAGGCTGACTCTGGGTGTGGGGACAGGTGGGTGACGTGCAGAGGGGACTTCTCGGAATGATTTCTCACACGGCGTGCGAACTTGGGAACAACTCCAATTAAAACAACACCGCCTGAGCATCCCCCGTCCTCCTGAGACCCTCCCCACCACCTGTGCGCCAACCGCACCGCCTGCACTCACCCAGCCCCTCCTGCGCCTCCCCCACCGCCTGCGCCGAAGTGCGCGGCCCGCCCCAGGCGAGGCAGCCACGTGGGCACATTCCAAGGGCCTGAACGAGACGAGAGGCACGAGCCCCATCACCGGCAGTGGAGGCCCTGCTCGCCGTGAAGAGCAGCGGCTGGAGGCAGGACCCACACTCGTGCCGTGTCGCCCAGCGCACGTCAGGCAGCCCCGCTCAGCACACGCGGGAGGCGGGACACCATCCCCGGTGGTGCCCGCAGGTCAATAAAGTGACGTGACATGGCGGGTGCAGGAAAGCGTGAGGAGCCCCAGACTCCCATACTGTCCTCCATTCACCTTCATCGTTTTTTAAATGACTTTTTAACTGGAGTAAAACTGACATGACATAAAGTTTTGCATCGTAACCGCGTCCAAGGGCACAGCTGGGTGGGCGAGGCCCTTCCCGCTGCGCGGCCGCCCCGGCCAGCTCCAGCCCCGTCCTCAGCTTTCTGCCTTCCCAGTCTGATGCGGCCCCGCTCCACTCCCTACCGCCCATGTGCCAGGCCGTGTCCCCACCGTGTCCCCACCTGCAGCCAGACGACCCTCTGGTACACATCCTGCCTCATGCTCATCTCCACGTCGAACTCGGACAGCTTCTTGTCCGCCTCCGTGCTGGCTGTCCGAATGGCCTTGGACGGAGAAACGTGCTGGGGGAAGTCGAGAATATTCCTCTGCACTGAAACAGGGAGGCGACGGGACGGGTGTGAGAATGGGCCCCGGGGGGCAAGTGGCAACTCAGCCATGTTGGTTGATTCATTCGGTGAACATTCTCCACGCGGGGCCCCGAGCTGGGCACTGGGATAAAGAAATGGGCGCTGTCACCCATGTCCTCGGGGACCTCAGTCCAAATGGAAACAGATTCAGCTCACGACACTCCAAGCCAAGAAGGACCGTAACAGAGAAGGATGGCAAGGCTGAGAGAGGCTGGCGGGACTCCACTCTGGAAAAAGAGCCAGGCTGCTGACGGCTGTAGTTCAAAGTCATACGCGGTTGCGTAATGTTAAGGGCGCATTCACACCGTGTCGAACGGAGGAAGTGGGGGGGTGGTGGCTGGGAGAGCACAAGCTCTAACACGTGCTCTTTAACGTGACCCTCACATGAAATGAAAACACACGTCCACACAAAAACCTGTACACACGTGCGCAGTAGCAGGATTCCTACCAGCCACATAGCGAAACAACCCCCACGCCTGTGGACGGATGAGCAGAGACGCACGTGGCCCGGGCACACGGGCAGTGTCACTCAGCCGTGAAAGGGAGGAGGCACTGACACTCGCCACGACACGGATGGACCTTGAACACATTGACGCTCAGTGAGAGACGCCGAACACACAAGGCCACACAGTGTGTGATTCCGCTTATGTGAAACGTCCAGAACAGGCACGTACGTCCACAGGGACAGAGAGTAGGTGAATGGGTGTCGAGGGCTGGGGAGGGGGATAGGGCTTCTTTTGGGGGTGACAAAAACATTCTAAGGTGAGATAATGGGGAGTTGGACACCACTGAAAATACAGTGACGACCCCGGGAACGTAATGCTGTAACCGGGTGGGTCGCACGTACGTGAATCGCATCTTAACAAAGCGATTTTTAAAAAAAGCACGCACTTCGCATTTGGGAGACCTGAATTCAAACTGCACCCTCATGGTTCTGGGCCATGAAATGTCCCCAGGTCGGGTGTGTCTAGCTGCACCACACAGACCTCTGAAGGTGGGGACAAGGACAGACCCGCTCAGCTGACTTGCGTTAAATACTGAGGGGCTCCAGACGAGCCTGACACTGGCTGCCCTAGAAAGAACAGTGACAGAGCCAGCCTCTGGGTTTGGGATTTGCAGGCTGACAGGCGACAGTGACTGCATTGAGTGTGACATCAGAACCGTGCAGAACAGCGCGGCGGGTTTAACCAGGCAGCGGGCCGGGGGAGAGGGGCCCAGAAGAGGCTCCTGTGGTCGGGGAGCAGCCTGACATCCCACGAGCGGAGTGAGAAGAGCTCGAGGCCACGAGGAGAGGGCTTGAGCAAGTCCAAGGCCACAAAGCCGGACAGACAGCTCGGGGAGGGAGAGGGAGGCCGACAGTGCGAGGGACCGAAGGCCACGACCAGGCCTGAATGGCGGCTGCCCGAGGGGGGCGCCACGAGCCAATTTTAGTTTTCTTTAAAACTGCCCAGGCTACTGAGTGGAGACAAATAAAAGGCCACAGGAGCGGGGGTGGGGGTTAGGCCTGGGAGATGAGAATTAGCACCCCTGGACCCTGGAGAGCCTCCCACGAGAGAATTAGGGAGACTGAAGCCCGCCCGCCTGCCCACAGCCGGGGAGGGCGAGGCAGAGGCGGGACGGAGCCTGGCCTGCAGGCCCGGCCCTCGACATGGCGACGCTGGCACACTGAGGCCTCAGGGACACACGGGAGCCCTGCGGTGAGAATTCAGGGGCCCTCCATGGTTCCCAGGAAAACGACTTTTGCTAGAGACCTGCGGTTGGGGGTTTCCTCAGCTTGGGGTGCTCAGTCATGTGACGTCTCTCGGTCTTTTGTCCCCACACCGTCAGGCTCTACAGAAGGGACTCGGGGCACAGGTTTTATATCTGTCTGACCGAGCACCTCGCTCCCCCGACAGGGACCAGACAGGCCCCAAGGAGGAGAGAAGGCTCCAGCTGGGTGGCCATGAGGACAAGCGACGGCAACAGCTTACCCGGGGCACAGGGGGACCACGAGGAGCACAGCAAGGGGCCAAGTTCAGCTCTCAGAGAAAACAAATACCCCCTGGGACACAGAAAGGGGTGGGAAGGGCTCCAGTTTCAAGGTCAGCACCCAAGCTGGCTCTTGGAGCGGGGTGCCATTAGACACGCTGTCCCCTCCGGGCCCTCAGATGACACGCCTGTGAGGTGCCAGGTGGCCAAGTGAGCAGGGCGCGCAGGGGAGGCGGCGGCATCCGCTGGGTGACTTTAACCCCATCAGTGCCTTCGCCCAGCACGGCGCCCAAGGGTGGTTGCTGTCACCCCACGGTCAGGGTCCGAGAGCTCCCTGCCCTGGTCTTACCTGTGTAGGACACCTCCACGTCAGCCAGTGCCTTGAGCGTGCTCTCGTAGGACACGTCCTCGAGCTTCTGGGAGCCCACGCGGTCATACACGCGCTTGGTCTGCTCCATGAGCTCCACCGTCAGCTCCCCGATCTGCTGGGCACTCAGGTCCCACCTCAGGTAGTTCACCACGGGGCAGGGGGCCGCCGTGTCCAGGGCGGCTCCTGCACAGGCTGCACGGAGGAGACAGAGCCCAGGCCGGGCGTCTGCTTCACATCCGGAACGAGGGACAGAGCAGCTGGGGGCGGAGGGAGAGGACCGCCGTGTCCCCTGCAGACGGGCGAGGCCCAGGGCTTTGTGCGGATGCACAGGGTGACCGGTCCTGCAGAGCAGGCGATTCTGCACCTAGGGGACACTGGGTGATGTCCGAGACATCTGGGAAGTGGCTATCGTGGCTGTAGTCTGATGCTATTGCGCTCAGGGGGTGGGGCCAGGGATGCTGCTCAACATGCCACAGTGCCCCGCCAGTTTCCCCCAGAGGGTGACCCGCCACAATGTCAGCAGTGGTGAGGTGCGCGTTCATGTATACCTGCCTTCCTCTCAAAGAATAACTGGATTACGGGGTGCAACCCCTGACCTCCCTGCTGTGACATGTGACACTGGTACCAATTACCTAAAATAAGGGGGATCCTGATCACTGAACACCCCGAGCTCTCAGAGGAGAGACCGTGGTCTGTACAACTTCCAGGTGGGGTTCAGAGTGTAAGCTGTCCTGCGCTCGCCTCCTCGCCAAATTCTCAGACAATTCTCAGCTCTGCATCCCACTCGCCATTTCACGGGTGGGCATCCTGAGGTTTGGAGAGAGCAAGCCTCCTGCCACGATGATCCCACAGCCAGCAAGTGGGGCTCACGCCCACACGGTCTGACTGCCCCGTGCTGCGAACCGGCGCACTGGACTCACCCCACCTCTGCAAATCCGCACATCTGGGCTTCCTGTGCCCATCTCAGGGCTCCACCCTGCACTCAGGATTCAAGTTCAAACTCTTTGTCAGAGTCTACACCATAGGTTGGCAAACCATGGCCTACCTGTTTTCGTACAGACTACGAGCTAAAAGTGACTTCACGTGGGAGGGTGTGTGACCGCCAAGTATAAACCATGTGGCCCTTTCCATACCGGTTTGCTGACCCCTGATCCATATTGTCCAGACTCGGCTGGGTCCTGCACGGCAGGTTAGGCCAGCTGGCTTTGCCAACTGCTCTGCGTCCAGCCGCACTGGCCTTCATTCCCCAGGTCTTCCTGCACGTGGTCCCTGCAGGTGAGTCCTACCTGCCCGTCTTCCTTTCCACATTCCTGTCCCAGAGGCCCACGCCACCGCATCCCTACAGCACCTACAGATCTGGAATGGCTACACCTGCGCCAAATTATTTGTTGAGTTAATGAAGTGGGTTTGGAATGAGTAATGAAGGGGCTGCTCCAGGAAGCCCCCAGCGGTGCCTCATCTTCCCCTTCTGGCACAGTGGGAGTTGAGCTGGGCCAAAGTGGTCCCGGACACCCCTTCTTGGAACACTGGGGGTATCTGCAGGTGCTGCTGACTCGGACCTGTGTTTGGTGTCTCTAGGGAAGGGCCTTATCAACATTAGAGGCTGGGTCATTCTCTGGGGTGAAGTGCTGAGCAGATTCCCTGGCCCCCCACCCACGTAATACCAGGAGCACCCTCAATCATGAAAACCACGGATGTCTCCAGACATCATCCAGTGTACCCTGGGGGGGCACAGTCAGCCCAATCGCCAACCACTGATATACACTAAGAGGAGAAAAAAGGCTTTTAAGTCAGCACAGGTCAGATTTTGTGCCCAGACTGCTGCAAACTTAGGGAAAGTCTGTTTGCAGAGTATTTTGGATTTCAAAACTGCCGAAAAGGGACTGTATGTCTGTATTAAATTCGGTGGTAAAGAAGGGCTCCGGGGCTCGGGGAAGGTGGTCAGAAAAGCCTCCTGGAGGAGCGAGAATCTAAACACTGACCAGGCCTATTCATTCCATAAATATTTACTGACTGACCCGCAGCTAACAATCCTGCAGCAAACACGGGAGACAGCATTCGTGCCTTCCTGAGTCCTCCAGAAGCCTCGGTGTAATTATTATCATTAATACAATTATCACCATCATAGTAACAGACTGGAGAATGAACTGGGGGAGGACATTCCAGGAGGCACCACACAACAACCTGGGCAATCTTCTAAAACCCCTTAAAGAGATCACGTTGCTCTCCTAACGAAAACCCTCCCCTAGCGCCCATTTGCCTTGAAAATAAAAGCTGTGATCTGGCCAGAATGGCTCGTTACTCTCCAAACGCCGTACACTTCTGCCTACCAGCCTTTGCCCTCACAGTTACTGCCACGTGGGCCGTTCCTACCCGAGGCTTTCACGGGACAGCTGCTTCTCCCGCATGGAGCCCATGCTGAAATGCCACCTCCTCTCAGAAGCCCTCCAGGGCTGCCCTCTCTAAAGAAGCGCCACCGGCCGCGGCACTGACCGCTCTCTAAAGCCCTCGCTCGCTTCCTCGCTTGCTGAACGTAGGTATCGGGCTCTGGAACTTCGTCTAGAACTCGTGGTCTCCCCCACAGTCCGCCCCGGGGCCCGACCCGTCCTGAGCAGGTGTAGTTAGTTGGCTGAGGGAGTGAAGCTCCGAAAAGCTAGTTCATTCATTCTGCCACCGAGTGGACCGGGTCTCCGGCTCGCCGAACTCCCCACCCGCCAGGGCTACGGTCACTCAAGGGTCACTCGGCTCCGCTCTTAGGCCCAAGTCACAACCCCAGGAGGCACGAGGGAGCAGGGGGCGCCAGGGTCCGGTGAGCGGGGATGCACCGAGGCGCGGCCGGTACCTGCGGGGGGCTTCATGGCGGGCGGGTGTGCACCGGCGGCCTCTCCCTCCACCTGATCCGCGTCCGGCCGCCTCAGCCGCGGCGGCCAGGAACCTCCGTCCGCTCCGTGGCCACAGCCGTCCGGACTGAGTCGCCCGCCGCCCGCGCGCCGACAGAATGCTGGGAGGGCGCGTGCGCCGGAGGACGGGGCGCGCGCCCGCCTCAGCTCCTCCCACACCCCGGCAAGCTTGCGGAGGCGCGGGCGCGCTCTGCGCATGCGCCCCGCAGCCCTCCCTGCCTGTCATTGGCTCTTGGCGGCGAGGGGGCGGAGCCTTCAGGGTGGAGGAGGGGCGTTTCCACGGAAACCCGCACACACAGGGTTTCCTGAGCCTGGGAGCTTCGGAACGTTAGTGGTTATGTCCGCCAGTATTTCTCCGCCTGGGCTACTAGTCCCCATATTTTGTACTTGCTCCCTTTCCACCTTAAAAAGAACAAACAAAAATCCCAGAAACGAAAGCAATTATCACCGAGAAAGCTTCAGTAAAGAGATCTAGAACTTCAAACAATGGGTGTTTTGGAACAGTGCGGTAACCTGACCTACATGCAGGGTCGTCGGTTAAAACAACAAAATCTTAAAGTGTCTGAGGTACCCGGAAAGAAAAATTTACTAGAAATAAACTCGGGGGAAAAAAACCCCACCTCCTTTATTTCTGTAAATAGGATAAAAAATGAATCGGGAAAAACTTCTGTCAACTTTAGCACTAGTGGTCAGTTGTGAGTCGCCTTAGGGAACTTCTCATCACTCACCCTCTATTAAGCACACCAAGTTTAATTCCATGTCAGTCTTTGTTTTCACTGTTCCCTGTACCTGGAGTGCTTTTCCTTATCCTCCAAATCCACATGTAAGAGTCCCTTCCTAATCATCGCAGCCAATTCACCTCCTCACGACCACGACAGCCTATTTTTTCTTCACAGCGGGGAAGTAATTTATGAGCTAGGTTACTATTTCATAATCTGTCTACCCCAGTACAAGCTAATGAGGGAAAACACTTTGATAGTTTTTACAGTTGGCTTAAGATATTTGCTGGCTACTAAGCACCTGCTGTGAACAATCTCTGTATTCCTTCACACATTGGATGAATGGAAGAATGTATTTGTGGGTGAGTGAGTGGGCGGGTGAATAAATGAACAAAGATAGTGGATAACAGTTGCTCGCATTCAGAGCGCCTGTGACGTTCTAGGCGCCCGAGACCCAAAAGCAACTGCACCACGTGGCCGGCTCAGCACCACGTGAACGGCTCCGCCTACTCCGCCATAGACAGTAGTCAGCCACTGTCCCACCATGCTCCGCTCCATTCCCGCTCTAGAAGACAGTCAGCCCTGATTTCCGGCCTCCATTCGGTCGCAGAGGTCAGTTGCCCTAACGACCAGCTCGTTCACGCCTCTAAATTGCGTCACTTGCCCCCACGCCCGCCGAGATACTTGCCGCGCCTGCGCAGAAGGACAGGCCGAGCCGGACGGCGTCTTCCGCGCAGGCGCGGCGCTCGGGGGGCGGGGCCGGGAGCGCCGCGGTGCGCAGGCGCAGCCGTCGGTGGGTCGGGGTTCGGCCGCTTGAGAGGTGAGTGGGGGGCTCGGCGCTGAGCCAGGCGAGTCTGGAGGTCCACTGCTCGGAGTTCCCGGGGCTCCAGGGCCCATAAGGGGAGGTTAGGCTGGGGCTGGGGCCGCCGCTATCCATGGGGTACTGTGAGGGGGCGGCGCGTAGGGGAAACTGAGGCCAGGCGGCGTCGAGCGGGCCCTTGCTGGCCCCGGCTTCCTCGTTAGGACCCCAGACTCCGGAAATACTGGTTCTCAGGCCTGTGGGTGGACAACAGGACGTAGAAGCGCCCTCGCTCGCTGGGTGTCCGTTGCTCCCCAGAAACACGGTTCCTTTGAATCGGGGGCTTCTATTCGTGGTGTTCTCATCGGGGTTCCCGTCGCAGCGCCGACGCTCTCCACCTGGGGGACCTTGACCAGCCTCTCGATTTCTCAGAGCCTCAGTTTTGCCCTCTGCAAAAGGGGAGTCGTCACGGTCCCTTCCCCGGGGATCGGGGGAGGGTTCAAGCCTTAGAGCCCAGTGAAAGCCCAGAGGGGTCATCAGTCAGTCTCACTTGACACGTAGGGTCTTCGGGAGAAATCTGGTCTCGAGGACCTTCGCCACCACCTCTGACTGGCCGCGTGAGCTTGGGCCAGTCGCTTTTCCTCTCTGAGCATCATTTTGTGTGTGCAGTGGGGACTGTAGACACACGTGCCTGCTAGGGTCATTGTGAGGTTGAATACTCTAGAGCATTTTCCAGTGAGGTTCCTGGTGCTTGTTAAGAGCTCAGTGGATGATGGCTGGTTTTGTGATTTGATGTCAGAAAATGTGTGTATCCCCTGCATCTGGGAGTGAGTGACGTTCCTGTTTTGTGTCGTTTCCGCGATTATTTTTTAGGTTGTTTTTCCTCTCCCTAGACCAGTGGTTTTGTTCCCTCTAGAAGACATTGGGCGATGGGTCGTCTGTGGTTATCGTGACTGGGGGGAGGGGGCCCAGGGATGCTACTCAACACCCCACAGGGCCCAGGATGCCCTCCAGAGAATGGATGGGCCGTGAATGTCAGCAGTCCCAAAGTTAAACCCTGCCCTAGACTAGCGGTTCTTCACCAGCAGGAGCTCTTCAGGGAGAGGGGGAAGTGAACCCCCAAAACCACATGCAAGGTTTTGATTGCACACCCAGTTTCGTCGGGAGAGGAAAGGGTACTTTGGAGCTTAAGCTCTGGGCCTGGGTTCAAAACTCCTAATTTGTGTCGTCTTAACCTGGTGACCTTATCTTTCTAAGCCTCGGTTTTTCCTTCTGGAGAATGGGGTTTCTGTGAAGCAATCCAGGGTCTCGCCTGGCCGCGATCAGGGAAGCACATCCAGCTGCAGCCTGTTTTAGTAAGTGAAGTTTCGTGGAAACAGCCAGGCCCAATCACACTCACCTCATGTGAGTCGCTGCCACAGGGACCTTTCCGCCTGCAAGATTGAAGAAATTTACTCTGGCGCTTCTCAGAAAATGTTGGCTGGCTCCTGAAATAAGCCATCGCGTGTACAACGCTTAGCTCAGGGCCCGGAATGTCCTTGGCGCTCTGGGGGTTTCACCTGCTCGTCACAATTCAGTTCTTCTGGAAGGGTGAGCGGCTCTAGGTGGGGTTAAAACCCGGCCCCCGGGCTGTGTACAATCCCACTGGATCCTGCTTATTTTTTTGCCAAGAGCCAGCACTGGCTGAGGCGCAGAGCACCCGGCGAGGCCGAAGGCATAAAGGGGACTGTGAGTAGGGAAGCGAGACCAAAACTCTAATGGGGAAACGACCCAAAGAGAGTGACTTCCCCGAGGGGCCCGGGTGTGTGGCTCCGAATCGGACAGTGACCTCTTGTTTTCCTGAGTCCACACAGATCAAACGCCCCCAAGCACTGGGGTTCGAAGGAAGATGATCTGTCCAATGGCTCCCAGTCTGCTGGGGTGCCACACTGGGGCTCTGCGGGAAGATGAGGGAGTCCCGGTCTGTCTCAGGAGGTGGCCTTGCAGCTCGATGGTGAAGGGGGAGTGAGTTTCCCCGACGGGTCGGAGGAAAGGTGAGCAGCAGTTTTGATCAGAGCACAGAGGGTTTGGATGGGCCCAGCAGGTGACATGCCATGTGGCAAGGGGCCGTGTGCTCACACTCGTGGTGTTTCAGGGCGCTATCGAGGGTTTGTAGGCATACAGGGCATCCTGGCGTCATTTTGGAAGAAAACAGGGCCGCACTTTGGGGGGTGCGCTCAAACCCGAGTTCTAACTTTGGGGCAGCATTTCTAGGGTACCTGAGGGGTCCTAGGTTGGTGGGGAAGGAGCTCCGCCCCAGCTTGTGGGCACTGTGTCTGTGACAGGGCTGTGGATTCGGAGGCGGGACGAGCACCCACAGAAGGGGCGGGCCGTCCTTCAGAAAGCAGGTGCTTCTCCCTGGGGTGTGGGGGGCGGGTTACTAGTTTTTAGTAAGGTGTGCCGTTTTTCCCTTTTGAATGGTCAGTTCTGGGCAGGGAAATAAAAGGACTAGAGACTAACATTTTTTTTTTAATGATAAAATGATAAGGTAGACCGGACGCTGGAAGGGATTCTGAAGGCACCAAAGAGGGGCAGGCTCAGGACGCCCGCGGGCCACAGGGCCAGCGTCCGCCCACCCTCCCCAGGCTCAGCCCACACCCTGCGCCCCGGGCGGGCCTTCCGAGAGCACACACAGCTCTCCCTGTTCAGAGAGACAGTAGGCCTTTGAGAATGTCGTCCAGCAGCCAAGGCCCTGCCCGTTGTGATTGTTCCAAGGGATGCCGGCGCCGTCACGGTGTGAGGGTGGGCCCGGCTCTGGGGAGCAGAGGTTTGTCCATCTCAAGCCCCACGTGCAGCACAGGTGCGCCAGCCGGTCCGCCCTCCGCTCCGGCCGTCTTGGCTGGCGCGAGAAGCCGCAGTTTCCAAGGACCACCCGGTCGAGCACCGTGCCGGGTCGGCCGCTGCCGCTGTCCCTTTTCTGTACTTCTGAAACCCAAATTCTCAGCAAACGGGAGACTTCTGAAAGCTTGCAGCAAAGTCATTTGGCCAGAAAATCTGACTCGTGCTGACCTAGAGCCTGTACTTTTCCCATGAAGCGTCTGTTGGTGATTTTCACCTGGGGATGGTCTAGCCATCTGTGGTTGTCACCAGTGGGGTTCCTGGCATCAAGTGGGCGGGGCCAGGAAGGCTGCCCAACGCCCCACAGAGAACAGCCCGTCTCAGCATCACAGTGCCAAGGGGGGACCCTGCATTCATTATTTGGAAAAATGTTGAATATGATCCCTACTCACCTAGACACCAGAATAAGTCCCCGATGGTCGGACGGTCACTCCAGGGGACCCCAGCGTGCGAGTCGCCTCTCCCCTGCCACTCAGGCTGCATACTTAAATGCATGCAGCCCCCTGGCACCTCTGCAGGTCAGGCGGTCCTGGGGGTCAGTGGGACCCCTTAACCCAGGGTCTCACCTGGGGTAATCCTGCCCC
>NW_006429782.1:1528543-1533166 GCF_000325575.1 Pteropus alecto | reverse complement strand
TGCCGCACTTTGGGGGGGGCGCGCAAACCCGAGTTCTAACTTTGGGGCAGCATTTCTAGGGTCCCTGAGGGGTCCTAGGTTGGTGGGGAAGGAGCTCCGCCCCAGCTTGCGGGCACTGTGTCTGTGACAGGGCTGTGGATTCGGAGGCGGGACGAGCACCCACAGAAGGGGCGGGCCGTCCTTCAGAAAGCAGGTGCTTCTCCCTGGGGTGTGGGGGGCGGGTTACTAGTTTTTAGTAAGGTGTGCCGTTTTTCCCTTTTGAATGGTCAGTTCTGGGCAGGGAAATAAAAGGACTAGAGACTAACATTTTTTTTTTAATGATAAAATGATAAGGTAGACCGGACGCTGGAAGGGATTCTGAAGGCACCAAAGAGGGGCAGGCTCAGGACGCCCGCGGGCCACAGGGCCAGCGTCCGCCCACCCTCCCCAGGCTCGGCCCACACCCTGCGCCCCGGGCGGGCCTTCCGAGAGCACACACAGCTCTCCCTGTTCAGAGAGACAGTAGGCCTTTGAGAATGTCGTCCAGCAGCCAAGGCCCTGCCCGTTGTGATTGTTCCAAGGGATGCCGGCGCCGTCACGGTGTGAGGGTGGGCCCGGCTCTGGGGAGCAGAGGTTTCTCCATCTCAGAAGCCCCACGTGCAGCACAGGTGCGCCAGCCGGTCCGCCCTCCGCTCTGGCCGTCTTGGCTGGCGCAAGAAGCCGCAGTTTCCAAGGACCACCTGGTCGAGCACCGTGCCGGGTCAGCCGCTGCCACTGTCCCTTTTCTGTACTTCTGAAACCCAAATTTTCAGCAAACGGGAGACTTCTGAAAGCTTGCAGCAAAGTCATTTGGCCAGAAAATCTGACTCGTGCTGACCTAGAGCCTGTACTTTTCCCATGAAGCGTCTGTTGGTGATTTTCACCTGGGGATGGTCTAGCCATCTGTGGTTGTCACCAGTGGGGTTCCTGGCATCAAGTGGGCGGGGCCAGGAAGGCTGCCCAACGCCCCACAGAGAACAGCCCGTCTCAGCATCACAGTGCCAAGGGGGGACCCTGCATTCATTATTTGGAAAAATGTTGAATATGATCCCTACTCACCTAGACACCAGAATAAGTCCCCGATGGTCGGACGGTCACTCCAGGGGACCCCAGCGTGCGAGTCGCCTCTCCCCTGCCACTCAGGCTGCATACTTAAATGCATGCAGCCCCCTGGCACCTCTGCAGGTCAGGTGGTCCTGGGGGTCAGTGGGACCCCTTAACCCAGGGTCTCACCTGGGGTACTCCTGTCCCCTGCACTCTGCTCCCAGGGACAATAGGTAGATGCTAGGACGCTGTCACCACCCCCTGTGCACAGCAAAGTCCCTCACACAGAGAATGAGCCACATTGCAAAAGTGCCTGCGTGGGAACCCCGTACTAGGCCACTGAATTTTCCCAACAGCCTGTGAAGACGCCTCTGTTATCCCGTCTACAGAGGAGAAGAGTGAGGGCATTGGCTGGGATTCTTCCAGATGTCACACGGGGACAGGGAAGATGATGTGCAGCTGGCCTCAGGCAGAAATGGCTGCGCCTTAGGCATCATGACTTCAGACCTCGTCCTCAGGGAAATGGACGTCCCTCCCCATCATCCGTACCCCAGGCCCAGGGCAGGCTCCAGGGGGGCCTCGACTTGTTGACACTCAGTGTGTCACACAGGGGGCCAACTTTTGGGAATAGCATCAGTAGCCCAGTAGATGCCTACCCGGCAGGAGTGCAAGCTTATACTAGAGGGCAGGTGAGAGTTGCCACAGGTTAGTTCACTGGGAACAGCATGAGCAAAGGCCCTGGGGCACCAAGGGCCAGGGACATTGGAATATCCGAAAGCGTGCCACCAATGAGTGTGACTTTGTTTTTCTGGTTCCTAAACCCTCAGTGACCCCTCGGGAATCACATCCTCCAGTCTCAGCTCAGTCCGGGAGGGCAGAAAATAGATATGCTGACATTTGGGTCTCCTGGGAGGAGAAGAGACCACACACACACCACAAAGGCCAGCGCGGACCTTGTGTGAGCCAGTGCTGGCTCCAGAGGGTCCAGCAGGGGAACCGTACTCAGCAGTGGTGCCAGAATGCTCGGAAGGAGCCCAGCAGCTCAGCGAGTGCGCTCACCTTGCCACCTGTCTGAACCTCTGACCCACTGTGTAAGACCTGGCACACCTCCATCCAGGTTGCCCTCAGTGATTCGAGGGGAGGGCGTCAGCAAACATAAAGGCCCAGGTGGTAGATGCTGTCAGCTTTGGGGACCACGAGGCCAAATCAGAGATGCTACCTGGGCACTTAGAGGACGCAGGAACGTAAAAGCCGTTCTCAGCTAAGCAGGCAGCTGCCCGGATATGGCACTTGACTGGTGATTGAGAACAAACTGCAAAAGGATCAGCATCTTGGGATCTCAAAGGGTCACTTCCTAAGGACAGGACCTTTAAAAACAATTTTTTTTTAATTATAGTAAAATCCCACAACATAAAATCGACCACCCTAACTCCCGTCCAGTGGCCTTAGGCACACTCACAAGTCGTGCAGCTATCCCCAGCGTCCACCTCCAGGACTTTGTCATCGTCCCATGCTGACACTCTGTCCCCATTACACACACACTCCCCCTGGCTCCGCCGCCTACTCCATGTCTCTGAATCTGACTCCCCGGGAACCTCCTGTGAGTGGGGTCACACGGGACGTGTCCTGTGTCTGGCTTATGTCACTGAGCATAATGTCCTCCAGGTCCACTCGCGCTGCTGCGGGTGTCAGGATGCCAGTCCTTTTCAGGGCTGAGTGACATTCCCGCGTGTGGCTGGACCGGGTTCCGTTTATCCGTCATCCGTCCGTGGGCACTGGGCTGTGTCCACCTTTGAGTCAGAACATGTCTGTAAAGCGAAAGCGTTCTCGACGTTGTGGGCCGCATGCATGTCTCCTTGGCGTGGAGGCCACAGACTGGCCGGCTGCCCTGGGGACCCTCCGGCTGGGAGGTCGCCTCACCTTTGGGGCTCCACCGTTTTCAAACAGGCGGGTTGTAGTGGTCCTCTGTGTGTCGCACCCAAGAGCCTCTGGATCTGGTACTGGCCGTTTGTCCTCTGGGCTCTGGCACCTTCTGGTTCCAGGGACACTCTCAGGCCCAAGGCACTTGTGTGGCTCAGGCTCGTTGTGTCCAGAAGTGGAGGCGGGAAGCCCCTCGCCGTCCCCGCCGTCCCCAAAGAGCTTTCCAAGGCGGCCGTAGCTCCCCGTCTGGCCATGCAAAGCACAGCTGTGTCAAGTTTTTCCCTTTTAACAAATCAAGATATAATTCATGTTCCGTGAAAATCAGTAGATTTTAGCAAATTCAGAGTTGTGCAGCCATCACCAGCAGTTCCAGAACATTCTGTCGCCACTTCCTGTCTGTGGGTGAGGCCTCATGTGTCCCGCTGCTCCCACTCCCTTTTTTAAGAAGCAGTTGTCGGTGAGAATCGTTCCCTGTGAATGGGAGACAGGCTGAGCGGGTGGCCGGCGTCACTCGCCTCGACCAACCTTGGGATGCCACCAGGTGCTGGCATCAGCCCAGTCTGCCGTCGGCCAGCTCGTAAAGCCTGGGGTAGGGACCTGCTCTTCTCATCTCTGGCCAGAGGCGAGTTAACGAAAATACTCTCAGGTGGCCCGTTTCTTGGCGTCTTGGGGTGCGGGCTGCTCACCCCACCGGAGATGTCTCGGGGGGCCAGCATGCTTCACGCCATGGCTCCCAGCTTGCCAGGTGGATGCCAGAGGCCTTGGGCAGCACGTGGGTCCCCATCCTGCACCTGTTTCCTCTCTAAAGGGGAGTGACAGTGCCCTCAGGGGTCGCTCTGTGGTGGGAGCAGGGTGTGCCATGCGTCACAGGCCCTTGGGCAGCAGACCGCTCATTTATCCCTCCAATAGGCGGGTACTGAGGCCTGTCGTGCTTTATGGGGGGCTGTTGTGGGTACTATGGGAGGTTGAGCAACACTCCTGGCTCCTCCCCCTCAATGCCCCCGGCACCCCGAGCATGACAACCACAGACGGGCCCAGTGTTCCCAGGGGCAGGGTCACTCTTGGCCTGGGAGTACGGCATGTTGCAGAGGAGCCTGGAGGCAGCCCTGCGGTGGCCTGGAAAGGGACTGCGCCCCATGGGGCCTTTCAGTCTGCTCGCCCCTCCCCCCCATGACACCTGTCTGACCCCTCATGTCCCTTGGAGGCATCAGGACTTGGACACTCAGAGTTCACAGACCTACAGGGCTCCAACCCATGTGAGGTGGCCCCTTGAGTCCCTGGGGACTCCATGACACCCCTCCCCACGCAGCTGGTGAAAGGGTGATGACTGCCAGGCCCACAGCCACGTCCTCAGTGAGAGCAAGGAGGCAGGACTGCCCGGGCGCTCTGCCCGCCTGCACGCCTGAGGGCAGGGGTGCTGTCTGGGGAGTGGGGCACCCCCTGCGGGGGCCTGTCCCACGCTCACGCCCGGCTGGGATCTGCAGCTCCTGGAACCCCGCGTTGTCTCCACCCATCCCAAGATGGATAACAAGAAGCGCCTGGCCTACGCCATCATCCGCTTCCTGCACGACCAGCTGCGGCACGGCGGGCTCTCATCCGACGCCCAGGAAAGCTTGGAAGGTGCGTCGGCCTCCTGCCCCA
>NW_006429782.1:1526222-1528303 GCF_000325575.1 Pteropus alecto | reverse complement strand
CCACAGCTGTCCCCCTCCATCCCCCACCTTTCTCCCATCGGTGCATAGGCCCACCCCAGGGCTGGTGTGGCAGGCCAGCACACTTGGCCAGCCATGTCCTCATTTCACAGGCAAGGCCACCGAGCCCCGGGCAGGTACAGGCCTGAGCTCCCCACCGTCTCCTAGCCCAGCCCCCCCCACCAACCACATGGTGCATCCCCTCGGTCAGTCAGGCCGAGGAGGGGACAGGCGCTGGTGTCCTGGGTCTCTGGGCTGTTCTGTCCCACGTGCCATTGGTCCAGCTGTGAAGATTGCAGGGATCTGGCCTCGAGCTCCAGGTTACGGCCGGGTTCCTGGGAGGCCTGGCACCGTGTCCCTGGTGTCTTACCCACACCTGGTGCTCCAGGCTGGGCTCAGCCACCCCCCCTCGCTGGGCGGCCCCAGCGTTGTGACCCCACAGAGAGCCTTGATGTCACCACCTGAGCCTCTCTGGGCGGGGACAGCGTCTTGGCCCACACTTCCTGCTCACAGGGCTGGAGGGCATGTCCGGGTCCTGACGGAGGAGCCCACGCCAGCCCTGGGGCACGCGCTGCACGGTGCCTCTGCCAGCTCGCGTGACGGACACCGAGCGCAAGCCCTGCCCCGAGCCCCACCGTCGACACGGGGTGCACTCAGGAGAATTCCCCCTTCGCCCTCGCAGTTGCGATCCAGTGCCTGGAGACCGCTTTCGGGGTGACGGTGGAAGACCGTGACCTCGCGCTCCCTCAGACTCTCCCGGAGATATTTGAAGCTGCCGCCATGGGCAAGGTGAGCTGCTGGTTGCCTGTGCCGCCATGATGAGGCCTGCGTGTCCCTTGGGCCAGGGGGGTGGGGCCCTTGGGTGGCTCAGGGTGCCGGAAGTGGAGGGCGAGGAGGACAGCAGGACTGCCATCTTCCCTTTCCGTCCAGGAGATGCCGCAGCACCGGGACCCAGAGCGAACCCCGCCGTCGGAAGAGGATTCAGCCGAGGCGGAGCGCCTCAAAACCGAAGGTAGGACATGAGCTCTCCCCCAACACCAGGACCCAGGGCCGCGGGGCTGAGGCAGGCCGTCCCCACTCTGTGGCCCCAGGTGGGTGCTGTCACACCTCGGCTGGCAGGCCAGTCTCTCGGGGGTGCCGAGAGGCTTCCATGAACACAGACACGTGGACGTGAAGAAATCAATCTTCTCACCCAAGGGGCCACATAAGTGGTGCAGCCGCTATGTTAAACACAGTGACCACTCGTGGGCCCAGGGGACACTCAAACGCACCCACAGACGTGCTTGTACTGGAATGCTCATGGCGGCACAATTCCCAGTGTAAACCACCCAGGTGTCCACACGCATGTCCACCCACACGGGGGTGTATCCCTCGGCCATGAAGAGGGCGGAGGGGCTGACACTCGCCATGACGTGGACGGACCTGAACACATGACGGTCAGTGAGAGACGCCGGACACACAAGACCACACAGTGTGATTCTATTTACGTGACGTGTGTAGAACAGACACACTCACAGAAGGGAAGTGGGTGCATGGTTGTTACGAGATGGGGAGGGTGACTGCTCGTGGGGACGGGGTTCCTTTTTGGGGTGACAGTATGTTTTGGAAAGAGGGGTGATGGTTGCACATCTGACTATACTTAAACAGCGCTTGGCTGTGCATTTTCAAAGGGTGACTTTTGTGGTACATGAATTACGTGTCGTTAAATTGCGCTGTTTCTGGGGAAAGATGCAAAAGTGACAGCATTTGAGACTTATGTTCCTGGACATCAGGACCGAAGCTGTGGCAGCCTCCGTCACTGAGCGCCGGCTCCGGCTCTCAACCGAAACCGCACCCTCCCCCTCGCGCCAGGGTGCTGCATCCTGCCCCCTGAAATCATGGACCTTCAGCTAGCCTGGGAGCGCTGCGGCCGACGCCTCAGCCCGGTGCTCTCGTGCGAGCAGCCTGTGTACGTTTTTCTTTCTGTTCAGGAAACGAGCAGATGAAGGTGGAGAACTTCGAGGCCGCCGTGCACTTCTACGGGAAAGCCATCGAGCTCAACCCCGCGAACGCCGTCTACTTCTGTAACAGGTACGTGCCGGGAC
>NW_006429782.1:1511223-1524719 GCF_000325575.1 Pteropus alecto | reverse complement strand
GGAACACTGTGTCACGTTCACCAGCTTGGTAGAAAGGACAGACGAAGAGACACATGGGCAGTGTGCAGAGGGGTCCTGGGAGCAGGGACTCGGTCCCTGTGGAGTCGGGGCGTACCGCCCTCCTTGCACGTGGCTGCATCACCCTCTAGGTGTGATCAAAGGGGGTTGTTAAAATTGTCAAAGGACATACCTGTGACTCAGGAAGTTGGAGGATTGTCGTAGCTCTGTGCCAGGAACAGGGACAAGGACCAAACACACACACTTCTATCTGCGTCCCCCCCTCCGCCACCTCGAGCACCCACCTTTGGGCCTTCAGAGCCCTTGGTGCTGGTCCCACCAAGGCCCCAGTTCCTGAGCGTCTGCATTCTCTTCATTGCCCGTCTTCTCAGCCCCTCCCCGGCCCCCTCTTCTGTCCCCTCCGCCGAGCCCACATGTAGGACGAGGGTGTGGACACAGAGACAGTGTGGGGGTGAGGGGCACACAGCTCTTGGGTCCCCTCCCCACGTCCCTGGCCTCCCCCCAGCCTGGCGCTGTCCAGCTTGAACAAGCACACAGAGGCCGTGGTCTACTACAAGAAGGCCCTGGAGCTGGACCCCGACAACGAGACGTACAAGTCCAACCTCAAGATAGCGGAGCTGAAGCTGAGGGAGGCGCCCAGTCCCGTGAGTCACCCCTGGGAATGAGGGCTGTGCTTCTGGTGGAGAGGCAGGGCACAAACCAGGCCGACACTTGGGGCCACACGGGGAAGTGCCACAGTGGGCAGGAGGTGAGGGGTCTAGAGCTGTTATTCGTGGCCACTGAAAAGCAGGGGAGGTCTAGGGCTGGCTGGCGTGTTCAACCCCAGGGGCTCTGGGACGGGGCTGACCCCAGAAGTCTGGCAACTGGCCTGCGGTGACCAGTGCAGAGGGACGGGCCCGGGGCATGTGAGCCTCGGAGGCAGGGCTAGGGTGGGCTCGGGGTTGACTGTTTTGCATTTGGAAGGTGCACTCCTGGACCAGTTGGTGACCATCCCTAGGAGTTGGTCACCCGGGGTGGGGCTGTCCCTCCAGGGTCCACAAGGCCCAGGAGTCAGCATTGGAAAACGAAGGGTGGGCTCACACTGCTCGTCCCAGGTGATGGGCAGCGGGTTCGTGCACAGAGCCCGCCGCCCAGGCTGAGACTGTCTGTCTGAGCTCCAGACGGCCCCGCGGGCGTACGGCTTGGTTCTCAGTGTCAGTGTCACAGTCCTGTGTTCAGTGCCACTCACTGGCACTTTCCTTATCCCCACAGACGGGCGGGGCCGGCAGCTTCGACATCGCAGGCTTGCTGAACAACCCCAGCTTCATGAGCATGGTGCGTGTCCCCGCCACCGCCGGGCCTGTCACATGCCAGGGCCACCGACGCGGCCCCGCAGACACGGGCCGGGTCCCTCTGTGGGGGCATCCTGGTACTGCCGGGGGCTGACCTGAATGCCTCACTCCCACCTACTTGATGCTAGGAACAGCTCCAGAGTGACAACCACAGATGTCCCAGATCTCGCGAGTCCCCTGGGGGCAAAATGGCCCCAAGTGAGACACCCCCCCTCCCATCCGCCAGTATCGAGCACAGAGGACAAACATCCCAGTCCTGTCTCCCAACTGAATGACCCGAGAAGGCCCCATCCCCTCCCCCAGCCTGGTTTCCTTGCAGGGGACAGTGGCAGTAATAAGGCCACATCTGTTGCCCTAGGTTAAGAAGAGACAGTGGCACGCGTGTGGCCCCGAGGCGGGAGAGCAGCCTTCCAGTGCCAGAGGCTGAAGCTCAGAGGCGCCCATCCTTTGAGAGCAGCCCCTGTGCACACGCGTGCCCAGGTCTTCCTGGGTGGCCGCACTCTGCCTGAGGCTGCGCTGCTGGCGCACGGGGCCTCGGGCACAGGGTCTCAAACTGTCAGGAGGAGAACACAGCGGAACCCGCTGTGCTCACATCACATCCTCACTGCAGCAAGGAGCGTGTCACCTCCTAGGGGGCCGGGGTCGCGCCTTCATTGCAGGCCTAGGCCTCCGCAAAAGCACAGGGCAAAAGCACAGGGCAGATGGACACGGTCTCTCCAGGGGGCGTCAGTCACGCCTTCGACCTCGCCCCCCGGGTCAGCCGCTGCCGGCACTGCCGGGCCGTGCATCTGCGTGTCCACAATGGCTCCAGCACTGCGGGGTTGGGCCAGAGGGTGGCCGAGTGCCAACTCCTTGCGGGTATTAGGCGGCCCTGCCGTTCCTACCCGTCCGCTCTGCCTGGGGCCTGAGGAGATGTCCTAGTGGGGAGGTGACTGCACCAAGTCCCCGTGCCGCGTCATTCATTGTGGGGCGGGGGCCGGCCTGGCTCTCCTGTCACGCTCAGTGGCCAAGACAGAGTCTGTCTACCGGGTGAATCCTAGTGGCCCCCAGAAGCGACGAGGTGCCCAGAGCCTTAAAGCAAGGCCCCAGGCCAATCACAGTGGGGAGACGCGTGGTGGGGAGAGCGTGGGGGGTGGCTCGCAGGGAGGTGTTGGCCACCACACGCCGGCAGCCACCCTGACGACTGGTTCTTCCCCAGGCTTCCAATCTGATGAACAACCCCCAAGTCCAGCAGCTGTAAGTGGCAGCCTCGTCCCTGGGTCTCGTGCTTGTGTCTCTTTGCCGTGTAATCTTTACCATTGTCACCGTTTCGGTTGCAACTCAGCAGCCCTGAGCTTTCACAGTGTCATGCAGCACCACCACCTAGTTCCAGAACATTCCATCGCCCCTGAAAGAGCCCTGTCTTCATTGTAGTGATCTCCTTCCCACACCTGACAACCCTCTCCCACTGTTCCCGGGGCGTACTTGTTTTGGCCATCTTACGTAAATGGGGTCATACGCTGTGTGGCCTTTTGTGTCACAGGCTTTCCCAGTGTCATTTGGGGGCCAGAATTGCCCCATTAAGAATGAGTCACTGTTTCACACAAAAGACGGTGTCTGGGAAAGTGGGTCCATCGGGGTGCAGTGGACCGAGGTGCGGGTGAGCCCTTGGTGACAGAGTGTCTTGCGCTAGCGGAGGTGAGGGCTGGTGGGGCCCAGGGACACTGGGCTGTCCAGTGCAAGTCACGGGCGTTCCCTGCAGCATGTCTGGGATGATTTCCGGTGGCCACAACCCCCTGGGGACTCCTGGCACCAACCCCTCGCAGAACGACCTGGCCAGTCTCATCCAGGCGTGAGTAGACCTGCTTTGCGGGGCCTGGGCGGACAGGGGAAGGGAAGTGTCACTGTGTCCCAGGCGCCCCGTAGGCCCCATGTCTTCCACTGGCCACTCCGCCCTCACGGGGCACCCATGGGAGGCCCCCACGGACGCCTGGGCGGAGGGCGGTGGGTGCGGGCCCTGCCCCACTGAGTCGGGCGCCCCCAACAGGGGCCAGCAGTTCGCTCAGCAGATGCAGCAGCAGAACCCAGAGCTGATTGAGCAGCTTCGAAGTCAGATCCGAAGTCGGACGCCCAGTGCCAGCAACGACGACCAGCAAGAGTGACCGCCCACGTGAGTCCCCGCAGACCGCCAAGCTGCCTGGGTCTTCAAAGTCGGGAGGGTGTCCCTGAATCCCTGCAGCCCTGTGGGGGGGTGTCCGGGCCCTTGGACCCCCTCCTAGGTATTTCCAGCACAACCCGCTCTGACTCCATGGAGGGCAAAGGGCGAAACCCCGCTCCCTGGGTTTAGGCTGGTGCCTGAGCGACCACAGGCGACGAGTGTGTGGGACGGCGACGGCAGAGCCCTTTTCTGCGCGTGTGTGGGGCGAGGTCGCCCATGGTGGGAGAGCAGGCGGCACCTGGCGTTCTGCCCAGCTCCGTGGGGGTTGGTTCGGTTTTGCTGTGAGCAGATGTTACATGTGCGGTTGCTTAGCGATGCGCTGGGGCGTCCTGGGGGTCCCCCCTCACCTCGCCAGCTCAGTTACCGCCTGGCCGGCCTCCGCCTCGTCTGACCCCAGTGACCCCGCTCCCTGGGTGCAGGCTGCAGGCACCTTCCTGCCCGAGACCTTTGCATCTTGGATTTGGTGTCACTTCTAAGTTATCATCGTTCTCAATGTGATTTTTTATAGAAAAGTGGGAAAAAGAAGTAAAAAGGCAGATAAAAGAACTTCAATCTTTCCATCCTGAGCAACTAACATTAATATTTGGGTCATGTTTTCTTGTTTTTCTTTTTGGCCTTAATTTTAAGACAAAAAAACATAGCCGAGGCCAAGTTTGTGCCCGTTATTGGTTGGAACCTCATCCCCAAAGTACCGTCCCTGACATAGTCACGTCTGGGCCCAGAACTACCTGTGACGGTGCCCGTGCTGTTTCCACACCAGCCCGGCCACCGCCAGCCACGCGGAAGTGGGGGGACTTGGGTTTCAGCAGTGGCGGCCATGTCCCCTGGAGCCCGGGCGCCACCCGACCGACGGCCCCATGTCTCGTCCCTCCAGCCGTCGCAGTGGCATCGGGCCCTTCCCAGCCAGTCAGAGGCCTCCGTGCATCCTGCCGTTTGCTCCCGTTGGACTGCCCGAGAGAGAAAAAGAAAAAGAATTGGACCTGCATGTTCAGACGGATTTCTACGATTTTTATTTTATCCTCCGCCCCCCCCCCTTCCCTTTTTGTATGCCCTCACGGCCCCAGACCTTCTCAGAACAGAGCCAGCAAGCTGTGAACACGGACCAGCACCGATCTCCCCCAGCCCCCGGAAACCCAGCCACTAAAGTATTTTCTAGAATGTTCTGGGGTGGAGATGGGCCTCAGGCCACTCTCCCAAGCAGCGGCCAGTTGTATGTCCAGCCGCGTCATATCCCCTCTTCCTACAGGCCCCCCCGCGCCTCGGTCTGTCTGCAGGGGGCCCCCCAGCGCAGGAGAAGCTGCTTTCTGAGTCGGCCTTGGCCACCCGGCCACACCCTGCTGGGACAAGCTCACTGCCAGCCCCAGTCTGAGCACCAGCATCCCCCGGGCCTTTGGACCACCAGTTCTTACGTGAGGGGACTCTGGCTGCAGACTCCTGGAAGACCCTTGTTTCCCAGGCCGTGGGGACAGCTGGGGACCTCTTCTCATTGACGTTTTGACAGATTTACGTTTCACCCCTTCAGGCCTCTCTCCCCAGCACTTGCCCAGCAGACCGCAAGGGGCGTGCTCATGACCTTGGTTTGGGCCTGGCCCCGAGCCATCCCCACCGTCCTAGCCTGTCTGTGTGTCCCGCCCGGTGCTCGGGGCCCTGGTGTCACCCACCTCGGCCCATGATTGCCAGGCGTCCTCCTAGGAGGGCAAACGCAGTCGGGCTGGGCAGCCTGCCCAGGACTCGAGGCCACCATGGCCGTCCCGCAGCCCCTGCTTGGGCGGGGAGTTGGGGGACCTGCTGGCCCCCCTGTGCCAGCAGCAGTGTTGGAGGCTCCCTGGTGGTCTGCGAGGTCGCCTGTGCCGTGTGTGTTATAGGAAACTAGTAGGAAGAAGGGCCACCACCAGCCACCAGCAGTTTTTACTCGGCCTGCAAGGTGGCCCTAACCCTTGAATGCTAGCCATGGTGACAAGCGTAACGTGTGGGAAATAAATAGACGTTGTGACCTCTGCCCGGCTCTGCATTGACCTCGGCGCCACCCCTGACCCCAGGTTTCCAGCCTGGAGTGTCCAGGTTGCCAGGACACCGCTGCCCCATGTGACATGACTATAAGCACTTCCTGTGCCAGGAGTCACACATGGCTGTCCCACATTCCTTCCTTTCCTCACCTTTGACCCCAGTCACCTCCACGTGAAGCACAAGCCCAGGGCTTGAGCTAGGCTCCTAGGTCCTTGGGGGCAGAGCCGCAGGCCGTTGCACGTCACTTGCCTACGGTGTTCTGCCAGCAGTAAGTTCTCCATCCCTAACCCAAGGCCCCCCTGTACCCGCACAGGGAGGGACGTCCCAGGTAGGAAGGAGCCCAGGAAGCTTCAGGCAGGTCGCGCCGGTCCTTGGCCGCGGGTGGGCCTCGTGGTCGTGGAAGGTGCCGTGGACGCTGCGTAAACCTTAAGTGGGCACCGTACCCCTTTGCAGCACCCATGGTGACCCCCAGCAGGCCCAGTTGCAGGCGGAGGACATCAGCTTCGGTGCCTCCTGAGGCCCTGGCCCGTGAGCATCAGGCCTGGCGCAGCCTGACCCATCGCTGCCCATGCTGTGCCAGGAGGGGCTGCCTGAGGCCCCCACCTCCATATGAGCACCACCGGCCCCCTCCCCAAAGGAGAAGCTAAATATCCAGGCCCGGTCATTATCTGTCCCCCAGAAAGTCACAAAATACTGGCAGACACCTGCTGCCCCAGGAAGCAGTCTAAATGGATGAGGGAGGGGCAAGGTGAGGCCTGTGCCTGTCTCACAGGGCCTTTACCAAGATCCCCTGGGGGACGATGGACAGTGGGGACGTCTGTGGTTGTCACTCGGGTGCTCCTCACAGAGGGGGTGTGGCCAGGGTGCCGCTCAGCCCCACAGCGCCCAGGACGCCCCCAGAGAACAGCCTGCCCTGATGTGCGTGGTGCCGACAGGGGTCCCCTGCGTTAGGGACAGTGGCCATCAGCGTGTGGCCCCCCAGCCCAGCAACACCAGCCTCGGAGGCTCAGTGGAAATGCAAATTCTTGGCCTCCCAGCCCCAGCCCCAGCCCCGGATCAGAAAGTCACCTGTGTTTTCCCCAAACCTCAGGCAATTCTGCCCTGCCAGGGTTCAAGGGCCGCTGGTCGGGGCTCTCGTTCTGGAGTCACTCAGCCAGCCCCCTGCGGGTTCTGCATCTTAGATGGCCACCCAGGTGCCCCACACCACCACCTGCTTGGAGACCCCGCTTCGGGGACCACTTGGAAAAGAGCCACACATCGTGTCTCAGGCCCCCGTGGACGATCGCCATCCCTCCCTGCGTTCCTGTGGTTCTCCGCTGGGAGGCCCCCCGCACAGCCTCTTAACAAATTTGCCCCAAACTCAGCCTGACTGTTGAGGAAAGATCCAGAAACTTTCCAGTTTGGAACCATTAACAGAGTGGGAAGGAGAAAAACAAAGGAACTGTCACCATCACTCCAGAAGCCAGTGGCTTCTCTGACTTGAGAACTGTGTCACGATAATTACTGCTCCATCCCACACGGGTTAGAAATAGGATCTATCTGAATATTCCTGTCAGTGGTACATCGAACAACAAAAAAAAAGCGGTGATGAAACATGGATCTAGGATAAGTCATGACTAGGATGGAGCTTCCAGCAGCGGGTCGAGTCCGAGCAGCAAGGCCACGGCTGGCCCTGAGGCCATCCTGGGGGCCGTGTCTCCATCTCTACCCGCTTTGCGTGTGACTCCGGGGGTCGATGGCACGCCCCACTCATATTAACGAGAGAAAACAGCGTCTCTTTCCTGGAAGCAGGGTCTCAACCGGAGGCCACTTTGCTCCCCAGCAGACACCGTGCGATGTCTTTGGACAGGTAATGACCAGGCCTGGAGACATCTGCAGTTGTCACACCAGGATGCTCCTGGCATCCAGCCCCCAAAGTGCATAGGACGGTCCCCCACAGAGACTGACACAGCCCTGACGTCAGCAGTGCCAGACCGAGGGCCCCACCCCGCGGCATCACCAACACACGGCCCTGGATGAATGTGTCAAAGAAATGTGCCTAATTGTTTTGCCACCAGCAAAAAACAAATTTGTTCACTGGCTCTAGCGTGCCCCTGTATCCTTGCACCCGAACCTGGGTAACTTGAAAACCAAAAACCGAGTTGGCTTCCCCACTCCACCCTGCTCCCTGCTTTTGCAAAATCAATGATTTCAAAGGTGGAGCAAAGGCCAAGCGCTCCTGAAGTGGCCTTCGAAGACGAGAAACCGGGGCCACCAGGTGGCGCGCCAGCTTCACAGCCTCCCGGCCACCTCCATCCAGGCGGGACGCATAGCATAGGGCCAGAAAGGTGGAGGCTGCATCTATGTAACACGAGATTGTCCGAGTGTGAGCTTGGAGAGCGCCCCGGTTCTAGAGACCAGCGTTGTGCTTTCAGAGCTGGTTCTCAAGTGTGAGCCTTCCCGAGCAGGGATGTCCCGCCTGGCCCTGTGTGCGAGGCGGCCCCATCCTGAGCTGCCCGATGCGGTCTGGGGTCCCATCACATGGGTCCTTTCAGCAGTGAGGATGGACATGGCCAGCCACCAATTCTGCTCAGCTCAAGGCTGTTCCCAGGTCTTTGTGAGGTCGGGTAGACTCGGTGAGTCCGTTCCGTTCTGTATTCTCTCTTGCTTATTGTGCTGCTTAAACCTATCGAAGTGCAATATACATTCACAAAAGTGCACATATTAATAGCCAACAGCTCGACGAATTCTCACTAAGGGAACACGCCATATCATTGGCACTCATACTGGGAACGGGACCCAACCAGCCCCCTGTCATGCCCCCTCTGCTCATTACCACCCCAAAGGGTGACGCTGCCCCAGTCTTCGATGCCATGGGTTAGTTTTGCCTGCATTTGAAATGTATACGAATGGGATCTGTGAAAGGTAAAACCATAAAGACAGTGGAAGAATATATATAGAACATGGTTTGGGGTAGGCAACATTTCCTTGAAGAACGCAGAAAGCACAGTGAGGGTCAATTCGGCCTGCCTATGTGGCTGGGCCACGACACCCAGGTATGTGGTCAAATGCCAGTCTAGCTGTCACTGGGGAGTGTTTTTCAGATGAGATTAACATTTAAATCAGTGGACTTTGAGAAGAGCAGATCAGTTGCTATAGTGTGGGTGGGCCGCATCTAATCAGTTGAAGGCCTTAAGAGAAAAGACAGGTCCCGGCAAAGAGACAGAGTTCTGCCTCCAGATGACCCCGGGACTCAAGATGCCAAATCGGCTCTTCCCCAGGTCTCCAGCCTGCCAGCCCGCCCTGCCAGGTCCCACGATCGTGTGAGCCGGTTCCTTAGAATAAATGTATTCATCTCCCCTATTGGTTCTGTTTCTCTAGAGACCCTGACTAATACAAGCTCTAACCATAATTCTTTTCTTACATCAACAAATTGGACTGCATTAAAAGAGAGGGAAAGGTGAGCCATTGAGTACATGAAGGCATTTTGCAATATGTATTTGACAAAAATGTAAATCACTCCTACAAATCAATGAGAAAAGGGGAAATAATTTAACTTTTTAAATGAGCAAAAGAACACTTAGGCATTTGAAAACACAGGATATGCAGTTGGCCGTGAGCAAACAAAAGGGGCTCGATTTCAGTGAACGTCAGGGGAACGCTGATTAAAACCACAACGTGAGCCGACTGCACCAGAACGGCTAAAGCAGAGACATAAGCCAGTGCTGTTCTTTACAAAAATGCTCCAGGACTCAGCAGCGGTGGCCCCCTCGGCCGTGGTCGGTGCAGAGACAGGTCAGAGTGAAATGAGCCGAGGGAAAGGACACTGGGCTGACCGGGGGCCCAGGCACAAGCTCCCAGAGTCCTCTCTTGGTGGGGTCACCGGGATGAGCTTTGTTCCCCATGGACAAGATGTGACACACTGTGAGGTGCGGTCCCCGGGGGCCTCACAGAGACCCAGCTCCTGGGGTCCCACTAGGGGCCAGTCACGTGGGCGCCTCTGCCCAGCTTGTCCAAGACCCCAGACCCTAGGGGATAATGGCGCTCGGTGTGACCCACCTGTTTGCAGTGTTTAGGGCTGGAGGCTGTTGGCGGGTGGGGGCGGCGGGTGCCCCCAGAGCCCCATTCCAGCTGCCATTGGGGGCCAGCCTTGCCAGCTGGCCCTCTTGAGACTGGACGTCAGGCGGCTGGCTGTGTTAACTCTTTTCTGCACCTACGGGAGAAAAGACAGCCACGCGACAAGTTCCACAACTGAGCGGCCGCGCGTGCTAGACGCCTGGACGCCAGCGCCGTGGATGCACGCCCAGCAGCACCACGCCAAAGGCCACCCACGGGCAGGCACGGCCACGTTCAGAGCGGTGAGAGTCGCCTACATGGGAAACCACGCAAGTGAGCACCCCTGGCTGAAAGGTGGCTGCCTGGGAGTCAGGGGTGGGAAGGGGGGCGGGAGGAGAATTTAGGGGTGCAGGTTACTGCACTATCTTGATTGTGAGGATGGTTTCACGGGTATATACGTATGTCAGCACTTATCAAATGGCATACGGTAAATGTGTGTCGTTTATCGTATGTCGATTGTGCCTTGACAAAGCTGCCGATGGTTTGGTTTTGTATTTCCATGACTGAGCATCGTTTCGTTCTCCCGTGAATCGTCTCTTCACCTCCTTTCTCATTTTTACTTTAGGGTGTTCGTTCTCTAATGAGCGCTCCGTGTTACGATTGTGCCTTGACAAAGCTGCCGATGGTTTGGTTGTATTTCCATGACTGAGCATCGTTCCGTTCTCCCGTGAATCGTCTCTTCACCTCCTTTCCCATTTTTACTTTAGGGTGTTCGTTCTCTAACGAGTGCTCCGTGTCTATCATCGACGTCGCCTTCCGGTCTGTCACTTATCTCTTGAGCCCATCCGTTGTGTCTTTCACCATGGAAGAGTTTTGAGACAGCCAATGCGGTCAAATTTGTCAGTGTTTTCCTGTCGCACCTGCCCACGTGTGAGTCCTGGCAGCCAAGACACTTTCGCAAATATGTCTCGAACGAACAAAAGCCTGAAGCTCATGCAGCTCCGAGCAGCCTCACTCTGCTCACTCACGTGGACAGATTCTTCTGTAGGGAGGGGTCATCCTGTGAGCATCTACCTGGTGTGCTATTATTACAAGTGATCACTTTAGTCGTTGTCGTGAATTATGGAAACCAAAAGAAAAAGTCAAGTCACTTTGTGTCTAACTACAACAAAAAGCTTCCACCTATTGTGTGCTTGTCACGAAGCAGGCGGAAAATCATGAACATCTCATACTTAACCTCCGCAAAACCAAACTCGGTCTCTTGACACCTCCACCTCTGTGCCTCCTCCAGTGCCTCCTATTTTCGTGAACGCCCCGACACCTCCCCCTCCTGCAACCCACCCAGACGAACCAGCGCCAAGTCCTGTCAATTCGCCCCGCAAGGTATTTCTCCAATTCAACCGCCCCCTCCATCACCCCTGCAAATGCCCTCACGTAAACTAGCTTCGGTTCTCGCCCAAATGACTCTTCGCTGGTCTCCCTGCTTCCACGCTTGCTCCCTTACAATCCAGTCTTTCTTTACGCAGGAGTCAGAAGAACATTAAGACAAAAATAGGATCATAGCCTTCGCCTACTTAACACCCTTCAACGAATCACCTTGCATTTCCGGGAAGATCCGAATTCCTTAACATGTTCCATTCGGCCGCCCCTAATCTCTCATCTCCGTGTTGCTCACTGACCTTCAGCCGGCCTCGCTTTCCAGGTCCTCAATCCCAGCAAACTATTTTCCACTGTTGCATCAAATACCCTCTCTGCCTCCTACTTCTCGCCACTCTTTACTTCATTAATTCGCAAACTGACCCTTTTTTTCTCTTTTTTTTCTGCACATAGCACTTAGTACAATCTGTAGTTTTTTCTTGATGTATGTATATTACTTATCTTCTGCTGCATAATAAATGACTGCAGAAGCAAGTGGCTTGCAACAATGACATTTATTATCTCACGGTTTCTGTGGGTCGGGAATCCAGGTGCACTCGGCTGGGGCCTCAGATTCAGGGGCTCTCGGAGGCTGCAATCCAGGTGTCCGCTGAAGGCCCAACGGGGGAAGGATCCCCTCCCAAAATCAGTCATGGTGTCGTTGGCAGTACTCAGTTCCTACGGCTCAATATACCAAAGGTCTCAGTCCCTTGTTGACTGTGGGTGGGAGGTCACCCTCAGTTATTTGCCACATGGGCCTCTCTGACATCTTAACTGGCTTCATCTGAGCGTGCAAGTTGAAAAAGCAATAGGGAGAGTCATGCTAGCGAGACAGAAATGACATCTTATTACTTTGCCATATTCCGTTGGTTAGAATTAAGTCACCAGGTGCAGCCCACGCTCAAGGAGAGGGAGCCACGCCAGGGCATGGTGTCATCTGAAATCATCTTAGAAGTCCTCTTCCTGCAGTGTATTATTTCATTAATACGTATGTCTCCCCTAGACTGTGAAACGTGAGGGCGTGGACTTTGTTTTTTCACTCTGTTGTACTAAAAAATTTTTTAATCATGGTGAAATGATGGCATTAAATTTACTATTTTAACCGTTTTTAAGGGCACGGCTCAGTGGCATTAAGCACATTTAAAATGTCATACCACTGTCCCCACTGTCCACCTCCAGAGCTTTCTCATGTTCCCAAATAGACACTCTGTCCCCATTACACACCCACTCTCCCCTCCCCCAGCCCCTGGCTCCACCATCTACTCTCTGTCTTTGCTAATCTGACTCCTCTGGGGAGCTCCTGTGAGTGGAATCACACAGGACATGTTGTATCCTTCTGTGTCTGTCTATGTCAGTGAGTGTAATGTCCTCGAGGTCCATCCACATTGTAGCATTCCCCACATTACTCTTAGCGTCTCTCCCCATGCCTGGCTCATGGTAGGCTAACAGTAAAATTTGAGTTGACAAATGAATAGAGTCTTCTCCTTCATATGTCTGGTTGCTTTTATGGGGCTGTAGAGAAAGCTATTTTTTTTCAATGTTCCCTTCTGCCCATCTAAAAATATCAATAATCAACTGTCAGTCTTCATCTTCCTTGACCTGTCAACAGCATTGACACAACCACCAAACGATTCTGTGAAAATACATTGGATCTGTCACGTTTCTGATCAAAACTCTGCAGTGGCTCCCCATTTCCCTCAAAGCCCATTCGGTGCCTGCTCAGGCCTCCCCTTATCTCCAAATACACTTCCCCACCTGACGGTGTCTTGGCCACACTGCTTTACCGCCATATATCCACTTGCCTAACTTCGCCATGTGCCAGTTTTTGCTTAAATATCTCCTCCTAATAAGGTCTAGTAGAGCATCTTATTTAAAATAGAAACCCACCTCCCTTACTGGGCTCTATTATTCCAGAGCTTCGGACATAATTCCATGACTTATTATGTTTATCTGGTATTTTCTGTCTTTTCCCAGAATATATGTTCCAAAAGGGGGAGATCTCTGGCCCACAGATGCTCTCCCAGAAAAGGTCCTGGAACGTAGTAGGCAGACATGTCGAGCCGAAGGATCTGCGTCTTAAGCCGACGAGAAGGGCATGGGCAGCGACGGCTCTCAGAAAGGGACCCCCTCCCGCCGGAAATCGTTCCCGCCAATGGCCGAGCCTCGAGCCGAGCGGGATTCAGCACCAGGCGCCCCTGGACAGCTCTGGAAGCCAAAGCGTGCCGGAACTCTCTCATCCGGGTCGAAGTTTCCGGCCGGAGCCTCCCGGTGGCTGTACCCACCGCTAGCCGAAGGGAAACAACCTCTCCGTGCCGGTAGGAGAGGTGGAGTCGCAGGATGAGTGACAGCCATGGCAGCCAATCGCGTGGCGCGCTAGGTCCGCGGAGCTTGGGGAGGCCAATAGGCAGGGGCGTGGGTGGGGCGTGGGCAGCGGCGCGCGGAGCGGGACTCCGCCGGGAACATCGCTGTCTGGTCCAGGCCGCGCGGCGGTT